>NC_041828.1:21843477-22159493 GCF_900964775.1 Scleropages formosus | reverse complement strand
AGAGTTGCTTCCTTTTTGAGCTCCTCCCACCTCCTGCAGTAATACCCTTGAGCAAGGTCCTTATCCTGGATCAATAGTATATTACCCTGCTGTAATTCCTAAAGGTTGCTGTAGCTGGAGGTGGATGTGGGGATAAGCTCCCACTTTCTGTAAAATGCTCCCATTAATGTTTGAGAAGCACTTCAAGTTAATCTTCTGCCTGCAGCCACGTATGCTGCTGCCGTGCTTTTCCGCATGTCTGAAGACAAGCCTCAGGACTACAAGAAGCGCCTGTCTGTCGAGCTCACTAGCTCTCTGTTCAGGACAGAACCCATGACATGGAATGAGGTACTGAGCTGAAGTACTGCAGCACAAAATGGTCTCTGAGCTTTAGCCTTCCATGGCCTCAATTCTTCCTTGTTGCCCACAGACTGGAGACCTCGGAATTGACATTGGTGCGCAGGGAGAGCCTCTTGGCTACCGTCAAGATGGTATGCCCCCCAAAGTTGATTTGAGCCATTCTAGTACATCTTGAATTTTATAAAACTCGTGATATTTGTTTAAATGTGGTATGCATTCAGTGCTACAAGTGCAGGCACAAAGTATACATTTTGGTGCTTGTGCTTTCAGTTAACTTTACACCTGATGCTTAAAGTACTTTATACTCAGGTTTGCCTTCTGTTCATTTCTGATTTCTCTGCAGATCCTAGTTACCGTTCCTTCCACTCCAGCTATGGCCAGGACCCCATGGGCATGGACCCCATGATGGACCATGAAATGGCTGGTCACCACCCTGGCACAGAATACCCAGTTGATGGTTTGCCAGACCTGGGGCACACCCAGGACCTGATTGATGGGCTGCCCCCGAGTGACAGCAATCAGCTGGCCTGGTTTGACACCGATCTGTAAATAACTACTTTGGTAAGACAAGGGCTGTAGGGCTCAAGGTTTCTCTTCCAACATCAGATGGTTGGACACGTGCTAAGATTTAGGACTGGGAAGCTATGTAAGGAGTTCACACAATGACTGACTTTAAACCTGAATTATGGACTTTATTCTCATGTAAAATTTGCATTAATCTACAGATAACTGAGCAGATTACTGAAGGTTTTTGTCCATTAATATGGAATGCTGTTATCAAATACCATGTTCAGTTTTGGGCTAAGTGCTGTACAACTGATATCGCTGTCTGCTTTCCCCACAGCTTTATCGTCTGAATGAACCTGCATTGTGATCTTGGCCTGTAGAGTTGCTGGAGGTCTTGAGGGGTGGGCTAGTATCTCGGAAAGTGCCTGACACACTAACACAAGCTGAGTTTCCTATGGGAACAAGTGGAAGTATTTTTTTTTTTTTTTTTTTTTTTTTTCTTCTCTCTCTCCCCCTCCCCCCTCCTCCTTGTTCTGGTCCTTTTTGGTCAGAGGTTAATTGAATAGGAAGTTTTTTGGAGTGGATGCTTAAAGGAGGAATGAACAGGAGTTGAGTCTAAAGGTGGAATTACAAACCCCTAGCCTTGCTGGTTTTTATATTTTTTTTTTTATTCAGTCTCTGTAATGGTACTGATGTAGCTTGCTTTAAAATTAGCTTTAGTCTTTCTTTGCAGTAATTTTTCATTTTAAGTCTTGTAGTGTTAAGTTAGTGGTAATGCTCCATCGGTTAAATTATCACACAATGGTATAGAACACTAATCATTTGACATGTATTCTGAAAGTGTAACATGTAGCTTTTTATATAAAATTCAGTGGGGAAGTGTGGTGCTGACATGAGCATAGGAAATACTTAATATCACGATTGTTCCAAAGGGGCACGATGGGGTGGGGCCAGACCTTTTTCTTTTTTTGTCCCTTGTTTTTTAATTTTGTTGAAGGTAGTTTCATGAAACAAAGTTGTTGTAGCCTGCTGTGCTCATTTTGGAAATGGTTATGACATTGACAAACAATAAAATCAAACCTGTTTCATTTCTGGGTTGTTTCATAATGTCCCTGTCTGCTGCCTTTTTTTTCCCCCTTTTAACTGGCTTTACTCAATGTGAAATGTAGGCTTGAGTTTCTTCCTGCTTGTTCTGGGAGTCGCATCTATTTATAGAACACTGCTTTGCATAATGGAGTATGCAGGTACGGTAAGTTTGTGTGTGAAGGGCCTATCACCGTGCTGTTGCTAAGCCATAGGTTGTGGTCTTAACAGTATATAGTCAGGAACTGATGAACCTGAAGTGACCTATTTTTGTCAGGGCTTGGATTTAATGCAGTGGACTTGTGTGGGCTGCATAACATTTGGGTTTGGAAGTCATTCTAATATGAAGTTTAGGAACTGTGGGCACAGTTTCAGAAGCATCCTGGTTGGATTAATGCAGCATCACCACAGTGAAAGGGCTGACCTGCTGTATGATTTCTGCAGTAAGAGTAGTTTGTGGTCTGCAGGCCTAGTAAATGGAAACTAAGTCCAAAATAAGGACATGTTGAATGACTGGTCTTAAGGTGCATGAACATTTACACCATACATGTGCTTTAACTTTATCGTTGTGCCCAGATAAGCCTTTATACAGCTGCTGCTCCTTTATTGTATGTAAATGTGTATACCTTTAAAAAAAAATAAAGTAGGATCAGGATTTCTTGTTTTATGCACCTACTCAGCCAATGAACATTGGTGCATAAAGTGGAAGGAAACCAAGTTTACTTAATCACATGTCTGCAACTTTCTCCTAATGTAATGCAAAAATTTCCTCTGAGATGTACATCACTTTGGAGAAGTGTCTGCTAAATGAATAAATGTAAGGAGCAAATGCCTTAAATGTAACCTATTGGAGCAGTTGGCCCAGTGACCTGGTGATGAACCAAACTGATCTTCATAGTGCACATGATTTACATACAGCAAGTGTTTACCTGTATTTTCATCCTATTTGAGGTGTTTAAGAGCATTGTACTCAGAACTGTGGAGTCAAATGAAACAAATGAGGAGCACCTGATAGCACAGTAGTCAGAGGTGTTGCTCTTTCTGACCTGAGGTGAGATTTGAATCGGTAACATTATCTGCAGTCCCCCTGAGTAAAGTACCTAGGGGAAATGGCTCCAGTAAAAGTAGCCTGCTGTAAAAATGGATAGTTTGAGATCTGAAAACATCTCAGGAGCATCAGCTGAATGTAAATATGGATTGTTGGCATATTTACATATTCAGCTGGTTTTGACTTTGACTATTTTGATCAATGGCACTACATGTTTCACAAAACCCATCATAAGTCAAATATCTTAAGTCAAAAATGCATTTAACACCTAACCTACAAACCATCATAGCCTAGCGTAGGTGCAATGGCCATTACGGGATTGCCACCTTCTTGCTGGGCAATTATCTTGTTTGTCCTCAAGTAATTGCCTTCCTCATCTTCCCACCAGTAGCAGGAGACACAGATGGGCATTTATGACATGGATGGATGAAACAGAACCGCGTGGCACACTGGGAGATGTAGATTGCTGCCCAGTACTGAGAGCGTATTGTACCGCATATTGCTTGCCTGAGGAAAAAAAATCTAAATTCCACAGTTTTTACTGAATCTATTGCCAGCTCACCATTGTAAAGTCAAAAAGATTGTAAGTTGAACCATTGTAAAACAGGGACCACCTCTAGTGTTTCTTTTAACTGTGCTTTTATGCATCAGTACCAGAAAATTGGGGGACAGCTGGTAGCATAATGCTGACGGCTACGATCTTTGGACATAAAGGTCACAGGTTTGAATCTCACCTCTGGCTGTAATATCCTTGAGAAAGATACCAGTCCTAAAATTGCTCCAGTGAAATTACCCAGCTGTGTATAATTGTAAAGTAGCTTAACATTGTAAGTGGCTTTGGAGAAAAGCATCAGCTGAAAGAATAAATGCAAATGTGCTGTAAAACTAGATTCTTTGGGGAAATTGTCAGAATTGTCAGCACTTCAGTCACAAAACTGTCACTTTGCGTAAGGCAGGTACACCAGCTCCTATGCATACTTCCAACAGGTATAAAACTTATTTCTACATTTTCCCTTCTTTGAAATACTTTAATATGGATTAATCAATTACAGGCTTTTGTTGTATAATGGTTTCTTCTCTAGGAATTGACTAAAGGAAATATTTTTTTCTCATTTTCATGAGAAACCAGCACCTTTCAGGAGAGATGCTTTGTGGAAAATGAGTACTTTTGAAAGTACAGTAAAAACAAACCATTTTGACTGCTTGTCTAACAGAAGATTGTGGTGGTCTAGAGCCTCTCTTGGAACACATGGCAGGTCAGTATCTCACACACCTAAACAAAGGTGATTTAGAAGCAATGTACCTGAAACCCATGAGAACATGTAGACTTGAGCCTATGTTGTGTGATGAACAAATGATTTTACTGGGGAAGATCAGAATAATTTTTTTTTTTTTTTTTTTTTTTATAGAAGAGAAGCTCAGCATAGACAGTTTTCTCATCCCTCCTTCAATAGCCTTTCCACTGCACTACTTGCACACATTTAAATATGTGCATGTTGACTTACCTGCTGCAGGCTGGTGCTCTACCTCTGGGCAGAAACTTCATCTCTGCTTTATTTCTCATACGAGCAATTGTTAACATGCAGGTGCAAGTCCCACTCTTGTATGTTACCAACTGTTTCAGACACAAATGAGCATTTTGTAGCGTTTCCTCCAGGTGTGTATGCAGGACTGGCAGCGAAGGTGGTAGACGTGTTGGGGGTGTCCCCATATCACAGCTTTGCACACCATGGCCTTGCTTTGGAGACTTCTGAATGTACACAAGGGCTGATGACCGTATATGATAATATATTT
This sequence comes from Scleropages formosus, assembly GCF_900964775.1. Lineage (NCBI taxonomy): Eukaryota > Metazoa > Chordata > Actinopteri > Osteoglossiformes > Osteoglossidae > Scleropages > Scleropages formosus. Next base: position 22,154,722 of record NC_041828.1, on the reverse strand, counting down.
CATCTAATGGTCTGTTGTTCGCACTTGGTGTCTCATACCGCAAAGGTTTTTGTCTCCATGGTCTCTCTGGCTACTTCCTAGATAAATCTACTGTATTAACCTGTATGTTACCCTGGAAACTGAGTGCCAGTGTAAATGGGACCTGAATCTCATGATAAAATGAAGGCCAGCAAATGTATAGTAACTACATTTGTGCTTTAAGTGCACTTAGTGTCCATGTGCTTTACAGAGTGGAAGACATGGGCAGTGGTCCTGTGAGCTTTAAACATTATGCAGCTTAAGTATGGAAAAGTCTCCTGTGGGAAAGAACATGTACAAGGCTTTGGGAAAGGCTGCTCAAGCACACAATGGTAGATGAAAAATGTAACGCTAAAAATATGTTGGAAATGATGTCTATAATGCCGAGGCTCAGCTGTGACATTGACAAGTGAAAATCTTTCATTTGATGAAACTGAACTGAAAGGCAAAATTTTTCAAAGGTGCAAAATTCTCTAATTTCTTCCATTGAATTAAAATAGTGGACATGAAAGAAAAAACAATATGGCTCTTAGATTTTCTGTCAATGTTTAATCCCCATGCACACATTCTTGTAAATGTTTTCTAAAACATATTTAGATGGGTGGAGCAGTTATTGCTATGCTAGTCCAACCCATCTCTCCACATGGGGTGCTCACCTCCAGGATAAGGGTCAAAGGTTACTGGCCAGTAAGAGGTCAGTCCTGATTGCCCACAGGAACCTGCAATTTTTTCTAAGCACTGTGCTGTAAGTCACTCGGGAGAATAGCGAACCTGCCACTACTCGCTCGTGTCATTATTAGCCGAGTTCCAAGGTCACAGCCACTCGCCCTCTGTGCTCTCGGATTGGTAGTTGCTGATCAACCAGACCCCAGCTGCTCGAAGCTCTTTAGCCCAATACTCATCGTGGCAAAGCAGATGGGATTCAACCTAAAAGCAGCGCTCCCAGGTGAGTGTGGTGCGGAGACACTAATGCCCAGGGAAAAGCCTGTGGGTAATGTGTGGCTTATTTAATGTCCCCCCCCAATCCACTCCTGGAAGCACATTGCACCGCAGTTCTCTACATCTCTCTAGAAAGAGCTTTTGCCCAGTGTCTGTGATCAGAGGCTGAAGGTCCTGCACCCGGGTGCTCCACAGTACAAAGCCTTTGTGAGAATTTTGTGTGAAACACTGAGTAAAAGCTCTAATGACATGAAATAACTTGTCAGATATTTACACAATTCATGGTGTCTAATGACAGGTTGACACAAGTGGCATGTGTGGAAAAAGCTGTGTTTTGTGACATGCGCTGGGGACAAATTACAGTTGCCTTATTTATAAATATTTCTGTATATGGGGGGCACAGTGCTGCGAAATCACACAGGTTTGATTGCTGCTCAGTTTGTGGTGTTTGCATGTTCTCCTCGTGTCTGCATGGGGTTTCCTCCTATACTCAAAAGAGCCTGCATTGAGCTGGATTCCTGTCCAAGCTACACCCTGCTCAGCTCTGCCCAGTGATTTCGGAATAGGCTCTGAATCACTGTGACTCTGGCTAGGACAAGAGTAATTGAAATTGCATTGATGGATGTGTGTATAGGCCCAGAGTAACATGGAAAAACCTTTCAAAGAGACTCCAGAGTTATTTTTTGTCATTTCCTGGGGGTGGAAGATATGAAATGTACCTGTGGAAAAGTCATCAAGGAGTAAAATAAGGTTCAACAGAAATGTGTAGGCCAGGGCAACACCTACAAACTGGGAGGAGATGAAGTAATCAGAGACATGCAGCAGTGTAACAGAGAGGACAGGACAGTTGCAGTTATGGGAAAAGACAAGGTCAAGGTGATTGCCTGCTTTGGGAGTAGCAGGGGACTGGGATAGAAGGCCCCTTGCACGAATGCCCTCGACATGCAGGTTGAAGTCACCCAGGAGAAGCAACGGAGTGTTGTCCCCAGGAAAGAGTTCAACAAGATGTCTAGGTCATCCAAGAAGCAGCTGGGAGGACCATAAAGAACAACCACAACAAGAGTGATTGGGGCAGTGATAGAGACAGCATGCAATTCAAAGGAGGACAGATCATGCAGGTGGTGAGAGGGAACAGAATATTCCCACTGGGAAGAGATGAGCAGGCCTGTGTCTCCACCTCTGCTGGGGGGATGAGGGGTGTGGGAGAAAGAGTAGTTAGTGGAGAGGGGTGTGGCTGAATTGTCTGGGATGATCCAAGTTTCAGTAAGGGCCAGCGAGAGATGGGAAGCATAGGCTGGTATGAAGTCTGCCTTCCTCACACCAGACTGGTAATTCCAGAGTCCCATGGAGAAATTGAAGCAGGATGGAGAGTTTGACAGACGAGGATAAACCAGGTTACTGTGGGGGCGGGAACGTCCGAGTCTCTGGCTGTGGTGTCGCACAGTTTGGTTGCCGTAAGACAACTTTGATGTTTGACACGATTCCTCATGGAACGTGATGGTGAGGACAGAAATCCCATAGTGGCGGAGGCCACCCTTGGTAGACTCCCTTGTCTTTGCACCCCAAGTCTTCACACCAAGAAACTACCGCTTGCTGCTACAGGTCACCAGCTGCTCTTTAAACCAGGCTAATTCACATCAGCTGAGAGTCCTAATACAAACTACTTCGACAATGGTAACCAAAACAAACAGATGAGATTAATCGATCGAGTCACACCCACTTTACAGTATGGACACAGAATTCTTAGCTATGCATACGCCTTAACAAACTGGAAATACAATTAAATAAAATACAGCTGACCACTACATAAACACAGAACTGATTGCTTTTCTATATCTGAACATGTAATGCGCGTTGGGATAAAGCGGTAGCAATAAATAAACTTACATGAAACACGACAAACTGCAGCAATGGCCCTCCAACGCAAAATATAATGCCCAATGCACTGCACTGATCACTTCCATGCTATTTAAGGAATTGAGGGACAGACTGTAAAGTGCGTGTGTAGTTGCATGTATTATGTGTGTATTAGGGGTAAAAAAAAGTCAGTTTCTTTATACAAGTCTTAAGATTCATTCAGTGCAAAAGGGACTTTTCTTCCCTTCAATTTTAATAATTCCTTTATTTAACCTTTGTTATATATTAATTTAAAGTTATTTCCAAGGATGCTCATACTTTCATATGGTAGCAGAGCTCCTTGGGCCAAAGGTCAATGATTGACTTTGTAGTTGTTTCATCTGACTTGAGGCCTTATGTTTTGGACATTGGGTGAAGTGAGGTGTTGAGCTGTCAGCTGATCACCATCTGGTGTTAAGATGGATCAGACGGCGGGGGAAAACTGACAGACAGACCTGGTAGACCCAAGCGCATAGTCAGGGTATTCTGGGAACAACTGTCGGAGGACCCTGTCTGGAATGGTTTTAACTCCCACCTCCGTGAGAACTTTTCCCATGTCCTGGAAGAGGTAGGGGACATGGAGTGTGAATGGACCCTGTTCAAAACCTCCATTGTGGAAGCAACCAGGCACAGTTGTGGCCAAAAGCTTGTTGGTTCCAGTCACAGCAGCATTCCAAGAACCCACTGGTGGACACTGATGGTGAGGGAAGCCCTTTGTCAAGCTGAAGGAGGAGGCTTTTAGGGCCTGGTTGGCTCTGGGGACTCCTGACTCAGCAGATAGGTACCAGCAGGCAAAAAAGGCAGCAGCAGCTGCGGTTACAGAAGCGAAATCCAGAGCATGGCAGGAGTTTGGGGAAGCCATGAAAAATGAATTTCAGTTGGCCTCAAAGAGGTGCTGGAGAACCATCCAGCAAGTCAGGTTGGGTCGGAAGAGCTTGGCCCAAGCTGTGCTCAGCAAAAGTGGAGAAACTCTGACCTCAAATAAGGATATTGTTGGGAGGTGGAAGAACCACTTTAAAGAACTCGTAAACCCAAGAGATATGCCTCTCTTGCAGGAGTCAGGGACAGAGGCTTCTGGGGTGTCAACTGTGGGAGGAAACCAGAGCACCTGGAAGAAAAGAGGAACGGAGGAGAACGTGGGAGGCACGTACCTGCTGCACCACTGTACCTCCCTTCTGTATTCATTCAGTCATTACTCTTCTTCAGCATATAGATAGATAGATAGATAGATAGATAGATAGATTTGCGTGGCCTTGTAGCACAGAAATGGGATTTCAAAATAATCCCATCTGGTGCAGTCAAGGGTTTAATGGTTTTTAATTAACATTCTTGACATTCAGGAGCCAGTTTACCAACAAGCACAAGGGCACAAATTCATCTTTATTCTGCAGCAGTAATAACTGAACACAAGTGGGTGGAAGGGTGTTCTGCCCGCCGATTTGTTTAGTTCATGTGATTAATTGCTTTGTTGAGCGGAACCTTTATTTCCATAAGTTATATACGCAATTTGTGCATGTGCGCTATTTCCATGATGCACTGTGTCGGGATAGGCATAGTGGAAGCGTCTGAGTTCTGTGTGTTTTTCCTATGCCTGTGGAAGCAATAACTGTAAGTTGTGAAGTTCTTGCAGACATTGGTTAAAATGTTTACGTGCTTTTAAGCTTAATCTCTTAGTGTAAACTCTGTTTATTCAGCCATAACTCCACGTTACTGTCCTGTGAAACGCGTGTGTGAGTTCGCGCTGTGTCATGCTAAGTGTGCTATCAGCAAATGAGTAACTGGTTATTATAACGATTGTTGTAATTAGACTAAGTTTCTTTTACTGTTTCTGTTTATTATAGTTTTACTCGCATTTTCACTTGTCATTTGGAGACAATAAAGGAGCAAGACGCTCAATCCTGGCTCGTGAGAATCGAGTTTGGCTTGCTGTTAAACTGCGTTAATGTACTGGATGTGCATAACACGCAGGGAGAACAGTACAAAGGGCGAACACTGTTTCTGAGAGAAGTAATTAACCTGGGCTACTGTGTGACCTGTTATGCAGCAAATGCAAGATACAACAGGCGTCTGCAAAACACAGACAGTGGGCACCCCCTCCATGAAAGTGGGTGTTCTGAAATTTTGCACTTCACCTGTTTATGCTGTCTCACACACACATTTTCAGAACCGCTTGTCCCATACGAGGTCGCGGGGAACCGGAGCCTACCCGGCAACACAGGGCGTAAGGCTAGAGGGGGAGGGGACACACCCAGGACGGGACGCCAGTCCGTTGCAAGGCACCCCAAGCAGGACTCGAACCCCAGAGGCACCGGAGAGCAGGACAGTGGTCCAACCCGCTGCGCCACCGCACCCCCTTTTTATGCTGTCATTGGGGTGAATTTTTTTTTTTCAAACCTCATCTAAGTTTTACTGTGTGAGCTGCGTGGTAATTCAAGGCACCTTCAGAATGGCAAAATGCTCACATGTCACTTGTACTAAAACCAAGGTGGGCAACATCTCATTTTGAGCTGGCATCCTAAATTTATTAGCAAGAAGAACACAGTTGTGGACAAAGTACACACACACACACGCTTTCAGAACTGCTTGTCCCAGACAGGGAACCGGAGCCTACCCGGCAACTCAGGGCATAAGGCTAGAGGGGGAGGGGACACACCCAGGATGGGACACCAGTCCATCGCAAGGCACCCCAAGTAGGACTCGAACCCCAGACCCACCGGAGAGCAGGACAGTGGTCCAACCCACTGCACCACCGCACCCCACTGGACAACTACTTGTGGCATTATTAGGGACTCACTGGGTTTGTCTGGGAACCATGAGCGACACGTCCTTCCTTCGCACCCTTTGGCATGCCAATGGATAGAAAGTATGTGATGACATAGTCTGTTGGAAATAGCTGCTGTAGAGATGAAAATATAAACCTTAATTGCCATTATTCAAGAAATGCTTCCTACTTGTCTTGCTGTTACCTGCAATCTAAATAAGACATGATAGGTCGTTTCTTCTCAAAGTGCACAGGAGCTGAGCAGGTATAAGGTCATGCTGCACTGTGTGTGCACTGCACTCCAACGGAAGGATGCATGCTAGCAGGGACAAGTATGATGCTGGCAATATCATGGTATAGCAACTGCAGAGCATCGCCTCCCAAGAGCTGCACTTCTCCACACAGAAAAGAGAGCGGTGTCAGATCTAACATCTCGTGTGTGTGTGTGTGTGTTAGATGTTCCATCTGGTGTTTCCTGTACCTGTCCACTACAGTAGGGAACACACATTACCAGCAGTACACTTGCCTTTGTTTCCTTTTTTTTAAGTACATAATCTGTGTGTTGATGCTAATTTGCATGCAAAAAGAGAATGTCCCAAATTGAATCTGAGAGCAATTCAAAAAGGTTCATTCATAATCAGCAAAAAAAAAACAGTGCTTTCCTTTAAGTTTTATTTTCCATGTTTGTCATCCTGCATAACAATTAAGGGACGTCTTGATTGGTACCAGCTTAAGAGAGTGGTTGTTTCCTTCCAGCAGCTCTTCTTTAAATTTATCATCTCGCAGCAGACAGCTACTTGATTTAACCCTATACTCATTTACACATTCATGCAGCAGGGTCACTTTCACTGTGTCATTTTAGGATCGGTTTACTGAGCAAGGGTACAACAGCAAACCCTGGTCCTTCAAGTAGAAGGCCACAGCTCTTGCCACTATGCCACCTGCTGGCCACCCCTCACATCCCTTCTTTCTGCTCTGTTTGCATGTAAAACATGGTGAACATGTGTGGCTCCTGTGCTTTCGTACTCTTGCTTTACCAGCCATCCACTGACTGGTGGCAGATGTTTCCAATGCCTGAATACACCTGGACTGCAGCGTGTGGCCTTTGAAAAGTGCTCCTTCTGAAATCCCCCCATCAGTAAAGGGCTCTGAATGATAGCTTGCTAAATGAGACACTGCCAAACACACTCTTTCTACTGGTTATTCGTGAGTCAGTTATTAACGCCTTTGACGATATCAGAGTGGGAGGTTGCATGTGATCGTGGCTAAAACCAGAGTTTCAAAAGCGTAAGGAGTGGAAACAAAGGCACCCCTTAAAGACAGCAATGAATGTGCACACGTGTGTGTGTGCGCGCAGCATGCTGCCAGTTCATGGGCTTCCAACATATGTGTGCAGCACTTGCAATGGCACCTTGGTCCATCACACAGGTGAGGGTGTGATCAGGTTCCCTGCACCAGGGTTCAAGCTGCACCTACTCCACCATCAGTCAGTGCCATGTGCACAAAGGACTTCTTTGCACTTGTCTTGCCTGACACAGTTCTGTGGCTATTTATGGAGCGAAATCCAGGCTGCTGTTGAAGTAGTTTCAGGGTGACAAAAGGTGCCACCCATCTTGCACAGTCATACCTTTCACGCATGTGCCGTGTGTCTGCTGGACCACATTTTCAAGTGAATCAGATGCCGGAGGCCTGAAGCTTGAGCAACTGGCTTACCAGAGAGATAAGAACCAACAATTACTTTTCCATGGCACTTACAGGTACATCTGTGCATGTACATTTACATTTATTTATTTAGCAGATGCTTTTCTCCAAAGCAACTTCCAGTGGATACTATGTAGTGTCATCCGCCCATACATCTTATTCACCAAGGTGACTTACACTGCTAGATACACTACTTACAATGAGACACTCATCCATACATCAGTGGAACACACTCTCTCTGTCACTCACACACCATGGGTGAACCTGAACAGCATGTCTTTGGACTGTGGGAGGAAACCCACACAGACACAGGGAGAACATGAAAACGCCACACAGACTGAGTGGGGATCAAATCCATGTCCCCTTGCACCGCCCAGGCACTGTGAGACAGGCACCGTGTTGCCCATGTCTGTGAATAATAATAATAATAATACTTTATTGATGCTAAATGGGGGGTGCGGTGGCGCAGTGGGTTGGACCGCAGTCCTGCTCTCCGGTGGGTCTGGGGTTCGAGTCCCGCTTGGGGTGCCTTGTGATGGACTGGCGTCCCGTCCTGGGTATGTCCCCTCCCCCTCCGGCCTTACGCCCTGTGTTGCCGGGTAGGCTCCGGTTCCCCGTGACCCCGTATGGGACAAGCGGTTCTGAAAATGTGTGTGTGTGTGATGCTAAATGATGATATTCTTCTTCTTATTATTATTATTGTTGTTGTTATTTGGTAATTTCAATTAAAGGCCCCTGTTTGGATCACCTTAACCTTGGCTCTATGGCCACCCCTCCTACACTACTACTGTTAGCTTTTACCTTGTACCATATTGTGTACCTGTATGTACTTGCACTTTTTCAGTACAGTAGGTCCCTGACTTGCAAACTTTTCACCATTATAAACTTTTTGAAGTATTTTGTAATTACTTTTTCATAAATAGAGCCAGAACACCATGTAAAATCATGTGATAAACTTTAAGTCCTGCCTTAAATTTATGCAGCTCTAGCTTTGGTCTGGAATCTTTTGTTATTGACACCGAGCCATGCTGCAAATAGCTGGCCAGGATACCTGGAGAAAGTGTCAGCTACGCTGTTGTCAATTGTCATTGTTAATTTAGCAGACTGCTAAATACTCTCAGCTCTGCTCGCAAAAGGTGGCACAGCAAGTAGCACTGCTATCTCAACAGTGTCTGGATGGTGCTAGAAGATGCGAGTTTGCTCCCTGCTCTGTCTGTGTGGCGTTCACATGTTCTCCCTGCGTCTGCGTGGGTTTCCTCCCACAGTCCAATGGCATGCTGTTTAGGTTCACCCGTAGTGTGTGAGTGACAGGAGGAGTGTGTTTCACTGATGTCTGGATGAGTAACCCATAGTAAGTAGTGTATCTAGCAGTGTAAGTCACCTTGGTGAATAAGGTGTGTTGGCTGATAACACTACATAGAGTTCATTGGAAGTTGCTTTGGAGAAGAGTGTCTGCATAAATGTAACCCTTGAGATGAGCCACTAACAGAATCTCAGTACACATAGTTACTTTGTGGTGTCTTAGCAAAAAACCATAAGTGTCTGTTAAATAAATGAATGTAGAAGTGATGGATGACTCTAATTAAAGTAATAAGTGCATGACACTAGCAGACAGAGGAATTGATACAGACACGTGATTCCAGAAACACAGTTTTTTTCTAGCACATATTCCACTCATAGCTGCATATAGAATTAGAACAGAGCAGGAATATAGAATTAATAAGGAGCTCCGGTCTCACTGTGCACTGCAATCAACTATCAAACTTTTTGAGTAATGAGCCACCTCTCAGTCCCAATTGAGTTTATAAGTAGAGGACCCACTTTATATTGATTCTCTATATCACAACACAGCTCTATGTAATAATAATAATAATAATAATAATATACTGTGGCGCGCAGCACCGGGGGTTTGGATGGGGCGAAGAAGGACGCGGAGGCAGCGTTCATAACGAACGATTTATTCGAACACTGGCACAAGGAAAATGATGCTCTCAATCCGAAGACCCCGTTTCCTCCAGAACCTGTGCTTACAGCCAGCCAGCCTGCCTAGCGCCCCTAGATTCTTTCCCAACATACTGGCAGACACAATCAACCCATTTCCCTCCGAAGTGCCCCCAGCGGTTACAGACATAATTTACAGATTTCCCATAATGCAACTATTTACATTAAGCACACACTCCCTCCTAAAACAGTAACGGGGGTCGTTACAATACTCAAATCTGACACCATCTACACAGTCAAGCCAGTTTAACTGCCCTGCTGCTCTCTTTGGTATTTATTAATTTCCTGGTGTTTTTAAATACCAAACTGGGGTCGAGCAGTACCCAGGTGCACTCGCTGCTCATGGTGAGATGAATCGGGGTGTACAGGGATGCTGCTGGGTGCTGGAATTTCGGCGTTATTAGCATTCTGGATATCACGGCACAGCCTGGAGGCACAGACAATACACAGCACTTCATATCAGTGGGTGATCGACAGCAGTCAAACAAACTGCATGTCTGACACACACTGCAGCGACACAAGGCCTCACACACACTTGCACACACACACACACACGGAGACAGGCTGCGAGCAGCCAAACGGGGGATGGTGTGCTTTCTTCACTTTCTGCCCCCCATGTGGGTGACCATGCTCTCCACATCATTACGCAGCACATGCAACATGCTGATAACACAAAACAGAACGTGTGTTCTGACTGCTCACATGCCGTCAGCTGTCTTCACACACTTGGCTGCTGAAGGCCCCCGTGCTCCGCACTGCTGACCTCCCATTCACCCCTGACCTCCTACAGTCGACACTCTGCGAATGAGGGTTTGGCTCGCGGGGCTGCCTGACCTGTTTGCTGACCTGGCAGACTGCAGAGAGACACGGTGCTGTCAGTCAGTCAGGCCATGGGTAAGATTCTCCCAGATTGCCTTGGGCATATAAACACCCATCCTCCTCCTCCCACTCCTCAGTGGCGCACCTCCAGACGAGAGCATCCGTGACCTTACGACCCCTACCTGCAGTCCTTTCCTCTAATGAAGAAGTCCTTTTAATGGGACGTCTCACTGCACTCGTTTCCCGCCACCTGGAGACGCCCCTTGCACTCTCTGAGGGTGCCTTCCTCACCGAGAGCTGCTGTTCCTATCGTTTTTCTCAGCCAATGGCAGCTCTTCTTATCATCTTCCTCACCAGAGGGGCTTCGCTTCCTCTTTTTTTAATTTAAGCTATCCCTGGAGGACATGCCAGATTTTGCCCCTCATTTTTCTTGCACATATCTCTGAGGTTCTCTCCACAACAACTGTCTGTTTTATTTTGTCAGGTGTTTCTGGTTGGAAAAACCTTGGTCCTAAGCCTGGTTTTTAACTATTAACAACACAAGCTGTATACTGGTTCCCCGTGTTAAAAACATTTCTTGTTACAAATTTTTAAAGACACTTTTCCCAGTTAGTTTACTTGTTTTTAGCTTTGTTTTCTTCACTGTTCAGTGTGCAAAATTTTCAATTCTGCATGCAGCCATTAGTGGGCAGTAAAAACACCCTGGTTTGTTGTGGAACGAAAGTGACCTACTTGTTAGCTGGCAGTGAAAAGCACCTAAACAGGGTAAGCGTGTGCTCTTGATCCAACTCAACTGTAGGCTGTACAGTGTTTATAGGGCTAAGTGCCAGAATGGCTCAAGAGCTGTTAAAGCATAATTATTAAGACCAGTCTAGAACAAAAATACAGGCAGTCCCCGGATTACAAACGTCTGACTTATGTACAACCCATAGATACGAATCACCCCATTACTGACCTGAAGTTAATTTTTTTGTCACCCTAAAGTATCGGCTTCATCGGCTATTATATAAAAAAATTGAGTTACATACAATGATTCGTAATAACAAACAGGTGCTACTTTGCGATGCACATCAAAACATTGCTCGTCTACAGCTGTTGTTGGATCATGGGTGTGTGAGCCTGAGGTAGGACTAAGACTTCTTTCTTTTCAGTCAGACCATGTAGCTGTCTTGTGTGTTACTGTATTTGGCTTTAATTTTTTTGTTTTTATTCTCCCAACCATGGCACCAAAGCATAAATGTGATGCAAGTGATGGTGATGCACCCAAGAAAAGGGAAATCACGATTGAAACTAAAGTGAAAATAATAAAGCGATTGGAAAAAGGTGAAACGACAGGGAACGTTGGAAAAGCAAACAAAGTTTCTTTAATGTTTTGCATGCATGCAGATGCACATAGACACTTTCTCTCTCTCTCTATCTCTGTGCTATAAATACTATAGTTGTCATGACCACGCCCGCACCTCAACCAAAAGCTTCAATCAGAGCACTCGGCTGTAAAAGCCACTCCTTCCCATTTGTTGAATCTTACTTGACACAACCATCCCCTCTGTGTTCTCAAACCTACCTTGCTTTGCTCTTCCAAGTCCTGTCCCTCATTGTTCCCCAGTCCCGTTCGACGTCTTTTTGATAACGACCACCCACCTTGTCCTTCAACCACAATTTTGGATCCTTGCCTCTGTTCAATTTGCTGAGCAACTGACCATTTGCCTGTCCCCGATCACAAAAACACATCAAAAACACATGATTCTGAATAAATGATCCTGCACGGGGGGTGTGGTGGCGCAGTGGGTTGGACCGGGTCCTGCTCTCCTGTGGGTCTGGGGTTCAAGTCCTGCTTGGGGTGCCTTGCGACAGACTGGCGTCCTGTCCAGGGTGTGTCCCCTCCCCCTCCAGCCTTACGCCCTGTGTTGCCAGGTTAGGCTCTGGCTCCCCGCGACCCCAAATTGGACAAGCGGTTCAGTGAGTGATCCTACACTTGGGTCCAGGCTCTTCTGTTCATTATGACAGTAGTAACATTTATTATTATCTCTTTCTATCTCTCTCTCTATTATAAATATTGTAGTTACATTTATTATTGTTATTACTACATCATTATATTGCATTAGGGGGTGTGGTGGCGCAGTGGGTTGGACCACAGTCCTGCTCTCCTGTGGGTCTGGGGTTCGAGTCCCGCTTGGGGTGCCTTGTGACGGACTGGCGTCCCGTCCGGGGTGTGTCCCCTCCTCCTCCAGCCTTACGCCCTGTGTTGCCGGGTTAGGCTCTGGTTTCCCACGGCTCTGAAAGTGTGTGTGTATATTGCATTATTATTATTACTGTATTGTTATATTAAAGATGTTTCAGTGTATCTGAAGTGTTTCTTTAACATTTTTTATGCATAGAAAGGTACACAATATACTATATACTAAGACAAACATTTGACAAACTGATGTTAGATCCCACCATACCTAACTGTTTCAACTTGCGTCAAAATCCGACTTAAAGACAGACGAAGGAAGAGAACTTGTTCATAATCCGGGGACTCCCTTTACCTGGCAAATACCACATGATGTTCTTCTGCCACAACAAGTAAAGAACTCATAACTGACAAAACACACACAACCCACAAAGCTTGAGTTGTGTAATGTCAGTGTATCTCTGCAATTATGAGTTGAGTCCAAATCAAAGGGGGAGGCTATGAGTGGGGGGTGGGGTTGGGGTGCTCCTGTGTGGTTCACCCTTCATTAGTGCATGTGGGTTTGTGCTCCAAGATGCACTCAGCGGGGTTTCTCTGACTGGGGGTCGGAGGTCTCATTAATGAGGGGAAGGGATGCTTGTTAGGGCTGAGCGCTCCGAGAGCATCTCCATCTCTGCTTACCTCAGAAGAAAAAGCACTTCATATTCTTGGAATGTTTTTCATTTCTCCTCCACTGGAGACCACAGAGAAAAACCCTCCCCTTGGTTCAGTGTAGCTATGATCTACCCAAAAATGAGTGTCAAAGTTGTGTTGCATTCACCTCCTCACTATCCACCCCAGTCGGGAGCCCAACATGCTGCATATTTGAGACTCAATCCATAGAGCCTCAAACTTAGAGGTTGAGTATGAGCTGAATATTCATTAACTCTGCTGACAAAATGTCCATGAAGACATATGATCTCCTGCATTCCTTCTTATTTTACATAGAAGAATAAGAGCTACTGCAAACTATCCTGTTTGTCATGTAAACAGTTTCTTTTTCCTTAATAAATAGTATTAGAAAGGTCAAAAAGAGCCAAAGTGCACTCTGAAGAAGGAAAGACAAAACTGATTTGAATAAGTGCACATCCCTTGCAAACACATCCCTTGCAAAGGGCGTCTCCAACAATTTACGGTCACCACTTCTCCCTTTCCCACAACTCTGAATAGGACAGAAATGATAGACTAATGTATTTTAACACAATGCCTGCTCAATTATTGAAAATTGTCCTTTTTAAAACAAATTATTTCCACACCATTTTCATCCTGGGCTAATAGAATGTCACTCGTGTGCTGTGTCATTATCGCTCCAGCAGGAAACATAATGATTTAGGGTTGCTAGGCAACAGCCTTATAATCAGAGTGCTCCTACGTTTGGCGGGTTCCTGTGAGATTGTCTCATTTTCAAGATGAGTCTGAGCTTCCACACAATTTGCAGGTGGGGTTACTTTTGCTGTTGGACACCACGGCTGCACAGACCCAAGGAAATGTCATCAATGAACATACTTTTTCCGCTATTGTTTTACTTTCACACTTACTTTCACAGTTTTAGAAATCACTTTTGATGAATTTATAGCGGGGTGCGGTGGCGCAGTGGGTTGGACTGCAGTCCTGCTCTCCCGTGGGTCTGGGGTTCAAGTCCCGCTTGGGGTGCCTTGCGACGGACTGGCGTCCCGTCCTGGGTGTGTCCCCTCCCCCTCTGGCCTTACGCCCTGTGTTGCCGGGTAGGCTCCGGTTCCCCGTGACCCCGTATGGGACAAGCGGTTCTGAAAATGTGTGTGTGTGTGTGAATTTATAGCACACTTACAAAATTATAGGTGAAGAAAAACATCTGTATAAGTTCCTCATCAAAGCTGGTTTGACATTTACCTTTATTTAGCTGCTGTTTTTTTTTCCAAAGCAACTTAATGATTTCACCATTTATACAGCAGGGTAATTTTTACTGTATCAATTAATGCTAAGTACCTTGTTCAAAGGAGGAGATGGAATTCATCCCTGGGTCCTGTAAGTCAAAAGACAACTGAAACCACATCACTTATCGCCCTATCTGTTCACAATATGACAATAAATTTGATGTTTGGTTTTCAGTCACATCAGAAGACAGCCTTCCAAGCCCAAATGAAATTCAAAAACATATTGTGATTATTCCTTTCCAAGAGTTATACTACTTAATTTCAGTTCATTCAAACCAGTCTGTGTTTTTACAATTAATGCAGATTTGCAGAATTGATTTTTTTCAGAATTCAGAACAAAACGGCTTAATTTTAATGTGACACAGACATGCTTCCGCTTTGAATTCTAGAGTACATAACATGATATTGAATCTGTGTGTGTGTGTGAGGTTGGGACCATCACTCAGGACTCTGGGCATGAAGAGAAACAAACATCTTAATGCACTCCTTGGAAGACTAACAATGCCTGTATATACACATATAACCAAAAACAAGATTTAGAGTATCCACAAATATAGGTTTGAGTGGACTGTGGACACCAGAGCATCGTCCACAGGAAAGAGGAAACAAAGTGGCTCTGCTTCAGTTATCAGTGATGAATGTGCTGCATGGATGGCAAAGAGAGCAGTCTTGTGAGTGGCTGAAGAAATGAAAATAAAAAGCGATGATGACAAGCTTCATCATCTTTTGCTATTAAGTAAACCAACACCTTGAAAATCACCAACTTTTGCATTTATAATTTGTTTGTGCTCACACTTCTGGGTGTGGAATCTGGCAGTTCTTCACAAAACTGGACGCACATGGTTGGATTTTTGGGACTTTCCCCATCGTGTCTGGAGTTGCTCATTCTCCCCCAAAGCCCGCTAATCCTAATGGGGTTGGAGGGACTGGTGGGGCAGACCTAATCCTGCTTATGCTGGTCTGCTGATCTCCTCTCAAAGACAGGGGAGTGGAAAACGCACAAAGCAAAAGCAATCTCCCCAAAAGCCTTTCTTCCTCATGGGGCGGCATAATTACCCCCCAACCCCCTTCTCAAAAGCAAAACCACATCTAAAGGGACTTTCATGTGGCGGCAGCCCTGCGCTGGGTGGGTATTGTTGGCACTGTTGAATGCCATTGCTCAGTCCAAACAAGCTGGCTGTGAGACGACTGTGTGCCTGCTTAGCTGAGCTCGAGGAATGCCGTGTTTACCTTGCAGGAGAGGTAGATGCATTTTAAAAATACAAAGGAGAACAAGAGGGACCATCTGGAGAGCAAAAGGAAAAGACTCAAGTGAATCGTTCCAAAGTTCACTGAGGGTCACTTTGAATGCTATGGGGTGAGTAGGACCTCTCAGGGTGTGCAGACACTTTGTGCTCTGTGGAAGCACACCCAGTGGGTGCCATCGCTCCCCCGGTATACCCTCCTACACATAAACAGCACAGAAGATCATTGCAGCCACCGAATCCACACACATTCTGTTTACATTTGGTACAGTGCTGTGAAAAAAACGTATTTGCCCCCTTACCACATTGTTTCATCAGATATTATCAGCAGTTCTAGCAATGAATGAATGAAAGGATCCTGAGAGATAAAAACTGTCTTTATGTCAATTCCTTGAATACATGAATTTTGTTGGCTTCAGACAATACGACTACATTGTTTGCAATGACTAAGAAACTGAATAACTTAAATTATTTCTGTTAAGGTAAAAACTAGATAAATCAACTGAGTCAATTTAGTTATGATAGGTCTGATGGGTTCAGGAGAGTGGAAGAGTAGAGGGTAATATCTACATTCTCACTGGTGACTGAGGTGGGCTCACATGTTGGGGGATAGTCATTTTATTACTTTAGCTCTTAGTGATGGCTGCCTCACAGCATTTTCAATAAGCCCGAAAAGGTCCGGTCCTGTAGGCCAGTGGTTTAGCAGTTTTCTGTGTGACTTTTAAAAATAATTATGTTGTCAGAGTGTGGCGGAGTTGAAAAATTGGTTCAGAGGTGGCTGTGAATATTTGAATAAAAACGGTGAGAACTCAAGTAGAACTAAAATGTTGCAGGGTCCCCTTCCCACCCACATGTTGCTACCAAAGAGCTGTGGGGTGACACCACCCATCTAGTGTACATTAAACCTGGTTGTTACAGACATGGTGTGTGTGAGCCACAACTGGCACTTCCACTGCCTGTCACACAAAATCAGGACATGGCCTGGGATAAAACTTCACATGTATCATTTAGCTGATGCTTTTCTCCATAGCAAATTATAGTGTTCTGCTACTTACTGTACATTAACATGGCAGGGTATGGGTTCAGGAAACACTTTCCTCACAGGCGCTACAGCAGAAAGTGAGATCCAAACTACAAGACAGTAGCTCTAACATATGCTTGGACTTATCAGTTATTTTTATGCCGAGACCTGCATATATTACACATTCACACTACACAAAGACTCTCTTACTGAACTATCACCTGAGACATACAGTAAATCAGTAACCCAGATAACATGTCTGAATCCTTACCTGTTGCACTGCGCTACTCATTTTAATGCTTGTTTTATGTATCTGCTTTTGGCTTTTTTAAACATTTGAAACCAAGCAATCTCAGTATTACCACTCCATGGATATCAGGAACTCATCAAATGTCATTTCTGCCAGAGTGAGGCGGACCCAAGTGTGGTTGCACGGTTTTATTCTACACAGGATCGGTAGGCAGAATGTGTATTAGTAATCATAGCGAGGGTCACTGATGAGCAGATGTCAATACAAGGAGAATCCAAAGTCGTAGTACAAGAAATGAAGCCAATAGTCAGGGAACAAAGAAAACGAAGAGACCGGGGGATTGGGTTCGGGGAGGAGAGGAACAGGGCAGGGTAGGAACAGGAACCGGAACAGGCATGGGAGCAAGGATGAGGAGGAAACCAAAGATGTAGGAGAGATCACAGGAGAATGCAGGCATGGATAAGTGGATGAGGTTCCTCGATCTGGTCAGTCCGGCATCGTCCTTATATGCTCCGTTTCCTTGATCGTCCACAGGTGCATTGAGTCGCAACAGGGTTGTGGGCATAACAAAACCCCCCTGTACAAGCACTCTACAACCCCTGGGGTAATCAAAGAGCAGTTCTGTGGTCTCCAGCGCTGTAGGCACCTTGGCAAGATGACGAGACAAGATGGCATGCCTTGAAAAACTGGTCAATAACCATGAGCAGTCTTTCTTCTGCTGGAGAAGATCCACAAGGAAGTCAAGAGCCACGTGAGACCAGGGACGCACCAGGATCGGCAAGGGTTCAAGGAGTCCTGCTGGCTTCTGGGTTGAGGCCTTTGGTATGTGGTAGGTGACACATGCCCTTACGTAGTCCAGAACATTCTCCCTAATGGAGGGCCACCAGAATTGGTTTTGGAGGAGCAAGAGCGTCTTACTTAGCCCGGAGTGACCAGCGACTGGGGTATCGTATGCCCACTGCAGAAGCGTCGACCTCATACTGGCAGGGACGTACTGCTTTCCTGGGGGAATCTCTGAGAGCCTTGGTTCTGGTCTCTTGCGCCTTCAGTAAGTCTGGGGTGAATTGCCAGTATACAGGAGCCAGCATACAGCAACAGGGCAAGGTGAAGTCAGGGGTCTCTGTGGCTGAAGAGCTCTCATATACCTAGGAGAAAGTGTCAGCCGGTGTTCTTACCACCTGGCCTGTAGGACACTGTGAAATGGAACCTGGTGAAAAAAAGGGCCCATCGGGTCTGTCGGGGGTTTAACCTTTGGGCTTCCTGGAGGTATTCCAGATTGTAATGGCCAATTAGGACCAGGAAAGGGTGCACTGCCCACTCCAGCTAATGCCTCCATTCCTCTAGAGCTAGTTTGATGGCCAAGAACTCCCTGTCTCCTTTATTGTAATTCTGTTCAGCCTTGGACAGTTTATGTGAGAATTAAGTGCAAGGGTGGAGTTTGGGTGGATCTACCTGTCACTGGGACAGCACAGCTTCTATCCCCATGACTGAAGCATCCACCTCCATGTCGGGTTTGGGTGATGGAGAACAAAAGTGGAGGTGAATTGCTCCTTCAGGGCATCGAAGGTGTGCTGTGCGGCTTCAGTTTAGCTAAGGTGAGTGTTCTTACCTGCTGTGAGAACCATGAGTGGAGCTGCCACAGAACTGTAACTCCGAATGAACTCTATAGAAGCCCAAGAACCTCTGTAAGGCCTTCAATGTCCTCGGATGGGGCCACTCCATTACCGCTTGGACCTTCACCGGATCCATGGCAACCCCCTCCTTGTTCAGGATGAGCCCGAGGAAAGCCATTTATTCCTAGTGAAAGAGCCACTTCTCTGCCTTGATGAACAAACGGTGATGCAACAGGTGCTCAAGTACCTCTCTTATCTTCTTGATGTGTTGTTCTAGGGTCTGGGAATAGATGAGAATATCATCTAGATACACCAGGACTCCATTGTTTACCAGGTCCTCCAACACATGATTTACAAAGGCCTGGAACACACTGAGGGTGTTGGCAAGGCCGAAGGGCATAACAAGATACTCATAGTGGCCATGGGTGATACTAAAACCCATCTCCCACTTGTCTCCCTCCCGTATCTGGACCAAATTGTACGCGCTATGGAGGTCCAACTTGGTGAACACCTGGGCCCCATGCACTTGCTCGAGCACAGCAGTGATTAACGGAAAGGGATGTGGATATTTGACTGTGATACTATTGAGGCCCTGGTAGTCAATTCACGGGCAGAGGCCCCTGTCTTTCTTACTGATGAAAAAGAATCCGGCAGAGGCCGAAGAAGTTGAGAGGCGAATGATGCCTGCTGCTAATGCCTCTGTTACATACCACTGCATAGCCTCCTGTTCTGGTAGTGAAAGAGGGTATACCCTGCCTCAGGGAGGCATAGTACACAGAAAGAGGTCGATTGTGCAATCCCAGGGTCTGTGAGGGGGCAGCTTCTCCACCTCTTCCTTGCTAAAAACCTCCCAAAGGTCATCATAGGTGGCTGGAATCACCACCTGCTGAGGGTTCTCTGTACCCTCCATTAAAGTGGCTCTGCATGGTATGACTAGGCAAGTCTTACTGCACTGTGACCCCCATGCGATGAATTCCTCCTTGCACCAGCGGAACACCGGGTCGTGCTGTACCAGCCAGGGGAATACAACCCAGGATGATGGGGTTGTCTGGGGATTTAATAAGAAAGAACTTGATCTCCTCCTTATGACAGCATCATTATTCTAGGTGGACCGGAACCATGTGGGACTCAATGCCCCAGGTCCCCAGAGGTTGTCCATCCAAGGTACTAATTCTTAATGTTATATCACATGCACACCTGGGCACTTGTCGGGATTCTGCAAAAACAATATCCATAAAGCACCTCGCTGTGCCGGAGTCCACCAGCGCCCATGTATTGACCTCCCCATGTAAGCACCACTGGCAGCATTAACTGTGTGCTAAGTTGACAGAGATCACTAAACTTGTGTCCAGGTCGGGTAGGGCAGGATATGCGAAAGTGACCAAAACTGCCGCAGTACAAGCACAGGTGGTTCCTGATCCGGCACTGTCGCTCTTCGGGAGTCAGAGGGCCCTGTCTTACCTGCATGGGTTCAGGCGCTTCACAGAGAGCACTGGGTTTGTAGTCCCAGACCAAGTTGTCTATGGTCACTACAGTTTCAATGAATCGGTCCAGTCCTTTCTGTGGTACTGGAGCTCAACGTGGATCCGACAAGCCAGCCCATTCTGGAAGCTCACCAGAAGGGCGGCCTTGTTTAAATTTATATTTACATTGATTCATTCAGCAGATGCTTTTTTCCGAGGCAACATACATCTCAGAGAAAAATATAATGAATGCATTACATCAGTTATTTAATGTTATGTACTGGTTTCAAATGTTACGTACTGGTTAATTTCTGAATATCTACAATGATCATTCATAATAATGCGTTGCTGAAATTCCACAGCCTGGGTGCATGCTTACAATCAATCGTTATGGCGTCTGAAAATTGCAGCTCTGGAGAGATTCTTTAATTCAAAACTCTTTTCAATGCACTAATAACATCCCTTATCAGCAGATATGGATTTTTTAACTGCATTAATTCAAACACAATTTTGTAACTTATTATGTAGTTATCTTTAGTTGTACTATATTTCTGAAAAGCTACAGAAAAGGGGTGAAGGCTTATATTCTGAATGACTGTGAAGCACTTTGGACCACATATATTTACTACAGAGAAAAAAAGTTTTTATTTAAGTGGCACCTTATACTTGACACATGCAAACTGTCATGTAAAAAATGCCACTACTCCCTATAGGACATCTATATGTTCATTTTCAAAAACATCCTATCCAGTTTTTGGTACAAAGCCTATATTTACATTAACATTTCACACACACATTTTCTGGACTGCTTGTCCCATACAGGGTCATAGGGAACTGGAGCCTAACCCAGCAACTCAGGGTGTAGGGGGAGGGGACACACCCACGACAGGACGCCAGTCTGTTGTAAGGCACCCCAAGCGGGACTCGAACCCCAGACCCACTGGAGAGCAGGACCGGGTCCAACCCACCCCCCTAACATTACATTTACATATTTAGCTGATGCTTTTCTCTGAAGCAACTTACAATGTTAAGGTATACGTGAAAAAATAAACAAAAAAAAAAAAACAGTAAATAGGACTGCATGCATCCCAAATGAAATACCAGTTTATGTTGGGTACACACACACTACTTAGACACTGTGCTTTCTGAATTCACCTGCAGCTTGTTAAGTAATGGGAAGGAAACACAGTACTGTACTCATAAGAAAAGAAAAATACAATTGCAAACCATTCTGTCAATGTGGGTGACATTTCAATCTGATGGAACTAAAGAACATTAGGCAGGGACATGTGCTGACTCAGAGATGAGTATTTAAAAGTGTAGCTACTGTTGAACTGTGAGAAAAAAAAAACGATTCTAAAGTCTAAACAAGAGGCACCATGTTGGCCTGCAAATCAGCACACCCCATATCTCAGCCATGTGTAATAAGCGCTGTGTCGACATGATGCAAAGTCATAGTGAAATTCCATAAAGCAGCAGTGAAACTCTTCAAACTACAGTATAATATTACAAAGCAACAGTAAAACTCTATAAAGGTCCAGTGTAACACTACAAACCTACAATGTAATGCTACAAACCTATAGTGTAACACTACGAACTTACAGTTTAATGCTACAAATCTACAGTGTAATGCTACAAACCTACAGTGGAACACTACAAACATATAGTTTAACACTACAAATCTACAGTGTAATGCCACAAACCTACAGTTTAACATTCTAAAGCTACTGTGAAACTGTCCAAAGGGACAACACAACACCAAAAAGTCAAAGTCAACTTTATTGTCACTTCCACAATATGTTTAGAATATACATCAGAGTGAAATAGGGTTTGTCCTCGACCAGGTTGACATAGACGACAATATCTACAACATTTACTATTCCTACTACAGTACGCTTCATAATAACTAACTACTAAACTCAAAATGCTGGAATAAAGTGCAGTGGTGTGGTCTGTTCAAGAAATAGAAGTGTAAACAGATTTAAAAGTGATAGTATAAAAAAGTGAGGTTTTTTTGTGCAATAATTGTTTGGAAATTAGGGGTTGTGTGATCTAATATAGGTCAGTATGGAATGTATTAAAGAAATACAGCAGCTATATTTCGGATGGACACAGCTTAAGTAAGGTTTCAGCAGAGACTGTCAGGGACCTGGAAGGACAGTCTCTGCCTACCATATGAAAGTTGCTTGTGTCTTTCTGGAGAGGAGGGTTTGATTCTGGTGGTCAGAGTTCAGGATTCTGGTATGTAATGGGTGGTTATGGGTGGTACAGAGAGTTGAGGATCCTGACAGCTTGAGGGGAAAAAACTGTTGCAAAGTCTGATGGAGTTAGCTTGAATGCTCCTGTATCTCTTCCCAGATGGCTGAAGGCTGAAGAGGTTGTGGGATGGGTGTGTGATGCCGCCCACAATTTTGGAGGCTTTGGGGGCACAGCAGGCATGGTAGATGTCCTGTAGGGAGTGGAGTGGGGTAACACTAATCTTCCCAGCTGTAGTCACTATGCACTGTATGGTTTGCGGTTGGAGACATTGCAGTTCTCATAACATAGCAGTGATACAGCTGGTCAGGATGCTCTCCACAGTGCCCCTGTAGAAGGTGTGCATAATCTGTGGTGACACACTCACCTTCCTTAGCCTCTGCAGGAAGCAGAGGTGCTGCTGAACTTTCTGGGCCAGTGATGCAGTGTTGGTGGTCCAGGAGAGGTCATCGGTGATGTGCACCCCCAGGAATTTGGTACTGCTGACTCTCTATGGCAGAACTGTTGATGGCCAGTGGGGGATGATAGGCGTGGGCTCTCCTGAAGTCGATGACAATCTCCATTCGTTTTCCTCACATTTAGGAAGAGATTGTTGTTCCGGCACCACACAAACCCAAAGTGTAACACTACAAACCTACAGTGTGATGTTACAAACCTACAACACAACACCACAAACCTGAAATGTAGCACTACAAATTGACAGTTTGACACTATAAAGCTACTATGATACTCTCAGTCACAACACAACACTATAAACCTAAAGTGCAACACCACAAACCTATAGTGTAACACTAGAAATCTACAGTTTGATGATATAAAGCTACTGTGAAACTCTACAAAGCCACAACACAAAACTATATTTTCACTTACATTTACATTTATTTAGCAGACACTTTTCTCCAAAGCGACTTCCGATGAACTCTATGTGGTGTTATCAGCCCACACACCTTATTCACCAAGGTGACTGACACTGCTAGATACACTACTTACAATGGGTCACTCATCCATACATCAGTGGAACACACTCTCTCTGTGTCACTCACACACTTGAAACCTACAGTTTAACACTACAAATCCACAGTATAATACTTTGCTAAGCACAAAGGTTCTTAGCAAGACCAACAAATACTGCTCTCCTTCCCTTCCAGTGATGAAACTAAGAGGAAAACTTCAGTCAGTTCTCATATTTAAAGATTCAACCTGAAAGTTTCAGTTTAACGCACAGTGTGTCTTGCCCTGTGTTGTTTTCCCCTACAACTTGAGCACTTCTAAACTGAATTCTGACATTTTCTCTGTAATTACCTCAATGTACCTCGTTTACTGGGTTCTTGCCTTACAGGCCTGCTCGACAACCTTCTCTTGCACCTCGCCCCATTTCACTCTGAAGACGTTAGGCTTTTTACAGTGGGGTAGAAATTCACCTTCTAAAGCACACAGTACCAGTGTACTGAAACATTATTAAACCATCCAAACTCAATGTGATCTCAAAACTAAATATCATATAGCGTAACAGGGGCCCCACCCTGGAGCCAGGCCTGGGGGGGGGGGGGCTCGCATGCGAGCGCCTGGTGGCCAGGTCTATGCCCACGGGGCCTGGCCAGGCTCAGCCCGAAGCCACGACGTGGAGCCGCTCTTCGGTGGGCTTAGCACCTGCTGGAGAAACCGTAAGGGGCCGGTGCATTGTGATTTGGGCGGTGGTCGGGGCCGAGTGCCCGGCCGACCCAAACCTCAGGCGCCAACTCTGGTTTTTGGGACTTGGAATGTCACCTCACTGGCGGGGAAGGAACCTGAGCTGGTGCGGGAAGTTGAGAGATACCGTCTAGATATAGTCGGGCTCACTTCCACTCACAGCTTGGGTTCTGGAACCACTCTTCTCGATCGAGGGTGGACTCTCCACTATTCTGGAAGCTGAGGCTGGGGACTTGGAGGGGGACTCGTCCATTACCCTGGCTGAAGTTGCTGAGGTAGTCAAAAAACTCCTCGGTGGCAAGGCTCCGGGGGTGGATGAGATCCGCCCCGAGTTTCTCAAGTCTCTGGATGTTGTGGGGCTGTCTTGGCTGACACGCCTCTGCAGCATCGCGTGGAGTTCGGGAACGGTGCCTCTGGACTGGCAGACCGGGGTGGTGGTCCCTCTTTTTAAGAAGGGGGACCGGAGATTGTGTTCCAACTACCGGGGGATCACACTCCTTAGCCTCCCCGGGAAAGTCTATGCCAGGGTACTGGAAAGGAGAATCCGACCGATAGTCGAACCTCGGATTCAGGAGGAGCAATGCGGTTTTCGCCCTGGCCGTGGAACACTGGACCAGCTCTATACCCTCACTAGGGTGCTGGAGGGTTCGTGGGAGTTTGCCCAACCAGTCCACATGTGTTTTGTGGACTTGGAGAAGGCATTCGACCGTGTCCCTCGTGGCATCCTGTGGGGGGTACTTCGGGATTATGGGGTTCAGGGCTCGTTGCTACGGGCTGTTCGTTCCCTGTATGACCGGAGCAGGAGCTTGGTTCGCATTGCCGGCAGTAAGTCAGACCTGTTCCCGGTGCATGTTGGACTCCGCCAGGGCTGCCCTTTGTCACCGATTCTGTTCATTATCTTTATGGACAGAATTTCTAGGTGCAGCCACGGAACGGAGGGTGTCTGTTTTGGTGGCCGCAAGATCTCGTCTCTGCTTTTTGTGGACGATGTGGTCCTGTTGGCTTCATCAAGTCAAGACTTGCAGCGTGCACTGGGGAGGTTTGCAGCCGAGTGCGAAGCGGCGGGGATGAGAATCAGCACCTCCAAATCCGAGGCTATGGTTCTCAGTCGGAAAAAGGTGGATTGCCCCCTCCGGGTTAGGGGGGAGTTGCTCCCTCAAGTGGAGGAGTTTAAGTATCTCGGGGTCTTGTTCACGAGTGAGGGAAAAATGGAGCGGCAGGTTGACGGACGGATCGGTGCAGCGTCCGCAGTAATGCGGTCATTGTACCGGTCTGTTGTGGTGAAGAGGGAGCTGAGTCGTAAGGCGAAGCTCTCAATTTACCGGTCGATCTACGTTCCTACCCTCACCTATGGTCATGAACTCTGGATCATGACCGAAAGAATGAGATCGCGGATACAAGCGGCAGAAATGAGTTTCCTCCGCAGAGTGGCTGGGCGCACCCTTAGGAATAGGGTGAGGAGCTCAGTCACCCGGGAGGAGCTCGGAGTAGAGCCGCCGCTCCTCCGCATCGAGAGGAGCCAGTTGAGGTGGCTCGGGCATCTGTTCCGGATGCCTCCTGGACACCTCCCTGGGGAGGTGTTCCGGGCTTGTCCCACTGGGAGGAGGCCTCGGGGCAGACCCAGGACACGTTGGAGAGACTATGTCTCCCGGCTGGCCTGGGAACGCCTTGGGGTTCCCCCAGAGGAACTGGAGGAGGTGTGCGGGGAGAGGGAGGTCTGGAGTACTCTGCTCGGACTGCTGCCCCCGCGACCCGGCCCCGGATAAAAGCGGAGGAAGATGGAAGCATTTTTTGTATGCAATACATTACTTGCCAAGCCCACCGAGTACATGATGTCCAGACACCCAGATGATATTATTAGCCTTGATGGTAAAGAGATGTACTTTCAGCAATAATCTTATTTTGTCATTTGTGCACTATTGCTTGACAAGAATGACCACGACACAAAGGCCCAGAGCTGGTGGCTTGGGGAAGATGGAAGGGCCAGGGGAATGTGGAGTCCCGCTCGTCTTTTTCATTACCATCTTATGCATTTGGGTTACACAGATTGTTTTAATGAGTGTCTCCACTTCTCCCTGCCAGTCCGTTTCCATTACATATTTCCTAGCTCCCATTGTCCTCCCATGAATATGTATGCTGGGCGTTCAGCAGCGGATGGGACACAAGGCATGAAGCTTGATAATGAGGGCCACAGGGAGACCCTGGCTGTCCCTTGGGTGGGGCACCTTGTGGATCCTAAATGTTAAATTATTCCCATCCTTTGTGAGGCTCACAGCACATTGCTAGTCAATGAATTGCAGCGACGTCACTGAGAAAGAGAAGATGTGCTTCGAAAAAAGCATGGGGAATGGATAACTGTGATGAGCAGAAGTGCGGGTAGGTAGGAATGGAAGCATATCCCACAGTTTCGAGATTCCTCATGCACTGTGTGTGTGAGAAAGTGTACTTCATGTAGACACAACTATGTTCTGTTTTCTGAGTGACAAACTGTGGAGCTGAATAAACAGACTCTATCTTAATTTCAATTCACAAGTAAATTATTGACCGCTACAAATTAAACAGAACCCTGTTCGTCATAAAACCTCAGTCAGTGGGGCCATGTGTGATCCGTAAATGCACAATCAACTCACTTTGGACAGCTGGATGATGGTCACACAGGACATCCTGGACAAGGCCAGGTCTGTTCAACAGGGAGATGGGCAGAATGATTGACTGTCCTGAGGATTTTACTGTTTTCTATTGATTTAACTGTCACCGTTGCCCAAAGCAGCTCACAGTGTTAGCTTTGTATAATAAGCTATGTACAAAGACATCTGCACAGTTATAAAGCTGTGCACACCTGGGAGATGGACCGGACAGTCTGGCACAGGACAGCACTGTAGGGTTGGCAAAGGGTCAGGATGGTGATGTCCCACACAGGTGAGAAGTTTTGTGACA
The DNA here is from genome assembly GCF_900964775.1 of Scleropages formosus. Taxonomy (NCBI): domain Eukaryota; kingdom Metazoa; phylum Chordata; class Actinopteri; order Osteoglossiformes; family Osteoglossidae; genus Scleropages; species Scleropages formosus. Next base: position 22,127,989 of record NC_041828.1, on the reverse strand, counting down.
ATGTGATGGTGAATAGCGCTGTAGACCTAGAGAGAGTGGCATTGTGGTTCAGTGAAGGAAAGTTTTATAAAGCCAGCAGTTGGGCAGAGTGGTTCAGTGAAGGGCAGTTATGTACAGCTGGGATACTGAAGGCTCAGTATAAATCAGTTCTCTAATGATTGGTGATGTGGCAGGGGTTCAGCAGACAGTCTTCCAGAACAGCTGGTTTTGCTGAACACACTGAAGAGGTGTATGTGTGTGTGGGCCATGTGAGATGGATGCAGTGGGACAGAGCTGGGGTTCTGTGTCTCCACATGAGCCTCAATGAGACTCCAGTTGTGCACCTTCCCATTTCACTCCTTCTCCTTCTCATTTCTACCCTCTCCTCCTCTAACTCTGTCCTTTTCATTCATGTTCTTTCAACTTCTTCCACAATACTAGGTTCACAATCAGTGTGTACACACACACACACACACACACACACACACACACACACACACACACACACACACACACACACACACAGTCTAAAGCCAATTGTCCCAAGTAGGGTCACAGCCAGAGCCTAACCCAGCAACACAGGGCACAGGGCTGGAGGGGGAGGGGTCACACCCAGGACAGGACGCCAGTCTGTTACAAGACACCCCAAACAGGACTCGAACCCCAGACTCACCAGAGAGCAGGCACAGGCCAAGCCCGCCACACCACCCTGCCCCCTCACAATCAGTAGGTCCAATGAAATGTTCACATAGTGTGTCCAACTCTGACTCTCACTTGTCTTGCCCCACCCTCCCTCATCCACCACCTCCTCCTCCTCCTCCTCTCTGCCCAACTTTGACTCCTTTATCGGCTAAACTGTGAATCAGCGATTAAGTCCTATCTCAGAGCCAAGCTCAAATAAACCGAGATATGGACCATTAAACCTGTTACTTCCAGAATGTGATTATTTCACATTTACAATACAGATTAAGTGAATATTAAGCAAATTTACATATAAATTATGCAATCAGAAATTTCTTGAACAGATTAATGAATTTGGCAAAAACACTAAGCTTCCTGAAATACACAGTACACAGGTCGTATCTTATTTATAGTTCTGCGAACATTTTTAACACCTTTCATTTGTCAAAAAAAAATCATCTCCAATTACAGAGTTGTTATTAACATCTCAGGAAATGTGAGGAGCTTGTTAAAATTCTGGTGCCAAAACGAGGCACGCAGCAGTTCCAGCATCGCGTTGCAATGAGGCCGGGAGCGATCCTCACCTCCCTTCGCTTCTCCTCTTCCCAGGATTCTTTATCTCAGACTCAGGGGAATCTGAAGAGCTTGCCAATTATAGAATTAATCTCACACATTACTGCTCCCGCCTGCCAGTCTGCTCAAGTGCACTTTCCTTTGCCTGTGGCCAGCAAACGATGGCACGACTTGGGAAAAAAAGCACTTAGTCCTGCCCAGCAGCCCAAGTGCACTGTGATAGAATTATGGATTTAGTGCTGGGTCGACACTTCTCTGTGCTCCCCATAACAGTGCTGGTGCACTTGCAGATGAGTACCCCATTAAGCACCATGGTGGCGCTATCGCACCTGCACTTCCCCCTCGTAGGTGGCACTCCTCACTATTAAAGAACAAAATAGCTGGCTGGTCCAAAGAATATTATAATTCACCAGGCCAGGCAAAAAGATCAGTTAAACAAAGGTCCTTATGCACATGGAAAAAGGTGTACAAAATGAACTGGTTGTTCACTAAGTCTGAGAGTGCCCCCCGCCTTAGTCATAAAGAGATTATATGCAGTTGATTATATATACTACACACAGCCGTCGTGCTCATTAATCAGTCATGTCCATCTTTTTGATACTTCCATATTTTCCTCATATAAATTAAGTAAATTGTTATTGAAGGCACTCTGCACTCATTGTCAAGCCCGTTGGAGAGCACTCATTGCCCGATACGTCAACCCACGTGGGAGAAACTAACTAATTGAAGGAGAGTAACTAACATGGTCTAAGTGAGAGAGACTATGACATAACAGCATAAAGGTTTATGTGCATGTGGTCAGCAGTTGAAGGACCCTGAGAAACAGTAGGACAGAAAGTGTCTGAAAGGACAAGCAGAGCATCACCATCTTCAATGGGCTTGGATCTCTGCAGTCTTGCTGCACATTTGGACTGAACGTCTACACATAATGAATTCAGGGCAGCATTCAGACACACATTCATGTGGCTTTTGAAGAAACCAAGTGACAGTCAGGGGTCATTCATGACCTTCACAGCACAGCTAGACTGGCAGTTCTTCCTTTTACCATTCAGATCCACAAGTGCCGGTCAATATGCTGGTGCTCATGGGAAACCAATAATCTACGGGAGTATTTATATTCCTCGAGGCTCACATATCCCTTAGACAGCTGATAATTTAAATGAAACAGTCCACTTTTTAAATTTACTGTCGGAAGGGTTTCATAAAGTGACAGCAGACATAGGAGGACAAAGCCAAACCTGGGGACTTTGGTGCTGAATCCTGAACTCTTGAGGGATTTCCAAGGGTCTGACAAAGCTCTGCTCTCTTCCACAAGTCCAACACGGCAGTCTTGCTATATGACATGACTAAAAAGCAACTTGCACCAAGTTTCTGCCTGTTCAGGTGTGACACAAAAGCATCGTAGGTTGTCCTTTTTGTGGCAAACACAGGAACTTATGGGAACCTGGCCGACTGGGACAACACACACTGCACAAGGGCTGCAGAACCAGCACTGCAGTCAACCAGTTCCACTGATATGAGTGAAGTCTAAAGAAAACACATACACACACTCAACCAAGATACATACACACTAATTTCTGTCTTTGCTACCCCAAAAAATAAAAAAACACTAACACAAAAGCACTAATACTAACAATGGCAGATCCCACCTCACCGCACCACCACATCCTGTACCACATCACTGCAATGTCTCACTCCATGGATAATTAAGGTTTTCGGAGGAAAGCTTTGCTGCTGATACTAACATCAATATGACATGAAGGGCTCTTCATGGGGGCTGCAGTGGCGCAGTGGGTTTGGCCTGTACCTGATCTCTGGTGGGTCTGGGGTTTGAGTCCTGCTTGGGGTGCCCTGCAATGGACTGGTATCCTGTCCTGGGTATGTCCCCTCTCCCTCCAGCCCCATGCCCTGTGTTGCCAGGTTAGGCTCAGGCCAAGTGGTTTTAGTCAGTCAGTGTGTGTGGATGTTCATTTTTAACAGAATTGTCATTTGGTCTTTAAGAATCTGCAATCAGTTTTGACATAAAAGCAATTCAACACACAATGAGTCATAAGTGACAAGATGGATAGAATTAAATGAATAACTGAATAAAAAGTGAGCATATTTATACACAGGAAAGGGCAGGGTGCAGTGAGGTAGTGCAAGTGTAGTGGGACACAGAGCAACTCAGTGCCGCTCAGTCAGTAAGATGTCACCACCCTCATTCTAGAGCTTGATCACTGTTGGTAGAAATGACCCCCAGAAGATCCTTGGAAGAGCAGAACTGGATCAGCTTGTTGCTCAAAATGCTCATGTTTTACTATGATGGTGTGCGGTGGGTGTAAGTAATTGTCCATAATGGACCAGAGTTTATTTAGAGACCATGGTGGCCAATGCTAAACAGTGTATTGTCATAACAGCAGTAAATCCTGTCTTTGGAAACATCTCTGAGTGCACATCCTGATCGTAGACACATTTGTAGAGGATCAGGACAGAGACAAACAGACAGCAGTTTGTGCTGCATGGCTATTTGCTCTCTGTTTGTTCACTGTATGTTCGTTGTGCTCATTTCGTTCTGAGAAACAATAAACCTGTCTGGTGGATGAGGTCTGCTGAAAGGAAAACCGCACTGTACCCTGTTGTGTACCTAGAACACCCCATATGGATTTACCACCCTTTTAAAAAGGATGCATTGCTCATTTATATGGCCTGCTTGCCATACAAAATTACCAAAGGCCTTCAAGAAGAAAGTTTTTCAAATTGGCAGTGATTTTTTTAAAGGATACTGAATTGGACTTACGTGTTCTGGACCACAGGTGATCCATTAATTAACCATGTGAGAGAACTGAACTGAAGAGAGATGGTGCAGGGAGTTCAGTTTTACGCTTTTTGCCTAAGCTTCACTTGCAAAAACTTACCTTTTTTTAAGGGGATTTATAGAAAATATGTCAACATTTAAAACGGTGTGCTTAGTCGGAAGGGCCCAATAGAAAAACACAATTACAAATAGCAGAAGGATGGGATCTAATTGGGAAGGTGTCAGATTCCATGTCAGCTGCAAAGTTTAGAAAAATCAGTAAACCTCTTCAGTGTGAAACATGGTAGGTATTTTAGGGAACTCGGAACACAGACTTGATGGTATACAGTGCATGGGAAAAGACATGAGATGGAGGCCAGATGTGGAAATTATGACAGCTGTCCATGGCCAGAAGTCTGAGGAGGAAAAGGCATCCAAACATTACATTTACCTAGTGCTTTTCTCCAAAGCAGCTCATGATATTAAGCTGCCTACAGTTATTTACCCATTTACATTATACAGCTGGGTAAATTTAGTGGCGCAACATAGGGGAAGTACCTTGCTCAACTACAGCTGGAGATGGTATTCAAACTTTCAACTTTTAGGGCTCGCAGCTCTATCCACTCTAGCACAAATTGCCCCACTGCAGCAACACAAAGTGGCTCCTAGCACAAACACCTGGCTGCCACGGACCTGCAGTGATGGGTGGACGGGACTGAGCTGCACTGCTCACATAAGAGGGGCGAAATGCGTAGGATAGTCCTACAAAAACACTCCCTGCTCCAGCAGAGCAGTGAACAAAAAAGCTAATGAGATGTGCACTTGCACAGGGAGCCCATACTGTACAAGATGAGCAGAAGGGCCCTGTTGCTGAGACTGCTGGGGCTCATTCCGAAGGTCTCGTCCTGAGGGGCTCATCCTGTGCTGCGGCTCACAGCTCCAGGAACAGCTGTTGGGGACGCCAGGAAGGAATGGTGTTACAGCTCTCTGAGGGATGGAGGCATTTTGAACTGCCATTAGTGGGGGCTGGATCTAAAATCACTTTGTTCCCTTCAAGGCACGAGTGCCCCTGGAGGACAGTTTGAGATGCGGCACCGAATGTGTGAGTGAACTTGTGAGTGTGTGTGTGCACACGTGCTCAAATCCTGGTAATCCTCCTTTATGGAATGTCTTCCACTCAGCAAGAAGGAGTACTTCTGCTCTCTTGTAGACGGTAGTAGGAGAACGTGGACTCCCTTCGGTGTGTGAGCACTTTTCCCTGCTGGCCACAAAGGAGATTATTTAAAGCCATCCAAGATTAAGACACTGCACAGCTGCATTTTCACAACATTTTCACTTCCCTTGTGCAGTGGTGACAGTTCTGACAAGAAGAAGAAGAAGAAAGCAGCTAGAGTTTATTCCTTCTATAAATGGTTAGCAAGAAAAAAATTCTCTGATACACATGGACTCTATTTCTCTGTATTGTCAGCAGTTTTATTTACTGTAGGTCTTTATTAGAGCCAGATGACCACAGCGGTCATTCTCTGGGCTAGGCTGGCAGCTACTCTCCTCCAGCTCCGATTGCCTGCTCATGGTCCTCTCGACATACTGCGCATCACCCCACATCCTGTTTAGGACCTGTGGAGCTGGTGCACAGAGCGAAGGAGCGGCCCATGTCTTGTCGCCTCAAATAAAAAAATTTAGGTTTGTTAAGCCTGACCGCTCATTAGCCACACCGAAGACAACCGGACACCTGAGATGTTCGACGCACAAGCAGCTGAGGAACTATAACAAGTTCATAGCTGGAGCTTCGGTAATTAAACTGTGGTGTGAAACAGTGAAGAGCTGTCAAATGCAGCATGAGAGGCATTCTGGAAAAAGTGTTGCACTCAGCAACATCCCACCTGTTCTCACTAGGCTTCTTGCTCCCCGCAGCTGTATACAGGCACAGCTATAGCCACATGCAATTCAATGACAATTTTCAACATCAGCTGGACATGTCTTCACTTTGGCTCCATATGGTTATATTCAGCTTGCTCAAGTTATTCCTGTATCCTTCATTGCATTTTTTTACCTTAATTAAAAGTCATTACATTTAATTTTTCTATTAAATTAACTTCGGTTCAGATTTATTAATTTATTTAATACAAAATGACTTACAGTGTTAAGCTACTTACAGCTACAGTATTTACATATTTACACAGCTGAGTAACATTACTGGAGCAACTGGGGTAAGTGGCTTGCTCAAGGGCTCTGTCATGGTCGCGTCAGAGGGAAGCGGCGGACCCAAGTGCAGAGCGGTAATCGTGGGGTCTTCGGGGAAATCCAAGAGAGGAGGTCAGAGGACGGGCAAAGGGTCTTCGAGGTGCAAACGTCGTAACAGGGAGGATCCAAAGGGCGAGGTCAGTGTGCAGGCAAGAGGTCGATAATCCGAAGGAGGCAGTAGATCGGGGGAACAAGGGACGGGTTCGGGGAAGGCGTTCAGGAACAGGAAATGGCTGAAGAAGGTCGCTAACGAGGAGGCAGATCAAGGTTCCGCATCAGCTGGTTGTCCGACGCAGCCTTTTATGCTGCGGTCTGCGTTGGGTCACAGATGTTCCGTGTTGGTCCGAAGGTGTGGGCGTGGCAGGCTCTACATTAGTAGGTGTGATTTGAACCAACAAGGCAGCAGCTGTAACCACTACTCCCCCTGCTGCCCCAGCTATGCTTTAGCGATTCAGTCATCACAAATATGCTGTTGCTGGAAATTCATACAGAGAAAAACTTCCAGAGTAAAGTGTCATATGTTGTCATTTAGGTTGGCGCCGTCCAGATGGGGCTGGTTGCTGTCAGCTTATGCAGACCATACTCCTCCCTTCACACCTTTGCTGTCCTGCCCTGCCAGGAAATTCCAAGGTGCTCCCAGGCCAGCTGCGTCTGTGGTGGTGCCTTGTTCTCCTCCCAAACATATTCGAGAACAGGCAAGTAGGGAGATGGAGACATCCTTACAATCTGTGATGCACTTCAGCCAGCTGCTCGAATGCTGGGAGGGATTCAGCAGCTCTGAGGGATAGAGGAAGCTCATTCCACCATGCTGGGGTAAAAAGTTCCACAATTTTTATTTTTGACCAGAAGTGGAGGAACTCAGCCCCCTTGCTGGGCTTTAGGGAGTGATCAAGTCCTGTGGAGTATTGGAGTAAAGATCCTTTGACCGTCTTGTGAGACATAACCAGAGCCCTCCAGCTTTTATCACATTTATGCCCAGTCCCATTTTCACTTTACACTGAATCTTGTCTGTCTGTCATTTATGATGTCTGTGTGTTCTCTAGAGAGACTTTGTGTATGTATGTCAAGGACACACCAGTGGTGGAGCTCTGCAGACTTCACCTGGGCATTTGGGACCATACACCTGAACTGGTGGTGCTCATCTAAGCGCTAAGCAGTGGGGGGTACAGTGCTTACTTACAGCTGCTTACTATCGCACAAAGAACCCGGGTTTGAATCTTACCTCCTGTTGCAGTAACCTTGCTCAAGGTACTGATACAGCAAAGATGATCCTGCTGTAAAAATGGATAAATCAGTGTGAGTAGCTCAACACCACCAGTCGCTTTGGAGGAAAACGTCAGTGAGATGAATGTAAAAATGTTGTTAAAAAGAGCAGGAGCTGGTTTAGGGCTGGAGTTTTAGCTGCAGCTTGTGCAGAACTGCGTTGTTTGTAAAACCCTTCCCCAGGCATAAGGTACTCTGCACAGAGTGGATCATCCCTGACCATTGCAGCAGAGCCATGTTTCCACGGTGCCCACAACACCCACGTGCCTCTGGAGGAAGGCGATCGCGATCACAACAGTGCAGCAGAGCATGGCGTTCTCCTTGACCACATTCCATTTGTGGACTGCCTGCTATCTGAAGGGTCACAGCCGCCATGAGTCATCATGGACCTCAGGCTGGAAACAAGTCTGAGCAAATGGTTGTAGTGAAGGAAAGGAAAGAACCCCCAGGTGCTGAGAAGCAAGTCTCCTTGTGCCACCTATGGAGGGTGGGGGTGAGAGGAGACTCACAGTGTCACTGTCCTTGCACCGCACATCAACTCTTCCCTTCTGCTGCTCGCCAAGGCTCTCCATCCACAAATATTGCAGAAAAGCATATGGAGGACACTGTCAGAGGGAAGACTGGCTCTCCACTGCCTTTTTGCACTGCTCTGCACTTTTTAGGGATCTTGAAAGACACTTATAACAAATCGTAATGTTGCTATGAAGGCCACTGTAATAAAGTATTATCTGAGCGGGAAAAGCACACCAAAATGATAAAACAAGCAGGTATAAAATCCCAAGGCCCGATTTAGTTATCAATTAAAAAAAACAACCACAAAAATGCAATACCAACAAAAAATCACGTGCAATATTTCCCCTCACAGCATGTCATTTGCAGAACTCATGTGTTTTCACTGGGGAACAAGGCATCACAGCTGCTGGGAAATGTACACTTTTTGCGCCATAATTTATATTTGTTAATTTGAACTGGAACCAGGCCAACAAAGAGGGAGAAATCCCACCACGTGGGTTTCAGAAGTCACATTTGGACAAGGACCATCTACCCCCACCCCACACATACACACACACACAGAGCCAGGCACATACTACATCTTCATTAAGACGTCATGGCAGAACAAGCAGGATAAGAAGGCGTGAGCCGCCACGCTCTGCCACTTGCCGTGATCTGACAATAGAACCTCTGGTACGTTCTTTGAAGAAAATGAGCTGCGTGACAGTGAGGCGAGTAAGGAGTGATGTACACCTTTATTGGAAATGACCCCCCCAAACCACACATCCCTCCCCTCTCTCGTCGCTCTTTTATTGATTAAACCTTTTGATTTGCATGCAATTACAGGCATCTATGCAAAGTGTTCTGCCTGGGAATACAATAAGGATTTGACAAAATTAAATTAGCTGGAGGTCACTGCGGAACATTCATTAAACCCCACTACAGAAAAAGGCCTTCCATGGTTCCACAAACATTTTTATGGCCCCTACTTATTGAAGTGCCCTTAAAAGAAGTGTGTTGCAAAAGGTTCTCAGCTGCTTGTGGACAGCACACCCGGCCGGGCCTCTATGAGGAGCTCTGGGTACCAGATGTTCTCTGGAAGAGCACAGCGGGGAGCAGCGTAGTGTAGAGGGTAAAGCCTGAGAACTTACAGGATCTGAACACAAGTGTGTGTAGAAGGGTTCCCATGTGGGGGAGCATCACACTGATATTCTGGACTTTTCCATACTCTCTGCATGGTTTCTGGAACCAGGGATCAAGACTTGTGGTGAAGAGGCAGACAGGCCCTCCCAGATTCCATGGGGTCCCTAGTGAGCGCACAGTGACACACAGGATCAGGAGCCACAGAGACTGTAACTGATGACTGTCACTGTCGGTGTCACCAGTGTGCTCACCAGTGTCCCACAGAGCTCCTGCATCCGGGTGCTGCAAACGGCGCAGCGGCGCTCCTCGCTTTCCACTGCAACTCTGCTCTCAGTCACATTTCTCCACAGCAAAACAAAGACGTCTCCCATCACCCCCCTGCCACAGTAATAAGTGGGAACAATTCCCCTGGGGGGCCCATCATATTTCTTCACATGTGGTACTGCACCTCCTCCTGGGCTGTCAGTGCTGGAACCCGCAGTGGATGTGTGTGTGTTGCCTTTTTTGGGAAACACACCACTGACTGAAACAACAGCAGTGACTGTGACTCTGGAGGCTCTGTGTCAAAAGCTGTTGCGAGCAGCCCAAGCGCAGCAAAGTAGGGACCACGGAGGACGACTCCCACTGCCACCGGGCCGATCCCTCGTACCCAAACTAGATAATGAGTGAGTGCAGCGCCTTCACCTGCCATCAAACTGGGGCCCAACAAATTGGTGTGGAAGCAATGCACTAATGGGCTCCAGCTCTCAGGTGTCCCTCATCACCACCTACACACACTGTGCTTTGTCTCCACTGCAGTCTTGCACCGTACCCATGGCTGTGGCTGGCGGGGAGGACTGTGTCAGAGCGCCAGCCCCTTTCCTTCAGTCTCCATGAGCCACGGGCAGTGCCAGCAAGGTGGCACCGCGAACTCATTAATGTTTCATGTATGCCGCCTGTCCGAAATGCTTTGGCAGAGCAGGTGGGGACCTGTCAGGTGGAAGTCGCTCGGCAGGTTGCGGACACAAGGACAGCATCTTCCAGCAGACACACTGGGTGAACCAGGCCATGTCTACCAACACCTCAGGCACCCTGGGAGGATATGAGACAACCTGGGGCGGCCCAGTGCAAATTCTGCTAACTCAGCACAATGTGCTGCTCTTGTCTGCATCTTTAAAATTCAATTTGCTCTGTTTGGTGGAAAAAAATACTCTTTCTGATCGAAACGGAATGAATTCCAGTGGAGCTGCAGTGTGTATGTTTTGCCTTCACTGATATCGGTCCACTTGACGAGGCAAAAGCTGTTTCCACATGGGGTCCGAATTTCCTGAGGGACCTCAGCCCAGGCTGGGTCACACATGACCTCGAATGACCCGTCTCTCAGCCCATGTCAAAATCACGCCTGGCACACAGGTACAGTTAAGAAGACTATTAGTTTGTGGCCATGTGGGCCTCCGCATTTCTCCGTGCTCCAATACTGTTGGCTCCACGATGCCCCTCTGCCCCTCAGCCGTCACATTACTTTTATCTATTTATCTGACACTTTTCTCCAACACTTACAGGGCTACGCTACTTACACTGATTTACCCATTTATACTGCATGGTACTTTTTACTGTATCAGTTAAGGGTCAGTATCTCGATCAAAGGTGCCTTAACATTGCTGATTCAAGCTCCACTATCTCTACTCTTGATCAGGGTGTTAACCCAGATTTCCTCCGGTACAAAGATGCAACTGTACAAATGGGTCAAATATTGTAAGATGCTTTGGACAGAAAACATCAGCTGCCAAATAGCTACATCTATTTTATATATACTTTATATATCAGCTGCGTTTCTCCAAAGTGATTTACAATAATTATTATGTATTACTTGCCCAGGGTGACTGACACTGCCAGATACATTACTGTGAGTCCCCTGGTTAATAATAACAAAACAGCAATAACAGTAGTAGTGGTGATAGTAGTACTAGTAGTAACTGACATCAGTGGCCCTGCCAACAACAGAGGTACCAGTGCAGCATTGGCTCACAACCTCCAACAGTTCCCACTGGGCATGGGCAGTAAGCTGAGCCAAAAAGACACAGAAGGATACACAGAAAAACCTGTTTGTCTGCTTCCTGTTCAATGAGGTTCACTTTAGCCACTTCCTCCTCCCCCCCACCTACTGTGTCAGCCCATTGTGTTCTCTTTTACACATTGCATTAGACAAGGTGCTCCTCTCCCAAAACCACTTGCACAAACCCATTAACACTGTAAATGTTGCTCTTGATTTCCTGCGTACGCCATTGTTTGTGATGATGTCATCTGAACTTTTACTGCTTTGAGGATATAAATAATGATAGAAGAGCATTTAAATGACTGTGAATTGCAGCTCTGACATAGCTCGTGTCCAGGGCTTGCAGTACTAGCAGTAGAAGGTGTCACAGCTGAAGTTGTGAGCTGGAAACCCGCAGGTTCTTGGTTCAAGCCCTCGGGAAGTTTTGGCTTTGCTGTCCTAGAAAGTTCTACTTAACATGAATTGCAGCAGTACATTATCCACATATCTAAAGGAGCTAACATATTAAGTTGTATTGAAAAAAGTCACCACTGTCTTGGTGGCAGTGTAGAAAACAATGTCGTGTGTGTGCGAGGGGGGGTTGTTTTTAAATCAAACCATATGAGGGCCATTTTAGGCAGACCACCATGCAACATCTGTTGTTTTGGCTGAGAAATTCTTCTGTCTGCACTTCCAGGGCTGAACTTGTTTTCACACAAGTCCCTAGTTCAGTGTGTGTGTGTGCGTGAGTGTGTGAGTGTGTGTGTGTGTGTGTGTCTGTGTGTGTGTCTGTGTGTGGTTGGTGTCCCTGGCCCCAGGCATAGGCTACGAGTCAGCACAGGTGATCACGCTTGAAAGGCTCTTTGAGAGTTCCCCAAGTGCAGGAGGGCAAGTTGACACTGCGGGTTTGTGAGCCTCTACTCCCACCCATCTCCTCCATCCAGATGTGTAGATGGCACCCGTCCCAGGGGGATCCTGTTGAGACATGACTGACCTCCTGGGATCTGTGATCAGTGCTGCCAGATCAGGTGCACAGCTGAGCACACCTAAGCGTAGACCCGAGGAGGGACCCGCACTCTTGATGTAGGACAGCACACATGCTTCACACCCTCTTAACCTTGAAGAGTCAAACCATCCATGATCTACATATAGTGAAGCTCCATATTGATACCTGTACAGCGTTCCTATGGCAAACACTGAGCAAAAGGGATATAGAAATCATGAAATAAAGAGAACACATTTCATCCATGTGTGTCCATGGTGCAACCCCCACACTCTGCTCATTGTCCCTCTGACAGCGAATGATTAATGGCTCAATCTGTCGCTCAGACAATCAACAGAATGTCAGCGCCGTGTTCGACATGACTCAATCATTTTTAAATAACTCAATAAAAATCTGTTGTCAACATATTCTGTGTACAAAGTATTGCCCCTTGAGCAGGAGCTTGCTGCTAGTGAGCAAAGACAGGAATTCGATATCACAGTCAAGTAGACTGCACACACCTGGGTACAAAAACACATTTCACATCATTGTCTTTTCACACATCTTAATCCACCCCAGTGCACTCACATGCACACTCACCCTCGGGATCCATTTTGACGGGTATTCGTCAACTTTTGGTCATAAAAGTCCAATGTCTTCTTCATGACTATGCCCCCTGCTGTTCATAGAGACACTGCAGGCTGGACACTGTTGCTGAGACTGGTCTTCCATGGCAGAATACATCTGCATGATTAGCCCACTGGCAATAAGCTGCAGCTGTCAAGATAACGCTGATGTGTTCAAAATAGGATTTCATTTCCTTCTCACATAATCATTGCGAATAAGAAATGTGTGCTATTAAAGTGACTGTGGGGCACGTTAATCATTCCTTATTCTCCCATCAGTCCATTTTCAGTAAGTGCTTAAACCATGGAGCACGGTGGTGGTCAGCACATGACCAGGTGTACACACACACTCACATGCAAACACACGCACGGGCACACACACACACTGCAAGGGCCCTTCGGAGTTCACTGGGTTGTGGCAGTATAGCCAGAGGGAGCCACGTCTCCACACTGAGTTGCTGTGGCTCTTATCTCTCCTGAACACATGATGTTCACATCTGAGATCAAGAGCAGACCCACAGTGAGGAGCAGAGCTGTGAATAACTGGGGAAAGGTCAACATTAAGGTGAAAGGTTGCAGTTAAAGGGATATGTCTGATGCAGTAAGACCGGGGAAAGGTCATTGGTCAACTGAATTATTTGTGTTAATGAGGAAGCTCAAATGACATGAATACTTAACCAGGGTAAACAGAGAACACATGTGCCCTCTCTAGAACCATGTAGAAAAGAATGTCCAAATAGTTAAGGGACTGCAGCTACCATGGTGGTTCAACTGGTTGCTCTGCACTCCCCCCTTCTCCAGGTGAAATCCTCCTCCCGCTGCGGGTAAATCACTCTACAGTTGACTGTCTCACACTGTAAGTAACCCAGATCAAATGAGTCAGCTGAAGAAAGGTTGATATAATAAAGATATATTCTGCTAATTTTTTCAGCTAAAACTCACCAGTTGCAGATTCTCAAGACTTGGTGATGTGCTCAGTGATGCAAAAGGTCTCTAGTGTTATCTGCTGGCTTAACATTTATGTAAAACACTGCACTTGCAGTGTGACCCATTGGACACAATGTGTGTCACACTGTCTGCACATGACATCTGGAAGCAGAGGTAGATTGGTCCCCCCTCACCGGGTCAAACATCATGGGCTTCGCTGAAACAGCGGCCAGCACTGACTGCAATGGAGAGTTATTCCATGTTCATGCGCTGCGCCTTCTGCTTCTTCCTTGGCCTTTGATGGCCCCAAACAGCTCCTGGTGAAGAAGATTCTCAGAGTAGAGGATGAATCTCGAGAGCATTTACAGTAATGGAAAGCTGTCCCGTCCACAAAGTGTGAATGTTCTTCACATCTCACACGCCTAATGTTAGGTCACTGGTGCTGAGAGCACAGACAGGAGGTAAATATAGCATACAGTAAGCTTGCGAGTTAGAAACCAGTGACAACTCATCTTGCATGAATGTACTGGGTGCTGCCTGCCTAAGAGCAATGACCTGACTGCATCTTATTATTATTTTTTTTAATAACAGTAAAATAAAGAAAGAAAAAAGTGAAGTCTTTGATATGGGAAGCTTTGTTAATTCATATCCATGCAAATCAGTGCATGCAAGTTTCTTCAGCAAGGCATTTGCTTGTTGCATTAAGGTACTAAAAAGTACAAAAATATAGAATTTCATGTTTCTACATTCTTTAAAGCAATCTGTGGATCATGAATCCTAGCTTATGAAGAAAAGGAACTTGAGCTGAGACTAAAGAGTAGCTCTTGAGGTGGCTATAATGCACATTATGTGAATATTGATTAGAATGGTCCTGACATCAAGGGAGACTAAAGATGTTTAAGAGTACAGAGTGTTCATCATAGCTATTGTAACACCATTCCCAAGAGAAAATAACATATTCTAGTTTATCCCTCTGAAAATGCAGGTGGATAGCTTTCCCTAGAGTAAAAATCCAGGCTTGGTATTTCTGGCTACATATGAGGAAAAACAAGTTGAGTTTAACCACACAGATAATGGCAAAGCAAGGAGCTCTGTGTGACCATAAAATACAATAGCAGTGTGAAATAGGCGTGTGTAATAGAAAACTGAACAGAGCGTAATGGCTGTATGTAAGAGCAAAGTGACTGTAGTGGTGTATAATAGCCGCATGTAACAGATGCATGTTGTAGCCCACATAATAGCAGTGTACAGTACAATAGCTGCATGCAAGGCCATTCATACTTAATAGTGGTTTATATTAGCAGGATGTGAAAAGCGGTGAATAATATATGCATGCTACAGCAAATGCAGCCCATGCAGGGATGCAAACACTGCTCATCCGAGACTTATCCAGTTGGAAGCCACACAAAAAAAACAATTATAAATGGTTTTTTCTTGTCACAAAAGTTTGCTGCCAAATATATAGGTTTGCAAATGAACATCCAGACAATCGCATGGTAGTTCTCACTTTCTCCCACACAGTTTCAGAGTCGCCCGTTTTTTTTAACCTTTTTAGTTTCAGCTGGGAATTTCAAATGAAGGTGCTGTCTATCTAGCCAGGATCCATCCAGCAGAGTGAAGAGGTGGTTACCATGGCTCCCTGGTGAAATTTAGTTGACCGTCTCTGCAAAGTGAGTTCAATTAAGCCTTATCCTCCTTAATAGGTGAATTGCTGTGCAGTACCAGAAAGGCCTTTCATTCAGCTGTCACTGTAAATTAGAACTACACATCCAATATCAACTAAAAAATAAACATAAAAAGATTGATTTTCACAAATAAATAAATAAATTTTGATAAAGAAAAAATTTGCATTGATCTTCAAAGCAAATGCAAGTACAGGGAAAAAGTAGATGCACACATTGAACATCTCTGGTCTGGTATGGGGAGCCTGGCAGGGAGCAATTAATGGGCAGAATCATATGCCTGAGCTCAGCGTAGGAACAGGAGTGTGTGGACGGTAATCACAAGAAGCAGGATGTAATGAAGGTCCCCCCTTCCATTAAGGAACATCACAACGCATCTTTTCGCTTTGTGCAAGTGGAGCTGGGGCTCTCTTTCATCAGCCACCAGGAGATTGTCTCCCTATTTCAGCTCAGCTCCGATTGCCACGTAACACTCTGTGTGTGAATACTGGCTGCAGAGGCAACTCGACCCATCTCAGACTCAGCAGTACTTGACACCTGTACTTGTCACAGCACGCTACTCAAATAAAAAAATGGTCTCAAGTAAAAGTACTCATCCAAAAATATATAAAGTGAACAGTATCAGGTTAAATAAGCACTCAAAGTCTACTGTGATTCAACTTTTTAATGTTCTGAACCACTAGGAATGTTAGCATGTTGAATGAAGTGTTAAATCATAGAAAAAAAATTATATATATATACTTTTTCATGGGTGGCGTGGTGGCGCAGTGGGTTGGACCGGGTCCTGCTCTTCAATGGGTCTGCGGTTCGAGTCCCGCTTGGGGTGCCTTGCGACGGACTGGCGTCCCGTCCTGGGTGTGTCCCCTCCCCCTCCGGCCTTACGCCCTCTGTTACCGGGTAGGCTCCGGTTCCCCGTGACCCCGTATGGGACTAGTGGTTCTGAAAGTGTGTGTGTGTGTGTGTGTGTGTGTGTGTGTGTGTGTACTTTTTCATAAAAGTTAAATATGTTTACAATTAGATGTTCACTGACAAGTCTCAAGTAGCAAACAAAACATTCATCCCCAGCTATTCAGGTTTTCATATAGCTGGTCAAGGACTATTAAAACCATTATTAATATGACTAACTTTACCATTAATCAGTCTGGATTTTCATTTATCTGCTCTGTAACATCTGGTCCAGCTCAATGAACTGAGACCATATTTGAAAATTGCACCAAGCAACTGTGTGAGAAAGACTGAGATGCACTGTGTTGTGGGAACTGTGTATCTTATACGAAAATAGTTTAAATTCCCTTAAAATAAGGACAGCTGCTAATGTAGTGGTTAGAACTGCTGGTTTTGGACCCAAAGATCAGAGATTTGAATCCAACTTCCAGCAGTAGTACCCTTGAGCGAAGTATCTACCCCAGACTGATCAAGGTAAAAAAAAAAAAAAAACCAGCTGTATAAATGGGTAAATTGTCAAGTCCCATTTCTATTGATCATCTTTGAGATGTTTCACCTTGTTTGGAGTTCACCTGTGGTAAATTTAATTGATGGCACATGATTTGGAAAGGCACATACCTGTCTATATAAGATTCCAAAGTCAACCATGTGTATCAGAGCAAAAGCACAGTTGTAAGGTGAAAGGAATTGTTTGCAATGCTTAGAAATGGGAAATGTCAAGGCACAGCTCTGGAGAAGACTACAAAAATATCTGCAGCATTGAAGGTTCTGAAGAGCATGGTGGCCTCCTTAAATGGAAGAAGTCTAGTATAACTATGATTTTCCCTAGACCTGGCTGTTCAGCCAAACTGAGCAATTAGAGAAGGGCCTTGATAAGAGAGGTGACCAAGAACCCAATGGTAACTCTGACTGAGTTCCAGATGGAGATAATCTAGGTGGAGATAATCCTCATTCTGGAGGTTTCTCCCATCACTTCAATATTCTACCAATCTGGGCTTTGGCCAAATAGTAGTCTCTCCTCAGCAAAGAGGAAGAGAAAAAAAAAAAAAAAGACCTAAAGGACTCAAACTGTAAGAAACAAGATTCTCTAGTCTGGAACTAAGATTAAATTTGGCCTTATGTCTAGATGAAACAAGACACAACTCATCACCTGTGCAATACCATCCCAATGGTGGAGCATGGTGGTGACTGCATCATGCAGTGAGGTTTTTTCTGCAACAGGAATGGAGACTACCCCTCCGTGAACCGCCACCTTACCGTGGTGGAGGGGTTTGAGTGCCTGAATGAGTCCAGGAGCTATGTTGTCTGGGGCTATATGCCCCTGGTAGGGTCTCCCATGGCAGACAGGTCCTGGATGACAGACGAGACAAAGTGCGGTTCAAAAACCCCTTATGAAGAAAAAATCAAGGCTTCCGTTTACCCCTCCCGGTATGGGGTCACCGGGGCCCCACCCTGGAGCCAGGCCTGGGGGGGGGGGGCTTGCATGCGAGCGCCTGGTGGCCAGGTCTATGCCCACGGGGCCTGGCCAGGCTCAGCCCGAAGCCACGACGTGGAGCCGCTCTTCGGTGGGCTCACCACCTGCCGGAGAAACCGTAAGGGGCCGGTGCATTGCGATTTGGGCGGTGGTCGGGGCCGAGTGCCCGGCCGACCCAAACCTCGGGCGCCAACTCTGGTTTTTGGGACTTGGAATGTCACCTCACTGGCGGGGAAGGAGCCTGAGCTGGTGCGGGAAATTGAGAGATACCGTCTAGATATAGTCGGGCTCACTTCCACTCACAGCTTGGGTTCTGGAACCACTCTTCTCAATCAAGGGTGGACTCTCCACTATTCTGGCGTTGCCCAAGGTGAGAGGCGGCGGGCTGGTGTGGGCTTATTAATAGCCCCCCAGTTCAGCCGCCATGTGTTCGAGTCTACCCCGGTGAATGAGAGGGTCGTCTCCCTACGCCTTCGGGTCAGGGAACGGTCTCTCACTGTCATTTGTGCTTATGCGCCTAGCGGCAGTGTAGAGTACCTGGCCTTTTTAGAGTCCCTGGGGGGCGTGCTGGAAAGCACTCCCACTGGGGACTCTGTCGTTCTACTGGGGGACTTCAACGCCCATGTGGGCAGCGACAGTGATACCTGGAGGGGCGTGACTGGGAGGAACGGCCTCCCTGATCTGAACCCGAGCGGTGAGTTGTTATTGGATTTCTGTGCTAGTCGCGGTTTGTCCATAACAAACACCATGTTCATGCATAAGGGTGTCCATCAGTGCACTTGGCACCAGGACACCCTAGGTCGGAGGTCGATGATCGACTTTGTAGTCATTTCTTCTGATCTTCGGCCATATGTCTTGGACACTCGGGTGAAGAGAGGGGCTGACCTGTCAACTGATCACCACCTGGTGGTGAGTTGGATTCGATGGCGGGGGAAAAAGCTGGACAGACCTGGCAGGCCCAAACGCGTAGTGAGGGTCTGTTGGGAACGTTTGGCGGAGGCCCCTGTCAGAGAGGTCTTCAACTCCCACCTCTGACAGAGCTTCAACCAGGTCCCAAGGGAGGTGGGGGACATCGAGTCTGAATGGACTATGTTCCGCACCTCCATTGTCGGGGCGGCAGTTCAGAGCTGCGGCCATAAGGTCTCCGGCGCCTGTCGCGGCGGCAATCCCCGAACACGGTGGTAGACACCGGAAGTAAGGGATGCCGTCAAGCTGAAGAAGGAGTTCTATCGGGCCTGGCTGGCTCATGGGACTCCTGAAGCAGCTGACAGGTACCGACGGGCCAAACGGAGCACGGCTCTGGCAGTCGCCGCGGCAAAAACACGGGCTTGGGAGGAGTTCGGTGAGGCCATGGAAGAAGACTTTCGGTCGGCCTCAAAGAGATTCTGGCAAACCGTCCGGCGACTCAGAGGGGGGAAGCGGTGTTCCACGAACACTGTTTACAGTGGAAGTGATGCGCTGCTGACCTCAGCTGAGGATGTTCTCGGGCGGTGGAAGGAGTACTTTGAGGATCTCCTCAATCCCTCCGACACGCCTTCCGTAGGGGAAGCTGAGGCTGGGGACTTGGAGGGGGACTCGTCCATTACCCTGGCTGAAGTTGCTGAGGTAGTCAAAAAACTCCTCGGTGGCAAGGCTCCGGGGGTGGATGAGATCCGCCCCGAGTTTCTCAAGTCTCTGGATGTTGTGGGGCTGTCTTGGCTGACACGCCTCTGCAGCATCGCGTGGAGTTCGGGAACGGTGCCTCTGGACTGGCAGACCGGGGTGATGGTCCCTCTTTTTAAGAAGGGGGACCGGAGATTGTGTTCCAACTACCGGGGGATCACACTCCTTAGCCTCCCTGGGAAAGTCTATGCCAGGGTACTGGAGAGGAGAATCCGACCGATAGTCGAACCTCGGATTCAGGAGGAGCAATGCGGTTTTCGCCCTGGCCGTGGAACACTGGACCAGCTCTATACCCTCACTAGGGTGCTGGAGGGTTCGTGGGAGTTTGCCCAACCAGTCCACATGTGTTTTGTGGACCTGGAGAAGGCATTCGACCGTGTCCCTCGTGGCATCCTGTGGGGGGTACTTCGGGATTATGGGGTTCAGGGCTCGTTGCTACGGGCTGTTCGTTCCCTGTATGACCGGAGCAGGAGCTTGGTTCGCATTGCCGGCAGTAAGTCAGACCTGTTCCCGGTGCATGTTGGACTCCGCCAGGGCTGCCCTTTGTCACCGATTCTGTTCATTACCTTTATGGACAGAATTTCTAGGTGCAGTCAGGGAACGGAGGGTGTCTGTTTTGGTGGCCGCGAGATCTCGTCTCTGCTTTTCGCGGACGATGTGGTTCTGTTGGCTTCATCAAGTCAAGACTTGCAGCGTGCACTGGGGAGGTTTGCAGCCGAGTGCGAAGCGGCGGGGATGAGAATCAGCACCTCCAAATCCGAGGCTATGGTTCTCAGTCGGAAAAAGGTGGATTGCCCCCTCCGGGTTAGGAGGGAGTTGCTTCCTCAAGTGGAGGAGTTCAAGTATCTCGGGATCTTGTTCACGAGTGAGGGAAAAATGGAGCGGCAGGTTGACGGACGGATCGGTGCGGCGTCCGCAGTAATGCGGTCATTGTACCGGTCTGTTGTGGTGAAGAGGGAGCTGAGTCGTAAGGCGAAGCTCTCAATTTACCGGTCGATCTACGTTCCTACCCTCACCTATGGTCATGAACTCTGGATCATGACCGAAAGAATGAGATCGCGGATACAAGCGGCAGAAATGAGTTTCCTCTGCAGAGTGGCTGGGCACACCCTTAGGGATCGGGTGAGGAGCTCAGTCACCCGGGAGGAGCTCGGAGTAGAGCCGCCGCTCCTCCGCATCGAGAGGAGCCAGTTGAGGTGGCTCGGGCATCTGTTCCGGATGCCTCCTGGACGCCTCCCTGGGGAGGTGTTCCGGGCTTGTCCCACTGGGAGGAGGCCTCGGGGCAGACCCAGGACACGTTGGAGAGACTATGTCTCCCGGCTGGCCTGGGAACGCCTTGGGGTTCCCCCAGAGGAACTGGAGGAGGTGTGCGGGGAGAGGGAAGTCTGGAGGACTCTGCTCGGACTGCTGCCCCCGCGACCCGGCCCCGGATAAAAGCGGAGGAAGATGGAATGGATACTAGTCAGGGCTGAGGGAAAGCTGACTCCAGCAAAATGAATAAAAAGCTGCTCTAGAGCACTCTGGACTCAAATTCCTAAGCACTTGGTTTCCGATCCCTGTGTGTCCCTTACTATAGAGGGAATCTCTCCTTGCTGTAGAGCAGGGACTTAAACACCTCTTTACCATGACTCTTCTATTTAACTGCCGCTAGCTGTGTCAGTGGCATAGTAACCAAAAAGTCATGGCAACTATGTATGTGCTCCATATGGTGTGTATTGTATATGTCTACGTTCTGTAGGTAAGTGTCAAGGTGAAAAATCACACTGCTGTAAAAAGATAGGCTGACTTCAGAAATTCTGTTTTAATGTGTTATATTAATCTTTCCTTATGATATATGGACATTGTTTATGGTGATTTTTGGGGTGCACTTGGCTACTTTTGCTATCCTGTTTTTCAATATTCAGTCCATTTTTAAGCAAAGAATGGTTAACGGAAGAAAAGTGTTTCAGATCAACTATACATTCTGTAATTAAAATGCTTTATTTTAACCTGTAAAATATCTGAAAAGAACTAAAATTCATCATGGTACTTAGTCCATATGCTTAAATGCATGAGGAAACGAGTGACTTGCCAAATAATTCAGCTGAAAAATACTTCCGGCCTCTTTAACTCAATTTGTCTCAACGGAGAAAAAGTATTAACATATTATAACATAATATAAAACATATTAGATGTTTTCAGTCAAGGTGAGACAAAACTCAGCAGTAAATTGTTGCTGCATTTGCTAATGAGATGGGGTCACTGAAGTGGACAAAATATAGTTAGTCTGCTGAGGGTAAAGTGACATTTTAGTTGTCCACCATAAAAGCTAATGTGACTGGAAGCTTATAGTAGGCAGTGAAGCCCACATAAGACATTATAGTTGCAATAATACTGACTTTATTAATTTTAAGGAGCGAAAGTTAAACATCAAATGTGAAAAGTGACAGCCCCTGGGGATAGTGCCCACGAGGACCACAGGGGCGCTGCTTTATACACATGTGTCTCCCCAGAACACTCTTTAAAGAAGCGAGCAAGGACCTAGCTGCAGCGGTTGTGGCACCTCATTGAAACATGCTTGTAGCACGCTGAGGCCGCCCGGGGAGGGGGCGGAGACGGGATTAAAGCAGCCACAGCTGGGGCTGATTTCATCCCTGATTTCATCACCTATTTATTCCCTGGTGCCCATCAGTAGGCGAAAGAGACCAAGGAGGAGAACCAGACTGAGACGACCGCTGACCCGAAGCCCTCGTCCCGATTGACCCTACTCTCCTAGCCTGCACGAAACCCTTCCCTACCTGTTCCCTGCTCTCCCTTTCCCATCTCCGTCCTTCTCCGCTGTCTAGCAAATAAAAGCCCACAGCTACGGGCGACTGCATCTCCTTTCTCCTGCCTCGTCTTTTACAATGCTCTTCTAGCGCTGACTCTTGTTCATCTCTTTTCCTTTTTGAATCTCACTTTGCTCCTCTGACCGACACCCACTCTAACAGCCCCGACCTCACATGTGTCTTCAGGGTCCACTTCAGCTTCTCGGTGTGTGTCTGCTCTGTTCTGCTGATGAACTCTCTACTTGTGTTCTAAACAATTCAAAATCAAGGAGGGTAAGGTGACAAATGTTATAGCATAAACAGTTTAAACTTTGTGACAAGGCTTTGTCTTCAGCCACTGTACCTCCACTACCCCCTTGGTGCTGCAGTAACTGGGAGAGATGTGCAGTGTGTGGAATTGCACTTGAGAGGATTTCTGAGGTAGTGCTCCATTGCTACTGAACCCTGTACTGCAAGAGCAGCAGCAGAATTGAACAAATTCACATGGGTCCAGTCACGCCTATTGACACACAGGCAGGTCTCCTCTGAAACTACCATGAGGGGCACCCCCACAGTGATCTCACCATCTCCCTGTACCCCTTGCATATCTGCTGCTCCCGCTATTCATTCCCATTCAACTAATTTGCAGCAGGGGAATCTTCCCACCGCTTGCTGGGCACCAGCGCGGCTCCAAGGAGCAGCAATTAGTCATTCCTCATCACAACCCATGCTCAAAATGAGTATGTACCTCTGGAGGGAGGGAGGGAGACATGGCTTGTTTCTAGTACTTCCTCTCTCTTGGCCACAGTGCAAAAGCACACTGAAGGCACTCCCTCTCTCTGACGCGCACCATGTGTGTATTTGCCTTGCAGTTTTTCAGCATGTGGTAGCATGCACTGTGTTTCATTATTATTTTACTGCAGTGACAGACAGACCATGTTGGGAAAAAAGTGTTTATGCAGTTTAATTTTGAGTAAAGCCACGGACAGCTTTAAAACCCTATTTCATAAATTGCTAAATGGATCCTTATGAAAGTGGGCAGCAGTGGTAGAAATATCAGAGTGACAAGTTATTACCTCAGTAAATGAGCTGCTCCAAGTTGCCTTTGTGGCTGTGCTGAGCCTCCGTGGAAAATGGCTGAATTGTGGCTCAATGATATGGAGCTCGCGCCCGCCTTCGTCCGGGACAAGAGACAAACATCTCCAAGGACTTAAGAGTTCCTTCATATTAATTTAAACTCAAATTGAATATGTCAGCACTAAATCCAATTTCACACCATTAGGACACTGCTAGCAAATTTGCTCCAAGGCAGACGTGGGGCAGGAAAAGTAATGCTTGGAAAAAGAGCAGTTTTTTTATGAGCACAAATTTATAATTTCATAATTAAGAACAAAACTGATTATGAAAAAGCAATGACCTACTTAGAAACTATTTAATATATATTTATCTTCTGTCCACAGAGAACAGTTTTCCAGTGACACCAATGGCTGTTGTACGTTTATATCAATTAAAAAGGAACAAAAAACAGGGAATTTGCGGCTCCATCAATGTAGCTGCAATGTGTTAGCACCAAAGAGACCGGTTGTGTCATCAGGACTGCTCAACTGTTTCTGGCTTAATGAGTCTCAGGACAGTATCCGGGCCTTTACAGAATGGATGCGGACTGCTCAACGCTCTCTACTTCAGAGGCAGTGATTCAGGACCTTTTGTGAATGATGCAACCTAGAGTATAATGACACATTTTTATGTATGTTTTAATGTAAGAAATTAGTGTTTGCTGTCTCGCTCCAGGGTGCTACAGCAAGGACCCCCTAGGCCATTGAAGTGGCAACTGTGAGGTGTTCAGGCCATGTCCTTAACCACAGCGCAGTCCGCTCTTCCATGTGCCACTGGAATCCACCTTAAACTAAATGCATCCAGCTGTCCTCAGATAACTTCTATTTGTGTGTGGAAAACTGGTGATGATAAATGCTGTAGTTGTTAACAAAGGATCAACATCAGAAATGAATGTCAGTTCTGTGCTTTAGATTAACAAGGGATGTCAAAACAGCTCTTGCTACTCAATGCCTCTGAATGTGAATACTAAGAATAATCTTATTAGCTCTGCAGACACACCCGGTGTCATACCCCCACAGATGCTACCCTAAGGTGACCCCCACACCTCTTTCACATTAAGGGGAAACCTGTCACATCACCATGGTAGAGTTACAGTCGAGAAAACTCACCTTTCTGAACACCACAAAATTCACCATGCCAGTATCTTCATCTCCGGCTTTGACCCTGCTGTGTTGTAGACTACATCCCTGGCTGTGATCTAGACTCATACCAGACAACAACCACAGCGTTGACCTGGCTCCATTCACAACCATGTTCACTCCCATGCCCTTGGACTCAGTCCTACCCAGTTTGGATTGAAACCCTTGGCTTTGACATTGCTTTGCCCTGATCATGATCTAGCCCATGTGCACAACTGGGGATGCTACAGCTGCATCGGTTCCATACCTTGTCTACCTCTAGCTCTGCTCAGTGAACCGCATTGTGGACACTTGAATCTGCACAGTCCCAGTTCAAACTACTGAGAATGTGTTCACCAATGTTCCCCTGCCATCCATCTCAGTGTGATTTGTGACCTCCATCCCCTGGCTGTGTCTCTTCTTTATGCACATTATTGCAATACAAACTTGTCTGACAAAATCCTGGTAAAAATCCAGTGTTTTCAAGACATACGATACAAAATGGCAAACACAACAATGCCTGTCATGGCTTGCTGCACTGAATCAGAATTAGTCAAAAATTTAGATGATGATCAAATGTTAAAATGACATCAAAATAACTTCACTCAATGTGTGACTCTAGGAGACAAGTAGCCTATTGCACATCAGAACAATGAGCTTTAGTTCTGCACCCTGGGCTCCGCTGCTGAAACATTTGCGAATTTGGGCCAACAGCAACAGCGGGCTGTTTATACACGTCACCTCTGAACTCCCGGCAGGAAAAATAATCCAGCCATCTGTTTGTTTCTTAACTCACATAATGCCAAAAGTGGTTAAAGCACTGCAGTTTGAATTGCACTTACATGTGTTTCATGTGGTGCTGTTTCACCAGCTTGGTCACATTTCCAACAGCAGCAGCACTGAGCCCCAAAACCAGTGATACCATTGAAAAAGGGCCAAAGCTGCTGAACCCAGCGCTTTGAGCATTGGAGTCAGATGAGCTGTATGGTGAAAAGAGAGCAGACACCAGCACTAGGCAGAACGTGTCCACAGCCATGTGAGGGGGCAGTTAGGCTAGTTTGTTAGTTAGCCTGACTTGGCACTCGAGCGCCACACTCTTGTCTGTTGCTCAGATTCTGCATTTATATTAATTCATTTAGCTTTTCTCCTAAGCTATGACAAAAATGTATTTCAGAGCAGGCAAAGAGCTTTGGATAGAGACATACAGTACGATAGTCAAAGCACAGCCAGTTTGGCAGTAACACAAAGGCAATTCAATTTAATTCAGTTCAGTTTGTGCTCTTCTTACCAGGGTGGCACAAAGTGACTCACGAGTGATGTGACTTCATAGAGGAGTTAAAAGATCAGGAGAGAAGTGGTTCTGAAAGAGATGGGTTTGAGCATTCAGCAGCTCTGAGGGACACAGGGAATTCATTCCACCACATCAAAGCTGACTGAGAACATATTGTCTTAAGATTTTAGATCAGGTCCTGTAAGGTATTGGACACTGATCTTGAGGCTGCTACCAGAAGGTTCACCTAGGAAGGCAGTTGAGAGAGGCAAGGATGGGAGAAGAATGGCAGGTGCAACAAGGTTCTATAGTGACTCAAGTCCAGCAGCTGGCCTCCAAATTCTGCAAGTACCAGTTGCTTAAATATGAAGAGCAATGGGCTCAGTGTGGACCACTTCAGCATATATGCAGCCGAATTAATGTATGCAGTATCAAGCGTGCCTGTTAAGCACATCATGTCTCCCAGCAGTGGTGAGAGACACACATGAAAAAGGACAGGAAAGCCCCAACCACATGTCCCCCCAGGCCGGCGCACCTGAGCATGAGCTCACTGGGCACACGATGCTCAGGTGTACACTGTTCAAAGCCTTCCTCACACACATGTTTGTGTGACGGATGGTAAGGCTTGAAAAATACTCCTCGTGGGGATGTGTCCTGACAAGGGGAAATGTACTTTTCAGTTTAGTGCTCCTTTAAAAAACGTGAAACTTTAATTTGCCGTTCCCATTCACATGGCAGTAACCCTTTACTGTAGTGCGATGATGGTTACTACTGCGCATGATGCCTGATGGTAAACAGATATGCGCATGTTGCTTCTTGCAGTGTAACAGGAAAGGTGACTGTGCCCCCAGGAAGAGCTATAGAGTACACACTTGGCAACCAATCACATGAGAACACTGGCACATCAATGTACTCAAACAGCTGAAAATCAGCACTGGTTTCTCCAATGAAAAAAATTTAATAAACACCCAAACTGAATTCTTTAGTTTCCCACTCGCAGCAGAATTGTTTCACATCCATTATAAATTAAACTCCTCTGCCTTCTTTTCTAACTAGAAACACCCAAGAATAGAGCACATTTTAGGAATGTGACTTTTCAGAGGTTACACGTCATCTGCAGCATAATGAATAATCTACCTTCTCAAGTGTGATTAAATCAAAGATGGTAACATGAAGCAAATGAGAGGAAAACTGTGAACCAGTAAAGGAAGATAATTGTTTTCTTTCAACATCCGTCTACTTTAAACACTTAGAGCTTCACAACAAGCCCTTCAGGTTCACATAATGAGGCCCCAGTAAGTGTGAGCCTTATAAATGACAGCAGCACCAATAAAGCCGTGTGTGTGTGTGTGTGTGTGTGTGTGTGTGTGTGAGAAAGAAGGTAGCAGTGACATGTACAGTCATTCAACTCGTATTTCTGTCTCCACCAGAATGACTCATCTAAGGAGCCCTCCACCCACTCCACCCACTCCACCCAAAGGGACATCATTTATCAGATTATGTGCTGAATGGACAGTTGCTGTAAAGTAATTCTGCGATGGACTCTGTCTTGCCCAGTGTGTATCTTGCTTTGCCTTGTGCTTGTACTTCTAGGATAGACTCTGGACTACTAGGACCCTGAGTTGGACACTTATTAACAGCAAGTATATGAATGAGAGAAAAATAATGTATAGGCAGTCCCCGGATTACGAACGAGTGCCATTCCTAGGTCTGTCTTTAAGTCAGATTTGTATTGTGGCACGCAGCACTGTGGGTTTGTACGGGGAAAATAAGGATGCAGAGGCAGCATTTATCGCAAATGATTTATTTAAACACTAAGCACACAGACAAATAATGCTCTCGGGCCAAGGACCCCATTTCTTCAAGGACCTGCGCCCCAAGGCTCTCTCTTATGATACTGGCAAACATGGTCACCCCATCATTTTCCCCAAAAGTGCCCTCGTGGTTGCGCACCCCTCATTACAGATTTTTCCCACAATGCAACTATTTACATCTAACAAGTTTCCCACCTAAAACATTAACGCGGGTTGTTACAGTATGTAAGTCAAAACAGTTATGTATGGTGGGTATCTAGTGTCAGTGTAGCACGCTTAGGTGGCGAAGAAGGGGGGCGGAGTCCGAGGTAAGACAGCCGCAGCTGGGACTAATTGTGGCTCTATTTCTTCCTCCCTGGGCCCGCCAGTGAAGAGAGAGAGAGAGAGAGACAGGCGGCGAGCGACAAAGATGATCACAGACCCCGTTCCCGATCCCGACCTTGCCCTTGGTCCTGAGCCCCCGAATGACGCGGCCATCCCTGAAGCACTACCCTGAAATATCTGTTCCCGGTTCCCCTGTTTCCCCCCCCCCTTTTCTGTCACCTCCCCTGTGCTGTAGTGAATAAAGAGTGAAGAGTTATCCAAGCACCTACCCAGTTCCGCCTCCATCTGTTGCAGTCAGTTAGTCAAATGTTTGTCTAAGTATATCATATGTTGTGTACCTTTCTAAGAATGAAAAACATTAAAGAAACACTTACGGCTACACTAAAACATCTTTAATATAACAATACAGTAATAATAATAATAATAATACAATGTAACTACAGTATTATTTCCCTTTCCTGGATCGGGGCCTTGGCGTGGCAGAAGGGCTTGCATGATCTAGGGATCTCCAGAGCTATGTCGTCGGGAGCAGTATGCTCCTGGGAAGGTCTCTCAAGGCAAACAGGTCTGGAGTAAAGATCCAGACTAACACGATCCAAAAACCTCCATGGAAAAAGTAAACAGGAGAACGTTTACCCTGCCCGGAATAGGGTCACTGGGAACTACCCCTGGAGCCAGGCCTGGGGGTAGTGTTCATAGGCGTGCGCCTGGTGGCTGGACAGCCCATGTAACCCGGCCGGGCTCAGCCTGAAAAGGCAACGTGGGTGGGCCATGTGGACTAACATGGGGGTTGGGTGCAATGTATACCAGGTGGCAGGAGAGGGCAGGGTGGCATGTGGCATCGTAGCCCCTTGCGACAGAAACTGGCTCTTGGCACGTGGAATGTAACCTCACTGGGGGGAAGGAGCCGGAACTGGTGTGGGAGGTTGAGAGATACCAACTAGATATAGTTAGGCTCGCCTCCACTTTGGCTCTGGAACCAAACTCCTTGATAGGCAGTGGTCCCTCTACTACTCAGGAGTTGCACAGGGTGAGAGGCGCTGGGCAGGTGTGGAGATACTCACAAGCCCCTGGCTAGCTGCCATACAGTTGGAGTTTATCCTGGTGGACGAGAGGGTCACCTCAATGCGACTTAGGGTTGCAGAGAGGGAAACTTTGACTGTTGTGTGTGCTTATGCACCAAACAGCAGTTCAGAGTATTTGACCTTCTTGGAGAGAGTGGGTGGGGTTCTGGACAGGGCCCCACCTACAGACTCCATAGTCCTGCTGGGGGACTTCAATGCTTACATTGGCAATGACTGGGAAATCTGGCGGGGGGTGATTGGGAAGAACGGCCTGCCCGATCTAAACCCGGGTGAAATGTTATTGGACTTCTGTACATTGTTTGTCCATAACAAACACCATGTTCGAACACAAGGATGCTCATAAGTGTACTTGGTACCAGAGCTCCTTGGGCCAAAGGTCAATGATTGACTTTGTAGTCGTTTCATCTGACTTGAGGCCACATGTTCTGGACACTCAGGTGAAGAGAGAGAGGTGCTGAGCTGTCAACTGATCACCATCTGGTGGTGAGTTGGATCAGATGGTGGGGAAAACTGATGGACAGACTCAGTAGGCCCAGGCGTTTAACGACGGTGTCCTGGAAACAACTGTCGGAGGACCTTGTCTGGAATGATTTTAACTCGCACCTCTGGGAGAACTTCTCCCATGTCCCAGAGGAGGTAGGGGACATGGACTCTGAATGGACCCTGTTCAAAATCTCCATTGTGGAAGTAGCCAGGCACAGCTGTGGCCAAACGCTTGTTGGTGCCAGCTAGAGCGGCAACCTGAGAATCTGCTGGTGGACACTGGTGGCGAGGGAAGTTGTCAAGCTGAAGAAGGAGGCCTTTAGGACTGGGTTGGCTCTGGGGACTCCTGACTCAGCAGACAGGTACTGGCAGGCGAAAAAGGCAGCAGCGGCTGTGGTTGCAGAAGCAAAATTCAGGGCATGGGAGGAGTTTGGAGAGGCTACGGAAAATGACTATCGGTTGGCTTCAAAGAGGTTCTGGAGAACCATCCGGGTGTTCAGAAGGGGTCGGGGAGCTTCTCTCAGGCTGTGCTCAGCAAGAGTGGAGAAACTCTGACCTCTGATGAGGGCATTGTCTGGAGGTGGAAGAAGCACTTTGAGGAACTCTTAAACCCGAGTGATATGCCTCCTTTACAAGAGTCAGGGCCATAGGCTTCCAGGCTGTCAGAGTCCATTTCCCTGGTGGAACTCACTGAGGTATTTGGAAAGTTCTGCAGTTGCAAAGCATCAGGGGTGGATAAGATTCGCCCAGAACTGCTTAAGGACCTGGATGTTGTAGGGCTGTCATGGCTGACACGCCTCTGCAATGTTGCATGGACCGTTGGATTGGCAAACTGGGGTGGTGGTCCCTATCTTTAAGAAAGGGGATCGGAGAGTGTGTGCCAACTATCAGGGTATCACACTTCTCAGCCTCCCTGGGAAAGTCTATGCCACGGTGCTGGAAAGGAGGCTCCAGCCGATAGCTGAACCTCGGATTAAAGAGTAACAATGCGGATTCCGTCCTGACCATAGAACAGTGGACTAGCTTTTTACCCTCTCACAGATAATTGAAGGGGCATGGGAGTTCGCTAATCCAGTCCACATGTGTTTTGTGGACTTTGAGAAGGCCTATGACCGTGTTCCCTGGGAAATTCTGTGGGAGGTGCCTAGGGAGTATGGGGTACCAGGGCCACTACTGTGGGCCATTCGGTCTCTGTACACACAGAGCGAGAGCTGTGTAGGGCCACTACTGTGGGCCATTCGGTCTCTGTACACACAGAGCGAGATCTGTGTCCGCATACTTGACATCAAGTCAAGCCCATTCAGTGTGGGTGTTGGATTCTGCCAAGGTTGTGTCTTGTCTCCACTCCTGTTTGTGGTCTTCATGGACAGGATATCAAGGCGCATTAGAGGCCAGGAGGGCATTCTGTGTGGGAGTCGGAAGGTGACGTCTCTGCTTTTTACGGATGATGTTGTCCTTTTGGCACCGACACATGGTTGCTTCCAACACGCACTGGAACGGTTTGCAGCCGAGTGTGAAGCGGTTGGGATGAGGATCAGCACTTCAAAGTCTGAGTCCATGGTTCTCTCAAGGAAAAGGATGGCAGACTAGAAGTAGTGGCAGCAGTAATGCGGTCGCTGTACCGGACTCTAGTGGTGAAGGGGGAACTGAGCCATAAGGCAAAGCTATCCATTTACTAGTTGATCTACATCCCTACCCTGACCTATGGTCATGAACTTTGGGTACTGACCGAAAGAATAAGATCACAGATACAAGCGGCTGAAATGAGTTTTCTCTGCTGGGTGTTGGGACTCACCCTCTGTGACAGGGTGAGGAGTTTGGACATCCGGGAGGAACTCAGAGTAGAGCTGCTACTCCTCCACATTGAGCGGAGCCAGTTGAGGTGGTTTGGGCATCTGATAATGATGCCTCCTGGGCACCTCCCTTTGGAGGTATACCAGGCACAGTCAACTGGGACAAGGCCCCAAGGTTGGCACAGGACCTGCTGGAGGGATTATATCTCACAGTTGGCCTGGGAACGGCTGGGGATCCCCCAGGCTGAGCTGGAGGAAGTTGCAGGGGACAAGGGTGGCTGGACCTCTCTGCTCTCCCCGCTGCCACCGCAACCCTACTAGGACAAGGGGATAGAAAATGGATGGATGGATGGATGGATGGAACTACAGTATTTATAATAGAGAGAGAGAGAGGAGGAGAAGAGAGAGTGTGTGTGCGTGTAGGTAGGTTTTCCAATATTCGTTGGTGTTTTACCTTTTTCCAATCAGTCACTTTACTGTTTCCAATTTAGTTTCAATCATGATCGTTTTTGTGTCTGTTATTGTATTTAGCCTTAATTTTTTTGTAAAAAGAAAATCTTTATTGTCGGTACACAAGGGAGCAAGTGAGATTTGTGGTTGGGGACAGGCGTAGTTCAGTCGATGCACAAATGTAGGTCTTGGGGAGAATCTGATGTCGTAGTCAAGGAGGCGATGCAAGTGTCAGGAGACGTGAATGTCAGGATCAGGAACGAGGGACTTGGAAGGCCCGGTAGACTGTCGTGGGTTCGCTTGAGAGTGCTGGAGAGACAGGATTTTCAAATGAGATTCTGCAACCTGGTTGTGCAGGTGTGGCTTCTTTATACCTCGCTGCTCTGATTTCAGGCAGGTGCGGACGTTTGAGGTGAGCTCGTGGGCGTGATAGTCCAACTGAATAGAAGGAAGTCTTAGTCCTACCTTGGGCTCACATGCCCACAAGCCGACGAACAGCTGTAAACATGCAATGTTTTGATGAGCATCACAAAATAGCGCCTGTTATTACGAATCATTGTCTGTAACTTTTTCTAATATATAATATAATTTTTAATATAACAGGCTTTACCGGTGTGGTTCGTAACTACGGGTTGCATGCAAGTCGAATGTTCTTAACCCGGGGACTGACTGTATCTCGATAGCTCAGATGTACTGAAGTTACAGATCTGTAGTAATAAATACATTACAATAAATTACATGACAAGTACAGTTCTAGGGTTATTGTTAAGGACACGTGATGCAAATGTTGCTAGTTTAAACCCCAGTAAGATGGCTGAGTCACTCAACTCAGGGAATTATTAAATTTTTATAAATGGGTACATTTGTGTGCCCAGCCATTCTGCGGAGGAAACTGATTTCTGCCGCTTGTATCCTCGATCTCATTCTTTTGGTCATGATCCAAAGTTCATGACCATAGGTGAGGGTAGGAACATAGATCGACCAGTAAATTGAGAGCTTTGCCTTACGACTCAGCTCCCTCTTCACCACAACAGACCAGTACAATGACCGCATTACTGCGGACGCCGCACCGATCCGTCTGTCAACCTGTCGCTCCATTTTCCCCTCACTCGTGAACAAGACCCCGAGATACTTAAACTCCTCCACTTGAGGGAGCAACTCCCCCCAACCCAGAGGGGGCAGTCCACCTTTTTCCGACTGAGAACCATGGCCTCGGATTTGGAGGTGCTGATTCTCATCCCCGCCGCTTCGCACTCGGCTGCAAACCTCTCCAGTGCACGCTGTAAGTCTTGATTCGATGAAGCCAACAGGACCACATTATCCGCAAAAAGCAGAGACGAGATCCTGTGGCCACCAAAACAGACACCCTCCGTTCCGTGGCTGCACCTAGAAATTCTGTCCATGAAGATAATGAACAGAATCGGTGACAAATGGCAGCCCTGGCGGAGTCCAACATGCACCGGGAACAGGTCTGACTTACTGCTGGCAATGCGAACCAAGCTCCTGCTTCTGTCATACAGGGAATGAACAAGCCCGTAGCAGCGAGCCCTGAACCCCATAATCCCGAAGTACCTCCCACAGGATGCTATGAGGGACACGGTCGAATGCCTTCTCCAGGTCCACAAAACACATATGGACTGGTTGGGCAAACTCCCATGAACCCTCCAGCACCCTAGTGAGGGTATAGAGCTGGTCCAGTGTTCCACGGCCAGGGCGAAAACCGCATTGCTCCTCCTGAATCCGAGGTTCAACTATCGGTCGGATTCTCCTCTCCAGTACCCCGGCATAGACTTTCCCAGGGAGGCTTTTTGCCGCATCGACTGCCAGAGCCATGTTCCGTCTGGCCCGCCAGTACCCGTCAGCTGCTTCAGGAGTCCCATGAGGCAGCCAGGCCCAATAGAACTCCTTCTTCAGCTTGACGGCATCCCTTACCTCCAGTGTCCACCACCGTGTTCGGGGATTGCCGCCGCAACAGGCGCCGGAGACCTTATGGCCGCAGCTCTGAACCGCCGCCCCGACAATGGAGGTGTGGAACATAGTCCATTCGGACTCAATGTCCCCAGTCTCCCTCGGCACCTGGTTGAAGCTCTGTCAGAGGTGGGAGTTGAAGACCTCTCTGACAGGGGCCTCCGCCAAACGTTCCCAACAGACCCTCACTACGCGTTTGGGCCTGCCAGGTCTGTCCAGCTTTTTCCCCCGCCATCGAATCCAACTCACCACCAGGTGGTGATCAGTTGACAGCTCAGCCCCTCTCTTCACCCGAGTGTCCAAGACATATGGCCGAAGATCAGAAGAAACGACTACAAAGTCGATCATCGACCTCCGACCTAGGGTGTCCTGGTGCCAAGTGCACTGATGGATACCCTTATGCATGAACATGTGTTCATTATGGATAAACCGTGACTAGCACAGAAATCCAATAACAACTCACTACTCGGGTTCAGATCAGGGAGGCCGTTCCTCCCAATCACGCCCCTCCAGGTATCACTGTCGCTGCCCGCGTGGGCATTAAAGTCCCCCAGTAGAACGACAGAGTCCCCAGTGGGAGTGCTTTCCAGCACGCCCCCCAGGGACTCTAAAAAGGCCGGGTACTCTGCACTGCCGCTAGGCGCATAAGCACAAACGACAGTGAGAGACCGTTCCCTGACCCGAAGGCGTAGGGAGATGACCCTCTCATTCACCGGGGTAGACTCCAACACATGGTGGCTGAACTGGGGGGGGCTATTAATAAGCCCACACCCGCCCGCCACCTCTCACCCTGGGCAATGCCAGAATAGTGGAGAGTCCACCCTTGGTCGAGAAGAGTGGTTCCAGAACCCAAGCTGTGAGTGGAAGTGAGCCCGACTATATCTAGACGGTATCTCAACCTCCTGCACTAGCTCAGGTTCCTTTCCCGCCAGTGAGGTGACATTCCAAGTCCCAAAAGCCAGAGTTGGCGCCCAAGGTTTGGGTCGGCCGGGCACTCGGCCCCGACCACCGCCCAAATCTCAATGCACTGGCCCCTTACGGCCTCTTCGGCAGGTGGTGAGCCCACCGAAGAGCGGCTCCATGTCTTGGATTCGGGCTGAGCCCAGCCAGGCCCCGTGGGCACAGACCTGGCCACCAGGCGCTATGTACAATGTACAACACCATTTTATCAGTGCAGTAAAACTATGTAAACAGAGCGTGAGAAAAAAATGGAGTTGACAAGTGACCACTGAGAGTCCCATAATGCACTGGGCTATGTGTGTTGGTGCTGCAGAGTTTTCACACTAATTATAGGTGGGGGAATACACCCAGGAGGCCAGGGATGCAGGGATGTGTGTGTAACCAAGCCCCAGAGAAGTTTCCTGTCCTCTCACCCATGGTTGTGCATCGGTGTAAAGTGCAATGGGGTAGCTTAACACAGTACTCCTACATACCATGGTACTAATATTGCTTCAAATACTGTATGGTTAGACTGTAAAATTGAGCGTTACTCATATATATTTTCCCAGACACGCCTTCTAAACGTCATGTAACATGGAGGTTAATTGAATGACACTGTTCCCTCTCTCTGGGTTCCACCTCTTCTCACATCAGCGCAGTCACTGTCCTGTTTCTGTGGTGGACAAACGGGCTGATGCTTCCATGTCTTTTCATCAGTTCAGTAGCTGCAACGTAACAATAACAATAATGCTACATGCTGCGGTTATAGCAACAATCCAGTAATAATAACAGGAACAGTAATTGTAATGGCAGCAGTAGCAGTGACAGTAATGGCAACTGTAAAAACAGCAGTAATTGTAACTACAACAGTAGCAGCAAAGTAACAGTAACAAAAATGGTTACAGTAATGATAACAGAAACAGTAATGATTGTGGTGATGGAAACAGTTATAGTAATGGTAATGACAGTAGTAGGAAAGTAACAGTAGTAATAATAGTTACAGTGATAACAGAAACAGCAATGTAAACAGCAATGGCAAATAGTAACAGTTACAGTAACAGCAATGGTTACAATAAATCTGACAGTAACAGTTCCAATAGTTGTTACAATGTTAGTAGCAGTGGTGGTCACAGCAACAGTGACAATAAAACTGACAGTAATGGTTATGATCACAGTAACACGATCAGTAATGTCACAATAACAGTAAGAGCTATGACAGGTTATAATAACAATAATCATGACAGTTACAGTAAACAGTAACAGTGATGGTTACTGTAACCGAAGGCTGCTCAAGAGTGGTGGTGCTTTGGCTTCACAGTGTTTGTGAGCGCTTTTTTGAAAACAGCTTGCAGGGTCGTTCATGGAACGTAAGATACCACCTTATATTTAGCTTTAAAAAGAACATGCGCTACAGTTTTTTGTTTGCTAAATAGATTTTCCTGCAACAGAATGATTTGGAACTGGCTTTTGTGAGCTGGAGGTCGTGTGAGGTCACGTGTGTGTGTGTGTGTGTGTGTGTGTGTGTGTGTGTGTGTGTGTGTGATTTCACATGACTGTGAGACTGGAAAACATGAAACCAAGGTGAGTGCGTAGCGCAGTGGAGTTTTTGGAAATTAATTTTGCCCGAGAGTTGCCTCCTGCACAGACTCAGTGGACTCAGCTGTACGAGCGCTGCGACTCCTTCTTGCCCAATTAGCCGGCTGCTTACCGGTTCGTTTAAATTGTAATTCTATGCAAGACAATGCATGAATAAACACACAGCTTGCAGGCCTGCTATTTGTCAAGGGAATTAAAAACAAACATGTTTAGCATTTTACTCCCCAGTACCATGGTGTAATTGGAACTGCCGTGATGGAGACAATTCTCCTTTTCCCAGGCAGAATTGTTTTCCATATCTAAACAAGAAATATAGATGGAAATTAATTCAGGTCAAGTAAATGAGTGAACTCAGCGTGAAGTAATCATACAGTGCCTTATGTACCACTCCATACCTTTTTAAATTAATTTTACAGGCACATATTCCATTGTATTTCAGCTGAGTACAAGGCATGACATTAAGCAACATTAAGAGCAATAGGACACACTACCTGACAAATCAGTTATTGTTTTTGCTTCTTCTCACACAGTTTACATTATTGTGATATGAAAGTGATAAAAATTAAATGGCACTGTAAAGAGCAGTCAGGGAGTTCAGCAAATGCAACATATTTTTGGAAAAGAATAACCTACATAGTTACAATAACTATAAACACAAGGCAAAAGAAACATTTGACAAATGGGGCATACTGAATCTTGCACTAAATGAACAGAACAATATAAACATGTAAAGTGTCTCTCATTCCACTGAATCCTATTTGCAGATGGCTGTGTGTTTTAATTAACAGGATTTAAAATGAGCCGAAATGTTCTGTTTCTGAGTGATTGGTTTCCATACCAGAGGTTCTCATGGTTGCCTTGTATGCGAAAGGTCCTTGGTTTAAAACCAAGTGGAAAGTAAGCCAACCTGATCACTTGCTCACACTGCACTACAGCTATGCTCCTTGGCCTGCTTGGTGGTCCCATGCAAAAGAGGTTCTAAATCAAAAGCACAAAGGTTCTCATTTTTGGCTCCAGTGTGGATGAATGACTTCCCTCTGTCACTCAGAACTGCTGAATCTCTATATTTAAGAAGACTCTTAAAACCTCTTTCACACTCCGTTATCCCCTCATCTCATAAGTGCTCTGTGAACATGTTTATTATCTTTAATAATTGTTAATCACAATTTGTTTATTAATGGAAAAGCCTATATGCAGCTATTCAAATAATTTATAATGGCTGATATGGTGGTATGTAACAAATTGACTGTACTCAAGACTGAATTGACTGTACTAAAGACTCTCTTTCTGTGGCTGTGATGCACTTTTGTATCATTCTCTGAGATGTAAGTCATCTTGAAGAAAAGTGTCTGTATAACGAATGTTAAACGGTATTGCATTAGCATAGTTAGCAAGGATGTACTGTATGCATGAATGTATCCGAGAGTCAAACAGGGCATCAGTGACTGCTGCTCCCACTGCTAAAACCATTTCACTGATCTCCGAGCACCTCTCAGCAGGTTCCCTTTGACCCTGAGGAGTTATACCCATGTAACACATGGGGGTCTAGTGAGTTTTGGATTTTTATAAACCATTTTAAAATGGCATTGAAGTATATTACAGTTATTAATTTCACCAACGCTTTTCTCCAAAGTGATATACAGTTAGCTGACATACAGTTCAGAGTAAATAAAAGTGCAATGAAATGAGACAAAAAGCTTTAGACACATAACTTGTCTGTCTGATACCACCATGCTGCCAATTGAAGTGACATTCAAATAGCAAATACATAGATAATCATAGCAGATGGTATTGGACTCATTCATGGAGCTGTCAGAAGATGAGGAGAGAAGTGGTTCTCAAAGAGATGAGTTTGAGATCCTTCTTTAATACTGGGAGAGATTCAACAGCTCCGAGGGACAGAGAGAGCTTACTCCGTTATATTGGATCCAAAACTGAGAACTTGCAGACTTTTATTTTGGACCACTATGAGTGGGACCACCAAGTGGCCAGAGGCGGAGGACCTCTGTGCTGTCGCTAGGCTGAAGGGAGTCATCAGGTATGAGGGAGCATATCCACTGATGGCCCTGTAAGCCATAACCACAGCATAGAACTTGACACAGGCAGCTGCTAGAAGCCAATGGAGAGAGATAAGGAAGGGAGATAGATGGGAATTCTTTAGGAGGTCAAGTACAACATGTGCCGCTGTACTCTCTTTCAGCTGGAAGGGTTTAATAGTGGAGACCAGAGACCTATTGGGCAAGGCAGAGCAAAACAAAGACTACTTGTCAACAGTGAAGAAGAACACATTGTGAAGGTCTGGAAGAAACATGAAGGATGTGAAATGGAGATCAATCGCACTTGAGTGTGACTGAACCATTGAGCTCACAGCCATATGCAACTGGAACACAGTGGGAGGACCACCACAGGCTTCAGCTGCTACCTGCTGTTGAATGATTTTATATTTACATCTGCATACAAATCCGCTCAAACATTTCTAGCTATTAAAGCTCATGTAATTTAATTAGATATAATTTAATCAATAAAGTATAGTCTCAAACACTTGTCTGGTATCCCTTACCTAGTTTAGCATCCTGTGCTTTCACGTGAGGCTCTGGACTGCCACCACCAAACCGCTGCATTGAATGAGCAGTGATTGAAAATGAGTGAGTGTATTTACATTTACATTTATTTATTAGCAAACGCTTTTCTCCAAAGCGACGTACATCTTACAGAAATACAATTTGTGCATTACATTAGGAGAAAGAGAAACATGGTTGCAGACATGTGATTCTTAAGTAAACTTAGTTTGTTTCTTTCCACTTTATTCACCGATGTTCATCGCACGAGTGGGTGCATAAAACTCAGAATAGATGATTCCTGATCACCTTCCTACAATTTTTATTTTTTTTTAAAGGTACACAAACATTTACATACAATACAGGAGTAGCTGTGTAAAGGCTTATCTGGGCATGAACATAAAGTATTGGTGCATGAATATTTACGCCATACATGAGCTTGAGAGATCATGGGCGAAGTGAGGCCAGAAGAGGTGAGTGTTCAGACCCTTCTTAAATGTAGACAGAGTTTCAGCAGTTCTGAGTGAGAGGGGGAGGTCATTCCACCACAACGGAACCAGAACTGAGAACCTCCGTGCTTTACCTTTCATGTGTGGGACCACCAAGCGGGCAGAAGTAGATAGGCGAAGCGGTCTGGTTGGGGTGTAGCAGTTGATCAAGTCTTGTAAATAGCTAGGAGCAGTTCTATTGATTCATTTGTAGGCAATAACCAGGGTCTTAAATTTGATCCGGGCAGCTATAGGAAGCCAGTGCAGAGAAACAAGTAGAGAAGATACATGGGAATGCTTTAGCAAGTCAAACACAACTCGTGCAGCAGCATTCTGTATCAGCTGTACAGGTTTGATGGCAGCAGTGGGAAGGCCACATGAGAGAGTTGCAGTAGTCCAGACGGGATGTCACCATGGCCTGGACAAGTAGTTGCGCAGAGTCGGTTGTGAGGTAAGGACGGATCCTGCTTATACTATGCAGGATGTACCTGCAGGTACGGGTTGTGGCTTCGATGTGCTGAGAGAAAGATAGACTTGAGTCAATCATCACTCCCAGACTCTTAGCCGAGGAGGTAGGCAAAATGAGTGAGTTGTCCAGTTTGATAGATAGATCGTGACAGGAGGACAGGCCAGCTGGGAGGTGAAGAATCTCTGGTTTGGAGAGGTTGAGTTGGAGGTGGTGATCAGACATCCATGCAGAGATGTCTGACAGGCAGGCAGCAATGTGTAAAGAAATGTCTGATGCTCCAGATGGAAAGGAGAGGAAGAGCTGGTATCATCAGCATAGCAGTGGTATTTGAACTCATGGAATGCTATGACTGGGCCGTGGGAGGAGGTATACATCGAGAAGAGAGGACCCAGTACCGAGTCTTGCAGGACACCGGTTGAGAGAGGCAGAGGAGAAGAATGGGAGCTCTGTCAGACCACTTGATCTGTTAGGTAGGTAGGACTCAAACCATCATAGTGCTGTTCCTTTGATCCCAAGCTTAATAAGAGAGGAGAGCAGAATCTGGTGGTTGATAGTATCAAATTCTGCAGGCAGATCGAGGAGGATGAAGACCGAGGAGGATGAGGACCGAGGAGAGGGAGGCCGCTGTATTCAACTGGAGAGCATCAGACACTGCCAAAAGCGCCATCTCCGTGGAGTGACCAACTTTGAAAGGAGACTGATATCCATTGAGGAGATGGTTCCGGGTGAGGAATTCAGATCGTTGATCACAGGCTGCCCGCTCTAGAGTTTTAGATGGGAAGGAGAAGATGGAGACTGGTCTGTAGCTTTGGACTGAATTGGGATCCAGAGAGGGTTTCTTTAACAGAGGTGAAATGAGACCAGTTTTAAAGGCAGGTGGGAAGCAGCCAGAGGAAAGTGAGGAGTTGATCATCTTAGAGATGAAAGTGGAGAGTTGCAGGGAGATGTTCTGTAGGAGTGACGATGGAATTGGATCAAGTGAGCAGGTGGTGGCTCTGGGTAATATCAGGAGGTCGGAGATTTCAGATTCGGCTTGAATTTGGAGAGCATGACTTTGCAGGGAGGTCTAGCATGAACCGGGCAGGGTGATGCTGAGAACTTGTCCATGACTGCATTGATTTTGTCTCTGAAAAACAAAGTAAAGTCATCAGCAGTGAGAGAAGAAGGAGGAGGGGGCGGCAGAGGACACAGAAGGGATGAGAAGGTGGCGAAGAGTCTATGTGGTTTTTTAGTTGCAGACTGTATTTTGTTTTGGTAGAAGGAGGTTTTAGCTGAAGAGACAGAAGAGTGAAAAGTAGCTAAGAACAGTTTATAGGCATCCAGGTCCATACGAGTTTTGGATTTTTGCCATCATCAGTCTGCAGCCTGGAGTTTGGTCCTGTTTACATGTAATGTATCAGTCAGCCATGGGGTGGCACTGGGGCGTGCTGGTCTGGAAGATAGTGGACAGACAGAGTCAAGAGAGGAAGACAGGGCAGAGAGGAAAATGTTAGTGACATCATCTGTTGATAGATCCGAGAACTGTGCAGCAGAAGGGAGTGGACAGCGTGGCAGAGGCAAAGCAGGAAGGTGAAAGAGATTTTAAGTTGCGACAGAAGGTTACAATGGGTGCAGAAAAAGGCGAGGAATTAGTGGTGAGGCAGGGTTGAAAGGAAATGAAGAAGTGATCAGAGACGTGCAGCAGAGTAACAGAGAGGACAGGACAGCCACATTTACTGGAAAATACAAGGTCAAGGTGATTGCCTGTTTTGTGAGTAGCAGAGTATTGGGACAGGGAGAGATCGAAGAACTGTAGGAGCAGCAGAAGGTTGCTTGCATGAATGTCGTTGACATACAGGTTGAAGTCATCCAGGAGAATCAACGGAGCATTGTCCCCTGGCAGAGAGCTCAACAAGATGTCAGGGTCATCCAAGAAGCAGCCGAGAGGGCAAGGCGAGCGATAAAGAACAACCACAACAAGAGTGATTGGGGCAGTGATAGATACAACATGCCATTGAAAGGAGGACAGATCACGCAGGTGGAGATGGAGAACAGAATATTTCCACAGGGGAGGGATGAACAGGCCTGTGCCTCCACCTCTGCCAGAGGGACAGGGGGTGTGGGAGAAAGAATAGTTAGTGGAGAGGGTTGCAGGTGTGGCTGAGTTGTCGGGGGTGATCTTTTCAGTTTCAGTTTCAGTTTCAGTTATGGACAGGAGGTCCAGTAAGAGATGGGAGGCGTAGGCTGGTATAAAGTCAGCCTTTCTCACTGCAGACTGGCAGTTCCAGAGTCCCATGAAGAAATGAAAGCAGGACAGAGTGTGTGACAGATGAGGATAAACCAGAGAGAAGCCTGTGACACGTACTGTGCAGCGCTGGACACCAGAAGCGGAGGACACCTACACCAAACGCTGCCTCAGGAAGACAGTGAAGATCATGAAAGATCACAGTCACCCCGCATGGGCACTTTTCTCTTTTCTGCCGTCTGCAAAGCGGCTCAGGTCTATTCGAACCCACACTGCTAAGTACCGGAACAGCTTTTACCCCACTGCTGTAAGAGTAACACTCACCAATGTGCCACCTTTTGTAACTAGAGTTGGACTGCTCCTTCCAAGCACATTGGTAGATTGCACTGTAACTTTAAACATTCTCATGTTCTGAGTTCTCTGGCTGTCTACTGTTATTTATTGTTATTATTGTTACCGTTATTTATTGTTATTGTTATGAACATTACTCATTGTCATTGCTATTGTTTTGTGCAGTATTCCCATTGTTTTTCTTCATAGTTTGTGGAGAAGCACTCAAGAAGAATTTTATGATACTTGTACACAGTACTTGTACCTATGACAATGAACTTGAAACTTGTCTTTGCACCCTGAGTCTTCATACCAAGAGGCTGCCGCAACCACTGTCGTTACGGGTTGCCAGCTGCTATTTAAACCAGGCTAATTCCTGTCAGCTGAGATTCCTAATCAAAATCAAAACCACTCCAACAATGGCAACCAAAACAAACAAACAGATGCGATTAATCGATTGACAGTCACGCCCACTTTACAGTACGGTACCCAGAATTGTTTCGCTTTACCTGCACCCTAACAAACTGCAAATATAATTAAACAGAAAATTAATAAAAAATACCACTGACAACCACACAAACACAGAACCAATTGCTTCTATCCACACAACTGCATAAGAAGAAAAAGCGGTTACAACAATAAACTTACCCGAAACACGACAAACTGCAACGACGGACCTCCAATGCAAAATATAATGCACAATAAGTATCATTTGCTCTGCATCACAGAATATTTGTCTGTGTGTGTATCATGATGACAGGAGGCCCTGTCCGGTTATTGCACTGTTCTGCAGCTACGGCCCATTAAACCATTAAAGGGCCGG
Organism: Scleropages formosus; assembly: GCF_900964775.1. Taxonomy (NCBI): domain Eukaryota; kingdom Metazoa; phylum Chordata; class Actinopteri; order Osteoglossiformes; family Osteoglossidae; genus Scleropages; species Scleropages formosus. Next base: position 22,084,892 of record NC_041828.1, on the reverse strand, counting down.
CAAGCACTCAGAAGGTGTCAAACGGTGTCACTGTGGGAAGCCCTCTCATTGGGCCACACTGCTCATTGGACTAATTAATTATTCATGAGGCAAGTTGCGCAACAGGCCATGATGCCACAGTGATTAAAAAGGTGAAAAAGAGACTTGTGAAAAAAGGTCTGTTGCCAACCGTCTGCTTCAGGGAGACTGCCAGTGGAATCAGAGGCTGGAGCTTCACAGGGATGCACAATGCAGCGCAATCCTCTCCGTGCTCTCTCTCTCTTTTTTTTTTTTTGCTTCTTTAACTTGGTTTTGTAAACAGCACAGGGTCACAATGCTGAGAAAATGCAGATACAGTATGTCCACAGACATAGAGCAAGGGCCCAGGGTCAAAAAGTTATGATATATCACAGTTATGATCATGCAGCACTTTCTGATAACTTCCAGAAAGGTGTCCAGATATTCCAAATATTGCCATGCAAGTGAAATGTCAGTTTTTCAAGTGGGAGAAATTTAAACACTTCAGTCATCCACATGTTTACATTTCTTTGCCATCCATGTAAGAGCAGTTAGTCTACGTACCATGACATGGTCAGGAAAGGAGTTTGGGCTGTGATTTAATAAAAGGACAACTGGAAAGGAATCACATTTTTTTTGTGAATGGTTACTTATGGGGGGGGGGGTGCAGTGGGTTAGACTGGGTCCTGCTCTCCGGTGGGTCTGGGGTTCGAGTCCTGCTTGGGGTGCCTTACGGCAGGCTGGTGTCCCATCCTGGGTGTATCGCCTCCCTCTCAAGCCTTATGCCCTGTGGTGGCAGGTTAGGCTCTGGCTCCCTGCGACCCTGTATGGGACAAGCAGTTCAGACACTGTGTGTCTGGGTTACTTACATAGTTGCATGTAAGTTGGTATCTTGTTACATTAAAAGATTGAAGCTCCGAAGTGATTGATTTGAAAATAAACATGATAATATCCAACACCCTTTTAGAGAGCCATTTCTGGAGTGTTGCATCCCCACATGACTTGAGTTGCTGTGACATCTAAACACGGACGTAAAGTGTAATGAGCCCACGTGCAGAGTGTACTTATAAGGGCACGGTGCAAAAGGTAAAATACACTGTAGAGGTGAAACGATGAACATGGGATGAAGAGATACACAGGTATTCTCACAAAGGTGAAAAATGAACCACAAATCTGTGAAGGGGACCTGAACACGGAGGTGTGATGAAATACTGGACTGGAACCCTGGACCTGAATTGGAGCATAAAAGGCAGGTATACATGGGACTAGAGCATAAACACCTATGGGACAAGACTTGTAAATAACTAAGGTTCGCTAGGGAAATAACAACAGAATACTGATCAAGACTCCACAATCTTGCCTCTGTGTTTATTGCTTTCATGCAGTATGTGACTGATTATCAACTTGTGAACAGGTGCACGGATCTAGATTCGTGGAGCGGAGTGGTCCCTCCTTTGGTCACTAGGGGTATTGTCCCGGTGGGTTGTGACATGGAGCACAATTTGGCAAATGATTGCGTGGAGATCTGGATTGAGAGCAACAGGAGGCCATAATGATGAACTATTCAGGTGTGGAATACGGAAAATTTTTGATAAAGACGGGATCCTATGAAATATCTGAATGAAAGGTAAAGAACTTTACAGCCTTGAGTGGCATGAATCGAACTCCATACCAACCGACAGCGAATCTGATCTAGTCTGAAAGCAGTTAGTAATTTGTTTAATTTGGGCAGCACAACAGTAAAATCTCATGTTTGGTACAGAAACCCCACCTTTACCTTTTGGTTGATAAAGTTTGGGCCTAACTCTTGGCCTTTTATTGTTTCAGACAAACCAAGAAATTGAGATGTCTAGTTAAAAAAAATGTTTGGTAAGTAACAGGGAAGATTTTGGATTAGGTGTAACAACTGAGGTAAAGCATTCATTCAGTCAACAATAATTGTATGAAATACTGAAACAGGTAAAGCAGCTCATGAAGATAGGTCCATAAGTATTTTCTCCTAGCCCCATGAAAATTCTTCCTTTAATTGCTTTACAGGCGGCTCATATTCCCACGTGCCCAGTGATTCACATGCTACACCATCTCAAAACAGACCACTCGCTTTTCCTGAAAGTCCTGTAACCAGAGCCAAAGACAACAACCGAGAAGACCTTTCAGACCTAAACATTTCTGCCTCACACATGTTACACGCTGTTGCCTGTGAGTGTGAACACTGATGTTTGGGGTTTTACATCAGCTGGATGCTTGAACTCTGAATAATTTCCATTGATATTACTTTACGTAGTCACCACTATGGAGCGATATTACATATTTATGATGCATTTTTTTTTTTTTCTGAACCGCTTGTCCCATACGGGGTTGCGGGGAACCGGAGCCTACCCGGCAACACAGGGTGTAAGGCCAGAGGGGGAGGGGACACACCGAGGACGGGACATATTTATGATGCAGTAATATTTTATTCAACATAAAGTCGCAGCCTCCAGGTTCCATAAGTACACTTTGCCTCCTGGCACTCTGCCCCAGAAGATGGCAGTTCCAGTACCGAGGACCCCATCCTGGATTCAGCTCTTTAAATGGAAAACACCAGGTGAGGTGAGGTGATGTGAGGGGACGCGACTCACTGACTGCATGAAACCTTCAGAGGCATCCCTGAGAGCTGACGCTGAATGAAAACCAACCTGTCCTGAAAGTGGAGACCTGCTCAGTCAGAGCACAAGGCAAAGAGAGACATCTTTGTGGGCTACGTATCTTCCTTTCTTCAGATAACATGCAGTGCCTTTTTTTCCTTCTTCTCTGATAATATAAAGTAAAGTAAATTCTACATGACACCATCGTGTTGTATCCACATGGAAGATTTGAGAATGACCTAAAAATACAGATTATCCACGTGTGACCAAATACTGGAATGATCTCACAGTCCAGGGCATCACAATATCCTCCTTTTTAAAATTTACAGCGTATAAAATAAAAAATAAATCAGGGAAACTGCTTGTCAAAATCACTTTTAAGTATTTCATGTGATTTTCAGGCATATACCTCTCAGTAGATGATGTAAAATGGGCCAGCATGGTGGCATAGCAAGGGGCATTGCTGTCTCAGGGTTCAGTTCCCGCTCATTCTGTGTGGAGTTTGCATGTTCTCCCTATGCCTGTGTGGGTTTCCTCTGGGTGCTCTGGTTTCCTCCCACAGTCTAAAGACATACTGTTCAGGTTCACCCATAGTGTGTGAGTGACAGAGAGAGTGTGTCTGCTCCACTGATGTCTGGATGAGTGACCCATTGTAAGGAGTGTATCTAGGGGTGTAAATCACCTTGGTGAATAATGTGTGTGGGCTGATAACACTACACAGAGGTCATCGGAAGTTGCTTTGAAGAAAAGCGTCTGCTAAATAAAGTAACATAAAAATATTTTTATTATTATTAGAAGGAATTGTATGGAGTGCTCTTTCTCTTTCAGATCATAGGTAAAAAAATCACAACTGAGATACCTTGGAATGACCAGACCTCCCTAGCTCAACCTCACATGATAGGCGGAGTCAGGGCGAGGACTGTGAGCGCCACAACTCCTCTGCTTCTTAGCTGATCAAGGACCACTAAAGCTCCTATTGCTGCACTACCTGCTCCCCTCCATGTATGGCGCATCACACTAGTGAACACACAGGGTAGTCACAGACCCCACCCAGGTTGGAATCTGCATCCATAGAAGGATGTCAGCTGAGCATCCATGTGTTTATCAGAGCCATCATCTGTGCCCCATCCCCCCAGTTAACTCTACTAACCACTATCTAGGTGTTCACACTCAGCCCTGCAGGCCTCGCAGTTCCAAAAACATATACACACAACGCTGAATTTCTGGAAATATTTCTATATTGTTTGGTAAGAGGGGGGCACGGTGGCGCAGTGGATTGGACCGGGTCCTGCTCTCTGGTGGGTCTGGGGTTCGAGTCCCGCTTGGGGTGCCTTGCGGCGGACTGGCGTCCCGTCCTGGGTGTGTCCCCTCCCCCTCCGGCCTTACGCCCTGAGTTGCCGTGTGGGCTCCGGCTCCCCGCGACCCCGTATGGGACAAGTGGTTCAGAAAATGTGTGTGTGTCTGTGCGTGTGTGTGTGTGTGTGTGTGTGTGTGTGTGTGTGTGTGTGTTTGGTAAGATGAGGGTATGATTTCACAAGAACAAATTTAGTTGTGAAAATCAGAATTACTGCAAAGACCAAAATAATATCTGGAGAAGAAAGGAATGCATGAATAAGTGGCATGGCTGGCAGTTTGTCTGTGCAGAGACCCTGAAACTGGACAGGTTTTCCCTCATACCCGGCACCCTTACCCTCGTCTCTGAGTTTCTGTGCAAAACTACTTTAATGCCAAGTATAAATCCATCAATAACTGGAAACTCCGAAAAGTTGCAAGACTGCAGCCACTGAAGATCATTGCAGTAGTAACAGCTGAACTCCTTGCGGCTAGGATTATGATTATTATTACTGTTGCAGTCGCATACCAGGAGGATGCCGTTGGGCAGTGTGACACCCTGCAGCTGCACTACACCCAGCACTATTAATGTTTAATGTTGTGCTCAGTGATATCTGAGAGATGGAGGTTCATGGCTCACAGGTAGTCACTGGGCAGCACTTTTCATCATTGCAGCACTGTGAACAGCTCCTTTAGCACCCATGGCACTTCCCCACTCACTCACTCCCAGCCACCCACCCTACCCCACAGGCTTGATCAGAAACAGCTCACTATCAGACCACAGAGCTGATCAAACCCAGACTTCAAAGGGCAGCAGAGGAGCATTACACTCTACTCACTTCTTCCACACACTCACAGCTGTGTTCTGGAGCTCTCAGTACCCTAAGTAGGAAAGCTCTGCAGGGTCCAGATTGTCTCCCTTTCAAATTCTACACTGTATTTACATTTGTTCATTCAGCAGACACTTTTCTCCAAAGCAACTTACACTGTTATTCTACTTTACAGTTATCTACCATTTATACAGCAGGGTAATTTCACTGGAGTAATTTAGGGTAAGTACCTTGCTCAAGGGTACTATAGCTGGAGGTGAGATTCAAACCTGCAAGCTTTGGGTTTAAGGCAACCGCTCTGACCACTACGCTACCAACTGCCCTAGAGTAGCTAAGCTGTTACTCAACTGCTGTGATTATATGCAGTCATACAGATGATACTTGCTAACATCATCATATTTACATATACAATAATACATGTATCAGAGGCACAAGGCTGATTGAGATTTTCCCAGCTTATCTCCTGTGCACTGTTTTTAACTTATGGGAGCACTTCCCTCCTCCCTGTCGTTGCCATATGTTTTTATTTTATTGTTTTTATTTAATGATTCAGGAACATTAAAATTATGAATTTTCACTTTTGAAAATCTATTCAATTTATACATGTATAAAAGCTGTAAATATAGTACGGATACACACAGACAAATCAGGTACTATACGTAAGTACAGTACTGTATTTTACTACAGTATTTCTAACTGTTTAATAGCAGTTGCTGAGGATTTTTATAATTGTATTTTATGGTGAGATAGCTATATTATTTAATATATTTGTATTCTGGGGGCATTTTCAGGTGCATTTGGGTCCTGCTTGGAAGAAGTAAGAGATTAAGAGAGCAAATTTTCTCCCTGCAAAATAACGGTATTTGTCATTTCAGTTTCTGAATTTGTGCTCTCTGATCAAATTTCCAGGAATGAATAAGGTTCACAAAGTGAGGAATGGATGTACACGGTTTTGGATTCTATTTCCTCTAGCTGGTCCACTGTCCAGTCACATGGTGCAATCAGCTCTATTCTCCCAGCCAATGGAAACAGACCAGGCACCGACAACCACACGATCGATAACGCTCCACTCCCCATCAACCCATAAGGCCGGGGCCCCAGCATGTACTTGGCCAGCGAGGATCATTACCGTCCACCCCCCCCCCGCCATTCCAGAAGCACCTCATTAGCTGTGCCCACCCCTGTCAGCAGCAGCCACAGGTCTCTAGAGCTGGGGGTTCAGGAGCCTGGGAGGCAGAGGCTGCTGTCGCTGGGGGGCAATTAAAGAAATACAAACTGCTGTTATAACTGCAGGTAAATTACAGCGTCCTCCAGGGCTGTCATACGCAACACAAAATGAACAAGAAGAACACGATGTCACCAGAATTGGGTTGAGACAATGGGGTGGACTCAACCATGAACGTGAGCAGAAAGCATGAATTAGTAATGTGTGTGTGTAGTGGCGATGAAGCCACTGCAGTGATGTATGGCATACACACTCATACATTCATTGTAAACAGTAATGGTGCTTGGAAACAAGAGTCAAAATCATTACAATTCCTTTTTTTTTTTTCTTTTTTTTACATTTGCTACACTGAACACTTTGAAAGAAGACCGAACAAGTTAAGTTATTCATTTCTGCTCTTTGCCACTGAATATTTATAAAAGGTTTGAAAAACACATAAATGTACAGCATAAAGCATGTCTGGATGGACTGCTGTGTGGTCTCGCAGCATGTGAGCTAGAGCTACAACTTGGGGATGAACGCACCTATACACTCACACAGACACACACAGACACAGACACACACACACAAGTGCTACAAAGAAAGGCCAAGGTGTGTGAGAGCTCACCTGGAGAACCTCACTGTGCTCACCATCCTCCTGCAAGCCTCTCCTGCCATTCCTTTGCCTGCTGTTCTGAGCCACATCTTCAACTATGCTGATGAGTAGTCACAGCTATTGATGATGCTCAGGCTCTTTGTGTGAGCCTGCTGCCTCTGTACTCACCTTTATCAGCTGAGCTGAGAATTACAGGAAGCTGAGAGGGAGGAACAAACTTCCAGTGTAAGTGTATGTTGGACCCTTCTTTAGTCAAGGAGAGCATGCAAGATCTTAAGGAGGAGGGTATTGAGGAAGGTACAGAGTAGGATAAAAAGGAGGGTGAAAATTAGTATAGAAGAGGGTAAGGAGTACGATATGGAAGAAGGTAAAGAAAAGGATATAAAGGAGGTTATGAAGGTATGCGGAAATGTATGGAGGAGTGTAGGGAAGAGGGCATAGAGCAGGGTATGGAGGGGTGTATGGAGGACTATATAGAATATAGTTGTTGTAATTTAAGAAGAAAGAGGCCTTGTGAAGACCTGGCATCTCATCCATGGTGTATCCTGCTTCATGTGCTGTGCTTCCAGGATGGGCTCCACACAACTGTGGCCCTCTATATAATTCACACACACACACACACACACACACACACAGTCTACAGCTGCTTGTCAAGAGCGGGGTCGCAGCGAACTGGAGCCTAACATGGCAACACGGGGCGCAGCAGGAGGGGACACACCCAGGACGAAATGCCTGTCCGCCGCAAGGTACCACAAGCAAGGCTTGAACCCCAGACCCACCACAAAGCAGGCCCTGGCTAAACCCACTGCTCCACCGTGCCCCCCCTCTATACAATACAATTCAATTCAATTTGATTTATTTTTATAGAGCTCTTCTCACACAGTGACACAAAGCACTGAAAAAAGGCACCAGACAAAGAGACAAAACAGTTGACTATATACTAGAGTAATACATTATCCATGCAGTTATTAAAGCTATAAGTATGACTTCTGGCCACGAAAGAAAGGAACGAAAAACTCCCAATTAAAAATCAAGGGAGGAAAAAAACCTCTGAGGGTCCAAGTGCAAAGAAATTGTTAGTAATTGATGACTTAAAGAGATGTGAGAGGTTAATACAGAGGGGGAAAAACTGAAACACAGTCAAGTGGAATTACATTTTGAGGTGGAATGCCTGAGTAAACATGTAAGTCTTTAGTCTGGATTTGAAGACAGAAACAGATGGGGTATTTCTGACAGTAACTGGTAGACTATTCCACAGTTTAGGTGCTCTATAACTAAAGGCGCGACCTCCTACTGAGGTCTTATTGATCACAGGTACTTTAAGGTAACCTGCATCTAATGAACGGAGATATCGTCCTGGGATATAAAAATTAATGATCTCACAAAGGTAAGCCGGAGCAATGCCATGTATTGCCTTATAGGTCAAAAGTAGGATTTTATAATCAACTCTATAAGAGACCGGGAGCCAATGCAAGGATTTAAGTACCGGTGTTATATGGTCGTACTTCCTAGTTCTAGTGACAATTCTTGCAGTAGCATTCTGTACAAACCGTAGCCTAGATACAGTCTGGTATGGACAACCCCACAATAAAGCATTACAGTAGTCCAGCCTGCTTGAAACTTGAGCCAGTTTCTCAGCATCCCGTCTTCATTGGAATCGCCGTAATTTAACTAATTTTCAGCTGAAGGAAGCAGTCAATGTAGTAACATGAGACACACACTCTACTGTACAAGCAGTGATAATGCCAATGATAATGGACAGATAGAAGATTTGTTTTTAAAAGTTGATTAACTTATCCGCATATGCAATCAACAACATATTTAACCATGAGAAAACATTTCTAAAATATTTTAATCCTACAGCATTTGTTTACTCGTATACTTTTACACATCAGACCATTTTGTGTTTTGAAAATGTCTTCTTGGATCAAAATTTTGCTAAAGGTATTAGAGGAAAACAGGATAATTTTTATGCAGCAAAATGACAACAGTAACACCAGCGGTTGTATACAGTCCTCCGCCAATCTGCCACTAAATAGAGGCCCCTAATTAATATGGATCCATGAAAATGGTTTGATGTAGTTCTTTGGATCAATTGGGAGCTGCAACATTGATTTATTATAAGGAGTCTGGCAGACACGCACACACCAGCATTCGAATGCATCATATTACAGTATCCTGTTAAAATACAAACTGTTAGATCCCAGCTTTGCTGCCGTGTTGTGCTGTACAACAATGTCACTGTTTCCATGTATGTTGTGATGCTGCTCATGAACATCGCGGCCCTGAGCTCACCGTTCCGCACGGAAACATGGGTTGTGGGTATGTGTTAGGGGGCAAAGGGTGTTCTCCGGACACTGAAGACACCAAGGCCTTATAGGTCACCTGTGAGTGTCACTTCACTGTGTGCTGTGTTTTCCGCCTCATTTTGGGGCAAATCAGATGACAGGTTTTATTTGCCTGATTCCATCTCGTCCCTGAGCCAATTTGCTAGAGGAATATTTGCTTCTTTTTTGCGTTCACGTTTATTCAGTTTGTTTGTCTGTTAAAACATAGTACAGTTTTGGGGGCCTATTTTTTTTTTTTTTTTTGACAAAGCAGCGCTGTGGGAGTTGAAGAACTAAACCTGTGAGATACTCCGTTGTGATCCATCACCACCTAGACACACACACACACACACACACACACACAAACAAACATACAAAGATCCTTCCCCCCACTCTTGGCACCCTCCATCAGAAGAGCGGAAAGAAGCATCTGTGCCCCGGGTTTGACCGAAAGACAGTTGTGGGTGAAGACGCCAAGTAGCCACAGCTGATATCGCAGGGCGGGTGCAGCACTCTTCTGTACTGGAGCTCATTCCACGGAGCTCAGGGCAATAAATGGCCTGGTATCTCCAAGGAACACGGTGCGGCATTGGCGGGCCCTGCGGTGAAAGTCACTCTCCAAGCGCAGCTTCAGGGGTGAGGAAGGGGGGGACTGGAAGCGTTTGTCTGACACATCATTAGAGGAATATTTAAGTATTCATGGGCATCGCAGGGAGTGACACTCAAAGACGCTCACACAGAAGTGTGTCGAGGAGGAGACAGAAGCGTAAGAGAAGCCTTTTAACTGAGACTTATTACTGTACTTTTACTGCCAGGTTAGACTGCGGTATTTAGTCATTATTTTAACTGCTTGTCCTGCTGTTGAAATAAACAGCTGCTCAACAACGCAACACAGCCAAGGTCAGAGGGGAAGACTGAGAGGCGCTGTGCTGCTGTTCTAGGCCACTCTTTCTCCCTGGAAGTAGCTCAGGGTCCAGCAGAGACAGATGATACAGTGATGATACAGTGAATGTGAACCCCCTCACCTGCAGTCAGGTGTCTTTCACCTCTAGTAGGAAGAATGTGACTGCTGCTTTTTGCTCAGCTCACTAGGTGCCGTCTTGAAAGGACACACACAACTTGTTGTGCTGCATTCACTAAACTGAGATTGCGACAATTAATGGTCTTTGGGTTAATTAATGTACATTTACATGTATTCATTTAGCAGATGCTTTTCTCCAAAGCGACGTACGTCTCATAGAAAATACTACGTGTTCATTAGATTAGGAGAAAGAGAGACATAGTTGCGTGATTCTTAAGTACAGTATCTTTCACCATATGCACCAATGTTCATCACATGAGTAGCTGCACGAAGGTTTATTCATTGTTCAACAGTTAGGATCTCAACGTTAGAGAGTATGTACATTTACACATTACATGAATTTAAGAGATCATGGGAGAAGTGAGTCCGGAAGAGGAGTTTTAAGACCCTTTTTAAATGTAGACAGAGATTCAGCAGTTCTGAGTGAGAGGGAGAGGTCATTCCACCACATCGGAGCCAGAACCAAAAACCTTTGTGCTTTTGGACCTTTCCATTATTCCATTATTTTGATCCATTACTCTATCGCTTATTCGCTGTGGGTAAACACTTGTCTGAGTCAGAGTGGTGGTCTGGAGTCTATCCTGGATGCATGGGACACAAGGACACCGGGGAGACCCCTTTTGTATAGCTTGCACATTTTTAATGGAATAGACAGGATGAGTATGTTGCTCAATGCTATTTCCGTACATTACATTTACATTTATTCATTTAGCAGACACTTTTGCCCAAAGCGACATACATCTCAGCAAAAGTACAATTTATGCTATAACAGCTGTAACCTGAACTTGCAGTCTTTCAGTCACTCCCCAAAAGTTTTGTATAAATAAATGAAATGAACGTAGAATGTAGCTGTCAGTGCTGATATTAAAGCGACATCTCTCCACTATTAATAATCTCTTGTCCTATACTGAGACGTTGAGGTATGGAACCTATCCCGGGAAACACATGGTGTGAGGAAGGGTACTCTATTGATGGCACACTAGTTCATCTGAGGTCAGTCTCTCTCTCTCACACACACACACACACACACACACACACACACACACACACACACACACACACACACAGAGGAGGACAAGGGGCTTCTTTTCTTCATTTTATTTTCTGTGGAGCCCTCCAATATGTGTTCTGGTTAAGTTTTATGCAGCTACTTGTGTGATGAACATTGGCGCATATGGTGAAGGAAACTAACTGTACTTAAGAGTCCCACATCTGCAGCTATGTGTCTTTCTCCTGATGTAATGAACACACTGTATTTTCTATAAGATGTACACTGCTTTGGAGAGAAGCATCTGTTAAATGAATACATGTAAATGTAAATGTGTTGGTGACATGAAATCAGCAGTACGGCCTCTTTGTGAGCTGCAGATATTGCACAATACCAGAGCAGCACAACTCTAGGACGTCATGGCGGTATGGCAAGTCTGGCAAGGGCCACCTTCCCCACACAGGTGTGTGCAAAGCAAGCAAGACAAGGTCCCAAAATTTACATTTTATTACAACACTCATAATAATCATTAAATATTGACCTGCTCAACTGTTTTCTCCATTGACAAATACGGGTTCTATAATTTCAGCAAGATCTCCACAGAATGCTAAAGTTTAAATGTTAAAAGTCCATACCATTTGTACTTGTGAAATCAGACCTCGCTGCTTTAAGTCACGCGATAAACTAATACTGCATTTCGCATCCCCCACAGTGAACATTTCACACCTGTCCTGCAGTGACACCATGTGGCACCTTTAGGTATTGCAGACTCTCTCACACTCACTGCAGTACAGCGCTGTTTAACTGATAAAACGTGGTGGGAGGATACTCTCACATTGCTGTACTTATCCGGGTGGGCACAGTCTCCAAGGAGTCAGTACTTCTCATATCTGCTCAATCACACGTAATGCTCCACACAGGTGATGAGTCTCACAGAGGATGGGGACACTTGTTCCTGTCCTTGAGGGGCACAGTGTCACAGGGACATGTGTCCACCATCCACACGTGAGCCAGTGTCACTATCTCCTGAGAGCATGCTTGAAATTACACACTTTCCACACAAGCGCAGAAAATGGAAGTCATCTTATTTGTACATAAAATTTCATTTGTGTTGCTATCTGATAGATGTATCTTGATTAATGGGTTATTAACAAAACACCAGGAATGGAGGGTAGTTGGACTTGATCTTAATTGTGAGTGGAGCCCCAATTTACAGGATCATCATTTCCTGTGTTTTGCAGCTGCTCACAATATCAATGTTTTAATAACTGAGAAATTTTTAAAAGCAAACATCTTAATACTACATATGCTATACCCTCCCCATACAAACATAACTGGGACCAGGAGCTTGTTTGGAATTCCAGAATCACTTTTACCACTAGGATGCAATTAATAAATGCTGAATAATCCACTTATTGCCAGTTGTACTCAGTGGAGTTACAAACACATCAAGCCGATATGAACATCTACACTAGAGGCATTTAGCTGATGCTTTGTTCAAAGCACCACCCTACTTACTGTGATTTACCCATTTAAACACCTGGGTACTTTTTACTGGAGCCATTCAGGGTAAACAGTTTCTCAAGGGTACTATGGCAGGGGGTGGGTTTCAAACCAGTGACCTTACAGTCCAAAGGCAGCAGTTTGAAACAGTGCACCACTTGCTGCCACTTATTAATGGGTTTGATTCTGTAAAACCACCTCCAATGACAACAATTTAAAAAGTCTATCCCTGTGCTATACCTGTGGTGGCACAGCAGGCTTGGCTGGGTCCTGCTCTCTGGTGGGTCTGGGGTTTGAGTCCCACTTGGGGTTCCTTGCGACAGACAGGCATACCGTCCAGGTAGTGTCCTCTCCCTCTCCAGCTTTGCACCCTGTGTTGCTAGGTTAGGCTCTGGCTCGCCATGACCCTGCTCAGGACAAGTGGTTTCAGATGATGTGTGTGTGTGTGCTGTATCCCAGAAGCACAGGATGCAAGGCAGGATTAGTCATTTCCTTACATGTTATGAAATCAAAACTACATTAAAAAGAAAATTAAAAGAACCTCCTACCGAATGCCACTAACCCATCATGTCTGATCTTCATCACCTTCGGGCCACTTTCAACTTCATTCATGACCGATGCAGTAAATAAAGGCTTAATAAAACAGATATCTCTCCATTTATTCAGTGGTACGGTTAAGTAAAAACATTGTATGCACCAACACTGAATACAAATACTTTGTAAGGCTTCTTATTTTCACTGAAACACAGGTCAGAGGAAAAAGAAAAACTGAAAAATGTGTGTGTCTTTGAAAAGGTGTACAATCAATGTGCGTAGCCTGAAAAAGCAGTGCTCGGCCTTCAGGAAGTCACTCGGAGTGACACTTAGGGAGATGGACCATGGCTCATTTAGCCGAGGAGAACGTCCCTGAGCAGAGTGAAAGGAACTCCAAGAGAAGCGTCCAGCATTAATACACTTGTTCTCCATGAAGACTGTCCCTTATCGCCGCTGCTTCCTCCGGCTACACTGTACTACCTATTTGTGTGAAAACCATGAAACAGACATATACATGTACAGGATGTGGGTATATACAGTATGTATGCATTGATCTATTTGTTTGTCTTTTTAGAGTGCCTAAAGAAAACTATTCATTGTTTCCATAAGGACCAGAATACAGTGAAAATACCCCACACAGTCAGAGCTCCTGTGGACTGCAATCCAAGACATTTTACATTTCATTTAGAGTATTATTTAACATATTTCCTCAAAAACATGTTCATATTAATCAGAAACATCAGATACTTAAAGTCGCGAACAAGGGGCTGCCTGCAGCTTGATAACTCCACATGGTTCTTTAAATTACCGGAAATGATGAATGGAGAAATTTATTCCTGTCGAGACAGTGGAAGACACCTTTGGCTGGTAATCCATCCTAATCCATAAGAGAACGGGAGGGAGGAGAGAGGAGGAGTGAAGAGAGAAAGAAAAGAAAAGAAAAGAAAAGAATAACGGGGGGGGCGCTCGTCTCTGAAGGCGACCTTTTCAGCTTGTTCAGCTCTTCTCAAGCTTCCCTTCTCGCTACCCACCAGACACTCATCCCATTATATTCCCCTGTGAGTCCCCAAAGCGTTTAAACACTTAATTCGCATTTTACCCACAATTCTCAGCTATTTACAATCACCTCCTTTTCCCGCCCCCAAAAAAACAGGACACTCCCCAGCACCGCGGGTCGTTCCATTAGTTTCTGTGCTGTACAAGTGAGTATATCGCAGTACAGCTGATTATGTCACAGTCTCGGTAACCCTGACGAAGGTGCCGGCACTGCAGAGCGAAGAGCGAAAAACACTCACTGTGTGTCCGACACGGCACCGGTACACCGCAGGTGATGACGTCACACGGCGAGCAGCGGCGCTGTTGCGAAGCGAAGGGAGGAGCGGGGACACGGAGGCGGATGCGGGGATGGAGATGACGATGACGACCATGAGGATGCGCTGTGCGCTCCACGGCCTCGCGTGTGACGAGAGCGCATCATAATTTCTCTGACACGTCCATCTGCGGTACGGACACGGACACTGAACGGTTCAGCGCGTCTCCTGCGGCCGGTGTAAGGTAATACTGAGTGTTTCACTGCTTAATGTCACCTTGGCTTGAATGACACACACAGCTGCTGAGGAAGAGCAGGTGACGTGTGTGCGTTAATAGTATAATAATAATAATAATAATAATAATAATAATAATAATACACATCTTCTTGTTTACACGTAACACGGAGAAGTGAATGCAGTATATTTCATAAAATGTAATTTATTCACATACGAATGACACTTGCCTGCGGTGTAGTATTTTATCTGTCTCTGTCGTTGGTTTGGAAACGCGAGGGTGTGTGTGTGTGTGTGCTTTTGTTCAAGGTGGGGCCGCTTTATCACACACCCATGTGACTTTCTGTCCTGCTCACCACCGGCACCTTTTCGCTGTAACTTTTCCCTCCCTTCTACTTTGTTATGCTGCCACCGCCGCCGATCGTTTAAAACGCTACGCTTCGCTTCCGGTTCTTCAGTCACTCTGATCCCGCTGCGGTTCCAATCATGGACGCGTTCTGTCATATGAGCTCGTGGTACAGTACCAGCACGTCTGTGCGTGGAGGCATGTACAAGTAAGGTGTATCGTGTTTTATAACCCTGTGCTGGGGATTCCGTGGTAATGAATGAATTAATGAATGAATGAATGAACGCCACTGGTAATCCCAGAGGGAAACTCACTTGGCTGCTGCAGCACACAGTACAAGACAGAGAGGTGTGTACAGGATGTATTAGAGGCGTGGAGGGAACTGAGAGGAGTCGCCAGACTGAGAACGCTCAGGGTGTGGTGGGACACACAGAAAGTGAGCACTGGGACCACGGAGCTCTCAGTTCTTTAGGGACACTTCTGGGGTCACAGCAGGATTTGCCATGACTGAAGCCTTGATGGTCAGGACATGATGGAGAACTGCATGGACACATGTGCGCGCACACACACACACACACACACACACACACACACATGCGTACACACACTTGTTGAGTTGTCCATGCACTTCTGTCTGTGGCACAGTGTAGCCCAGGTGTCTGTCTCACTCTCAGCTCTTACTGGACTAGTCTCACCTGAATGTCAGCCACATATTCTCAAGCGCTTGACCACCTTCTCCATTGTTCTTCTGTGGTGGGACAGAAATCTCAGCAGCGATTATGTACTGTGACCAAGGGGCGTGTTGCTAATCTAGTGTTAAGTCACTTTCCACAGGTTTTGAGTGTTGGTGCTGATGGTCTGCTTTTTGTCAGGTGTTTCTGGGGCATCTGGGAAAGTGCTGAGCACAGAAGTTATGTCACACTTCCACACCCTGGGGCAGCATGGGCTGCTACTTTGCCAGAGGCTCTAAGATCTCATATGCTTGAAAGTTTGTGAACCCTTTAGAATTTTCTCTATATCTGCATAAATATGACCTAAAACATGATCAGATTTTCATGCAAGACCTAAAACTAGCTAAAGAGAACCCAACTAAACAAATGAGACAAAACATTATACTTGTCCATTTATTTATTGAGGAAAATTATCCAGTGTTACAGATTTGTGTGTGGCAAAAGTAGTGAAGCTTTGCTTTCAGTAAGTGGTGTAACCCCTTGTGCAGCTATAACTGCAGCTAAACATTTCTGGTAACTCTTAATCAGTCCTGCTCATCAGCTTGGAGGAATTTTAGCCCGTTCCTCATTACAGAACAGCTTCAATTCAGGGATGTTGGTGGGCTTCCTCACATGAACTGTCGTCTTCAAGTCCTTCCTCACATTTCTATTAAGGTCAGGACTTTGACTCAGCCATTCCAAAACATTAACTTTATTCTGCTTTAACCATTCTTTAGTAGAACGACTTGTGTATTTAGGGTTGTTGTCTTGCTGCATTTCAGTTCAGGATACCCTGACATTTTCCTGTAGAATTTGCTGGTACAGTTCAGAATTCATAGCTTTATGAATGATGACAAGCGATCCTGGTCCAAAGGCAGCAAAGCAGGCCCAACCATGATACTGTCACCGCCATGTTTCAGAGATGGGATAAGGTTCTTATGCTGAAATGGAGAATTTGCCTTTTGCCAAACATAATGCTTCTCATTTAAGCCAAAAATTTCTATTTTGGTCTCATCCATCTACAGAACATTCTTCCAGTAGCCTTCTGTCCTGTCCATGTGGTCTTTAGCAGACTGTAGACTGGAAGCAATGTTTTTTTTGGAGAGTAGTGGCTGTCTCCTTGCAACCCTGCCATCCACACCATTGTTGTTCAGTGTTCTCCTGATGGTGGGCTTATGAATACTGACATTAGCCAAGGCAAGTGTGGCCTTTAGTTCCTTAGACGTTAGCCTGGGTTTCTTTGTGACATTGCTCTTGGTGTGATCTTTGTTGGTCGACCACTCCTGGTGAGGGTAATAATGGTGGTAAATTTCCTCCATTTGTCCATGATCTGCCTGATTGGACTGGTGGAGGCCAAATTCTTTAGAAATGATTTTGTAACCTTTTCTAGTCTAGTGAGCATCAGCAACTCTTTTTCTGAGCCTCAGACTGAGGTCCTTAGAAATCTCCTTTATGACACACTTCCACAAACCAGTATTGTGAAGATCAGATTTTAACAGTGAAGCCCCAGTTTTCTTTTCTTTAAATAAGGTAGGGTCTCCCCCACTCATACTTGATTGTCATCTCATTAATTGAAACTCTTGACTCTAATTTCCTTTTCAGATAAAACTGATAATCGTAGAGGTTTGTGCCATTTTGCCACACACAGATCTGTAACTTTGGATAATTTTCCTCAATAAATAAGTGAACAAGTATATTTTTTTGTCTCCTTTGTTTAATTGGGTTCTCTTTATCTAGATTTAGGACTTGTGTGAAAAGCTGATCATGCTTTAGGTCATATTTATGCAGAAATAGAGAAAATTCTAAAGGATTCACAAACTTTCAAGCATCAGTGTATGACACACATCACACAATACCACTTGCTTACTTTCAATAACCACTTATCCTTGTCAGGGTTACGGCAGACTGGAGTCTGTCCCAGAATCACTGGGCACTAGGCCAGGAGGCATACACCCAGGTCAGGATGCCAGTCTATTACGGGGTACACACACACAGTCACACGCTATGAGCAATTTAGCATCTCCTAGCCACTTGACCTGGATGTCAGAGCATCTGGAGGAAGCACAAGTAGATAGGAGAACATGCAAACTGTACCCAGTCTGAGCTGGATTTAAAGCTGTCCCCAAACAGCAAAGGTGCTCTCAGATTGCAGTACTATCCACTGCACCACTGTGCTGCCCCTCATACAAAACCATCCATCCATCCATCGTCAAGAACCGCTTGTCCCGAGCGGGGTCGTGATGAGCTGAAGCCTAATCCGTCAACACAGGGCGCAAGGCCGAAGGGGACACACCCAGGATGGGGCACCAGTCTGTTGCAAGGCACCCCAAGCAGGGCTCAAACCCCAGACCCGACACACAGTGGACACCAGCTGAACCCACTGCACCACCATTCCCCAGACAAAACCAGCCTAATGTAATACTGTTGGTGTATTGTGATGTAAATGTCAGTGTTGGGAGTTATTCTTTTACAGAAGTGGCACACCTGGACATTCTATCTATGTGAGTAGAACTCTGATTTCAAAAAACATGGTTTATATCACATCATTTGAAACAAATAATCTGTGGCCTGGTAGTTGACGGTTAGCATTAGGGTTAGGACGATGGTAAGCAGTAGGGTCATGATTACGGAGTGGGATTATTATTAGGGTTCGTTGAGGTTAGAGGTAGGGTTAGGGCCATGGAATTGGTCCTTGGGAGTTATAATTTAAGGTCACACTGGAAGCTTGGCCTTTAGTGAGATACTTGATCAGTAGTGCAGAGAAGCTTCTGTCAAATGAAAAGATGTACATGTCCAAGAGCTCATGTGCACCACACTGCTGTTCATCCTGTTCTGAAAGTTAGTCTGGGGTAAACAGCATGCAATCAGAGCTGCAGCAATAAAGAGTAAAAGTGTTGCACTGCAGCTGCCAGGTCAGCCAAGGCGTCCTGTCCCAATTACACCTCAAAAGCTTTCACAGCAATGGCTACTGAACTCAATCATATTTCCATGTTCTTGCACCACGTGTTGTGTAATCTCATGGTCGAGCATTAACTCGAGGCTGGTGTGCTGCTCTAAGCTGTCCTCTTTGTTTCCCCGCAGTGGCGCGCGCGTGTGTGTGTGTTCGCACGCTGCGGTGGGGGCCAGTGCAGGCATACTGAGGACATACCACTGGCAGTCACAGGTCATCGCAGCTCTTGCTCTCCTTTGTGTCCGCTTACAACTCCACCACTTGCTCATTGGCTCCGCTCTTGTCTTTTCCTTCCAAGGTGTGAATGTGACACATTCATGAAGTTGTGTTCATAAAGTGCATCAGGATCTGATGGGAATGCTGGGATTCCAGATGAATCCCACACAGCCTTGGTAGATTCTCATACACCCGAAAGATGAATGGATAGTGACAGGGCACCACACCACTAGTTTTGTTTCTTTTGTTTTATTTTGTTGTTTGACTTCTGTTGTTGCTGTCTCAGGTAAGACAGCAGCTCCATCGATGAGTCATCAGGAGTCTAAGATTATTTGTAAAACCTCTGAATGAAAAAACATCTACGTTTACTGTGTTGAGCTGCAGAAGATGCAGGTCAGTAGTGTAATCTGCATGGAAAGCTGAAGGATGACGGTTTGACCATGTTTTACTGCAGGTGAGGCGAGTTGATGGTGGCAGAACTGTGATGCCAGAAAATGAGGTGTGATAATGGAAATTTAATGATGGACTAGCTCAGACTGTGAGGCAGCAGAGCACACTGTAGCAGTGCAGGGACCCACTGTGTTATCTCATGCTCCACTGAGCCACTATTATTATTATTATTATTATTATTATTATTATTATTCATTCTATTTAAAACACGGGACATGAGTCACATGACAAAATCGGATGAAGTGCTATGCTGTTGGTAACATCGTTAACTGACAAGATGAAGTATAATTTATGCGCAATTTAAGGTGTGGTTCCATCTGCAGAGTTCAGTCACCCTGACGAAGACCATGATGCCATGTGGCTGCATCCTAAAACACACACACGCACACACATTATGTGTTGTTAGGTGGTTACATCTGCGACAGACACACTTTCACACGAGCCTTTGGAGGTGCACGATTCCTGCCCAGGGACTCAGTGGTCCACTGGCTCACTGGACAGTGCGGTCGGAGCGCTGGGACTCCGGGGGACGATAGCTTCACTGCAGTCTGTCTCCTGTCGCTCCTTCACACCTGTCTATGATCCCGTCATCTCTCCCCACCTGGCTGCACTGACAAGAGCCCACCTGGCGCTGGTGCTGCCGCTGGCCCTGCTCATGGGCTCCCCGTGAATAGCTGCCAAGCTGGACGTCACCATCCCTCGGCCCCTGTCCTCAGCAGCCCTGCAGCTGGCGCCTGCCCACGAGGAGCAGTATGTGAGTGAGATGCCGGCGTCTGAGGCGGCGCCTCAGCACACCGTCTACAGAGATGCGGGGACCATCACAGGTGGGTACATACAGCCTCGGCACGTGACCTCAACTCGTGTTGCATGGCCAAGCAGCTTTGTTCCCTGAGCAGGTGGGCTGTGGATTGGAAGTGTTCACAGCATAAGCCGGGTATTACAGTCATGAGTTAGGAGTGAAGTAGCATATTGAGCAGCTTTGGAGCATGAAACAAAGTATTGAGAACCAAAAGGCTGGAAAGTCAAAGTAACGTGTGTGGTCCAGCCTCCTCCTCCTGTTCCCATTCCTGCTCTTCCCAGTCCTGCTGCAAGCCTCAGCGCTTTACTCTGTCACACATCAGTGCTGCTTGAAAGTATATGAGCCCTACAGGAATGGTTGTTATTTTTGTATAAAATATTAAAATAAACTTCACTATGTTATTATTTTTTTAGAAAATTAATAAATGATTATGATTTACACACCTGATTCTATTTACCTCCTTGGTTTAACCAAAGCAACTTGGTTCACTTATTTTTTACTTTACTTCATTTATTTTTTATACTTATTCAATTCACTTATTTTTACACCTGCACTATTTGTGTGTTTCTTCTTTCCTCTAAAGCAACACATGGAATTGGTCTTTACACACCTATTATATCACATGAGAAGCACCGATTCTCATTAAATAACCATTTCAAGGGAAAACTAAGGGGCACAAGGGGTTCACATACTTTCCAGCAGCACTGTACATATTAAATTGCTAGTTACCAGCAGGCACTACTCGTCCCACATCTGTGCACCTCAAGCTCACATGTGTTTAGCAGCGAAGCCAGTTTCTGTAGATGCTTTTATGATCATGGTGTGATGTAAACATACCTTTCCGCTGGCTACGTTAAAAGCCAAGAGGTCGTACGGGCTTAATTTACACCACCGAGTTTCCTCCGGCAAGGTGTTTGTGGCACGTGCAGGTACAGTACCACCTGCAGGAGCTATGTTGGAGCGACACCATCAGGAGATGGGGGGGGGGGGGGGGGAGGGAGGAAAGTGCAGGGAGCCGTGTGGTACCAGTGGTGTTTTACCCCGAAACCCCCGGTAATGGTGGTACCTCCTTGCTCAGGGAGATACTACCACACATTTATAGCTGTGAGACGTGGCTCTGTGCGACAGTGCAGACACCCTGTCCCCTCTTCACTGTTGCTGATGTCCACCTTGCTTTCTGTGTTGCTCAGATGTGTGTAACAGCACGGATCTTCCCGAAGTGGAGATCATCAGTCTGCTGGAGGAGCAGCTGCCCCACTATCGGCTGCGGGCCGACACCGTCTATGGCTACGACCATGATGACTGGCTCCACACTCCGCTCGTGTCGACCGACGTGAGCGTGGACCTCAGCACGGAGCAGATAGAAGAGACTCTGAAGTACTTCTGTGAGTCCCCTAGGCTGCCTCGTCTCTCGCAGCTGCAGTGGGCACCTTGATTGTTTCCCTGCACGACAGTCTATGGTACAGTACTGTGCAAAAGTTTTAGGGCACTTAAATGTTTCACAAAAATATTTGTTTTAGACGGTTATTTAATGTTTTCTGCATTAATGTCAATGGGAAAGAGCATATTTTAGATTTCCAAGCATTCCTTTTGCAAAAAGTTACAGTATTACAGTAAGCGTTTTGTATGTCGTTAAAGAAAGAACGTACACACACACACACACACACACACACACACTGTCTGAACCCACTTATCCTGAGTGGAGTTGCTGCGAACCGGAGCCTAACCCAGCATCACAGGGCACAAGGCTGGACGGGGGGGACACACCCAGGATGGGACGCCAGTCCATTGCAAGGCGCCCCAAGCAGGATTCGAACCCCAGTTCCACCAGGGAGCGGGACCCGGTCAAGCCTGTCGCGCCAAACTGTTGTTGACGATGGATGGTTACTAAGCTTCATACGAAGTGTATTAATTAAAAGCATTATTTTTCAAAGCCTTCTCACTTTACAACTTTTTCCCCAAGTGCCTAAAACTTTTGCACAGTACTGTTGTATGTCCATATGGAACCGTTATAGGTGCACATAGGTCCACATCTCCATTAATTATAATGCTTGATGTTGCCTTGGTGAACAAACATGGTGAATTCTGATATTACCGGTACCTGACATACACACTGGGGGTACTGTTAATGTACAGCTATTTGCTGTACCTATTAAAAGATTTGATAAAAACCCTTGTTAAATGAAACATGTAGTTTCAGTCCATGTTGTGCCGTACTGAACTTTCCTTAATAATATAACCTTAGATGTGCAGTGTATGGGTTTCACCTTGTTCCTCTTCTTGTCTGGGCTTCCAAAGCATTTGCAGAACCTTGTGGTAAAGTCAAAGTGGTTTTGTTGTTATTCCAACCATATACAGCTGGTATAGTACACAGTGAAACAAAATAATGTTCATCCAGGACCATGGTGCTACATAAAACTAGACAAAGCACAATACAGTACAGTAATTACTAAACACACACACACACACACACACACACACACATTTTCGGAACCGCTTGTCCCATACGGGGTCGCGGGGAACCGGAGCCTACCCGGCAACTCAGGGCGTAAGGCCAGAGGGGGAGGGGATACACCTAGGACAGGACGCCAGTCCGTCGCAAGGCACCCCAAGCGGGACTCGAACCCCAGACCCACTGGAAAGCAGGACCTGGTCCAACCCACTGCACCACCGTACCCCCCAATTACTAAACAGTACAGTAAAAACAGAAGATATTACAATATAATAATAAAAACAATGAATATAAACACACTTTTTAGCAGAAAAAAAACAGTGCAAAGAAATTGCAAAGGGATTGTGTGTGTGTGTGGTGTGTGAGTGTGTTGGGGGGGGTGGCGCAGCGCAGCTGATTTGGCCAGGGCCTGCTCTGTGCAAGGTCTGGGGCTCAAGTTCTGCTTGGGGTGCCTTGTGGCGGACTGGCGTCCCATTCCCTCCCCCTCTAGCCTTGCTCCCTGTTTTCCCAGGTTAGGCTCTGGTTCATCGCTACCCTTCTCAAGACAAGCGGTTGTACACATTGTGTGTGCATGTGTGTGGGTTTGTATTAGTTCATTTCCTGGGTATTGAGGAGTCTGATGGCTTAGGGGAAGAAACTGTTACACACTTTGATCATGAGGCCCGAATGCTTCGGTACCTTTTGCCAGACGGCAGGATGGTGAAGAGTTGATGTGAGGGGTGCGTGGGGTCATCCGCAATGCAGGTGGCTTTGCGGATGCAGCGTGTGATGTAAATATCTGTGATGGGAGCAGAGAGACCCCAATGATCTCCTCAGCTGTCCTCACTATCCGCTGCAGGATCTTGAGATCCGAAATGGTGCAGTTACCAAACCAGGCAGTGATACAGCTGCTAAGGATGCTCTCGATAGTCTCTCTGTAGAATGTGGTGAGGATGAGCGGTGGGAGATGGACTTTCCTCAACTTTCGCAGAAAGTAGAGATGCTACTGGGCTTTCTTGGCTCTGGAGCTGATGTTGAGGGACCAGGTGAGGTTCTCTGCCAGGTGAACACCTAGAAATTAGGTGCTCTTGATGATCTCCATGGAGGAGCTGTCGATGTTAAGTGGAGAGTGGTCGTTCCGTGCTCCCCTGATGTCAACAATCTTTAGTTGTTTTGTCCACTTTCAGTGACAGGTTGTTGGCTCTGCACCAGTCCATTAGCCGCTGCACCTCCTCTCTGTTAGCTGACTTGTCGTTCTTGCTGATGAGACCCGCCATAGTCATGTCGCCAGCAAACTTGATGGGGTTCAAGCTGTGCACTGCTGCACAGTCATGAGTCAGCAGAGTGAACAGCAGTGGACTGAACACACAGTCCTGGGGGGTCCCAGTACTCAGTGTGGGGGTGTTGGAGATGCTGCACCTAATCTGGACTGACTGACAGGTCTCCCAGTCAGGAAGTCTAAGATCCAGTTGCAGAAGGAGATGTTCAAGCCCAGCAGGCTAAGCTAGGTTAATGATTAATGCAAAAAAAGAGTTTAAACCAAGTGGACCTCTCCCCCCATCCTTGAGTCCAGAAACAAACAGAAGGTACAGTGAGCATGGTGGCTACCTGATTCCAGTGAGCCTGTATTCTGGAGTGCTTTGCTGTGGGCGATGTTCTCTGGTCCCTCTCTTGCTTTTTCAGTCCAGGGAAAAAAACAACACGTCTCGTCGTCAGAAAAGTTGCTTAGTTAGATGTGAAGACAAAGCCCTGAAATCTGTGACACCCTAGTACTGAAAGCTTTGCCTGTGTAATGCTTTGTCCCACAGTTATGAGCACAAAACAGTTATAGTTTTGTCATTTTATATCGTAACAGTGCTGAGGGGGGCTTATGTAAATAAATGTAAGTCCATGCCGTTAGTGTTAGTCCTTGCCTCCACGTAGTCCTCAGTGCATGCTCAGTGTTCTCTCTGCTCTCATTGGTTGTCCTGTTGCTGGTGCTGTGTTTGTCACTGGTGGATTCTGGGGAGTCTGATGAGTGTCCTCTAACCATTATGGGGAGTGGTGAGGCTCAGAGTGGTCTGGAGGTACTCATTGGTGTTCAGGGCTCTCTCTCCTACCAGATGTTGTGCCTCTGTCAAGCCTGTCACTAAGAACATATGTATGTTTGATAAAGCGTGAGTGTTCAGAAGCCTGAATCTGCACCCCCTGTAGTACAGCTGGGGGGTGCTGCAATATGAATTTGTTTTTAACAAGTGATCATGCTGTCCACATAAGTAGAACTTGTTAGCAAGAAAAATTGTCTGACTACAGTGGCTACCTGAGAAAAATGAATGAATAAATTAATGAATTGAAATGTCACGGTAGGGACATGGATTCCTGATGACTCCCACGATGACCAAAGCAGTTGTACCGTTATATGCAAAAGTGAAACTGTTTCCTGTTTCAGCTTTGATTTGCTTCATTCTGTAGCCCAGAAACTGAGCAAACCTCAGTCCTTAAACTCCAGCAAAGAAAGTGTGCAGTAAAAGTGATGAGAATCTCTTTGTACTCTGTTTCCAAGCTGAGTTAGAAGCCATTTCGCTGGCAGCCCGATTTAGAGGTGGACATGCTGCGTCCTCAGAGAGGATGGTTACGAAACGATGGGTCACGCAGCCCACACCTATGATTGGTTCCCAATACTTTCTCCATCAAAATGAAATGAGATTCTATCCAGTCATGTGGCGGGATGCATGCTGGAATGCCCCCCCCATCCTTTCCATTGCTGTGTGGGAAGCACAAGGCCAGTACAGCAGACATGACTACGGGCAAACGATACCCACTGGTAAGCACTGCACACGCGTCTGTGCACTGGACTCCACATGGCAGAAAGCCGTCTGTGCTGAGGGACATGGCAGATGCACGGTTTTGTGGAGGCTGATGGGCCCAGGATCCACTGGTGCTGTGAGGAGGGTGAAGCCACACTGTCTCTGTGCCCCTGTGGACCTCTTTATTAGGTATGTTTAGGTTAGAGAACATTTCCACGCACAGGGTCGTCAGCTGTTGTAATGAGACACTTTTTATTTAGACTCAGAGACTTAGTTCCATGTGCTTTATGAATTCCATTTTTTCTCTGTCTATTGCATAATACCGTCTAAAGCAGATATGTTTTTCAACTGTAAAACTGTTGTTAAACAAAATTTCTAGTGATCGATGCTGTTTCATGGTGAATGTTGATGTGCTTATTGATTGGCAGGCTGGATGTGGAGCCAATAGTGCACATGCTGCCGCTGTCACACGCTGCGTGTTCCCCACATCAGACTGTCTGCACATGTGACATATTTGGCCATTTTTCTTTTGTTTTTTCAAATTACACCGGCTGTTATTCAGCCAAAAAGATGCGTTTAATGTTGTTCAACATTAATGAACTGGAGAAAAATGAGTTGTGTCCAGAAAACAGTAAGAGTTGATGAGGCCCTGAGGACTCTGTGTGTTTCTGTATGTAACACAAGTTGCATTTTATTGACTTTGCTATGAACAACTACCTGGGTTTCTTCCACTGCTGGAAGACTGAGGGAAGCTCAAGTGTACTGTCACACATGTACTATATACTGTGTATGTGTTGCATACAGTACATAGAGTATAATGAACATGTTGATTCTTTTCAGTTTTCAGTCCAGGTGTGTCCATGTACTGCGTTCTGTCTTCCCACATGCTACACAAGTGAAAAGGCCACTTAATGATATGCCAAACTTTTAAAAAAAAAAAAAAAAAAGATGTATGATGTGTAAGTGTAGTTCTTTTGCATGTGATGTAGTTATGATAATGTCCTGGTGATAGAGTGGTTCTCCCTGCACTCAGGATAACAAGCATAAGAAGTAATTCTGCAATGGACACAGTCCACGAGCTCCTCAAGTGTCCTGCCATCAGTCACGTCTTATTTCACTTGTTTTGCCTGCACTGTTCCCTGTTCCCGTAGACAGACACCCTGAGCCCCCCCACTCCCTCTGTCTGCAGTCTCACCCACGTGGCTCCTCCCTTGCAGTGCTCTGCGCTGAGCGAGTGGGCCAGATGACCAAGACCTACAGTGACATAGACGCTGTCACTCGTCTCCTTGAAGAGGTGAGGTTGCGCTCAGACCGCTGTCTCACAGCTGGGCGCTGAACCCAGTCTGGGTTCTGTGTGCGTCGGACCCCCTCGCAGCCCGGAGGCCCCAGAGCGGTGCTGCCTCCCTAAAGGCTATTTCAGTCCACTTTTCAGATGCTTGCTGTACGACTCACGTGCTCTTCACTTTGTGTCTCACCTTTTTTTTTTTGCATGTGATTTTATGTGAAATACTATATTACGTACTCTATGTACCCAGAGATGCCAGAGGAATTAAAACACCTAAAATGTTGTGGCCAGGCCCATCTCAGGGATTATTGACTGCAGGTGTAAGCACAGTATTTCATGACCTGATAGAGGACTGAAGGTGGCACCCCACACAGCTCAGACCAGTGCTGATTCTCTTGTTGCTCTTGCTTCATGTTTTTTATATGCTTGTTGCACTATTTCTTTCTCCTATGCATTTTAATCATACACTTTTTATTTTAACAGTGCACTTTAAGTCCACACTGTGTCCCCTCTCATGTGGTCACACCCCAAACCCGACATGCCTACATTTACTCATTTAGCTGACACTTTTCTCCAAAGCGACTTACAATGTTAAGGTTGCAATTATTACATGCTTACAATCACTTATCCGTTTATAAAGCTAGGTAACTTTTATTGGAGCAATTTAGGGTAAGTACCTTGCTCAAGGGTACTACTGCCAGAGAGGGAGATCGAACTTGCGACCTTTGGGTCCAAGGGCAGCAACTCTAACCACTACACTACCTGCTGTCCACCGGAGTGCCTAAGTATGTTAAAGTAATAAATTCTTACCTATGTCCATTGGTGTCATATGATGCAGAAAGTACACAATAGACTTTAGCAAAAAACATAAGTAATACAATGTACATTTATATAATATTTATTTTGTGATTACTTTCACTGTACTTTTATATCTCCCAACCAGGAAAAGTGTAAATCCTTAATTTCTTTATTTGAATTAGGTATATGTTATATGTTTTAGGTTGTTATTGGCAAATAATTAATGGATATTGTGCGTTATATCCGTGTTGGAGGATCGCTGCTGCAGTTCATCGTCTCCATGTAAGTCTATTTGTTTGCTAAATCCCGACACGCATTTCCCTTGTGTAATTCCGCATATAGGGCTAAGTAATCTGTTGTGCTCCCATTGTTGTTTGTTTTTTTTGTTTATTTGTTTGCATTTTTGTCAGGGTGCTCCGAAATCCATGTCACGTACTGTAGACTGTGTGTCACTCGGGGATTTAAAGTAATAATAATTCCGCCCCATTTATTTTTGTTGTCATCGCATCATGGATTAGTTCCATTTATGACTCCCAGCTGATGTGAATTACCTATGGTGAAGTGCAGCAGCAGCCTTGTGGTGTAAAGACACTGGGGTCTTTCTGCGTGAAATATATACACAGACACGCAAATAAATGTATCCTACAAGTACGTGTCCATAAAACTGCTGTTGCCAGGTCGGTTGTTGGCACGTGTGGCACAGCAGCATTACGCAGTGGCCAGTCTTAGAACTTATTGACTGTGCCATGCGTTACTACACACAGTATAGTTACAGTGTAGTGTTTACTGGAACTGCAGGAGCACAAAATGAAATATGTCACCAGGCTATGTGATTTGAGTGCGACAGGAGTTGAATTGAGCCGGATGCACTCAGGGCCACGCTGACAGTCAGTCCGAGGAGAGTGTCCGATCAACACCTCTGATCAATAAGTGTGTGACTCTGACAGCGGCCTGTGCATCCTGCAGAGGGAGCAGGACCTGGAGCTGGCTGCCCGTATCGGACAGTCGCTGCTGAAGAGAAACCGGAGCCTCGTCGAGCACAACGAGTATCTACAGGAGCAAGTGGGCCGTGTCCAGGAGGAGGTGCGCCCTGCCCCAGCCTGCCTCTGCCGACGGGAGAGGAGGAGAGGAGGAGCCGAGCGCCGCGGCCAGTGGCTGCCTTTAACCAGGCGCTATCTTTAACTGCTCCCCTGTCCTCTTCCTCAGGTTTTCCAGCTGCACCACGAACTTGCCATGAAGGACGAGCTGCTGCGCTTCTACACGAGTGCCGCTGAGGACAGCGACGGGGACTCGTCCAGCTCCAGCCCGTGAGCTCTCGACACCTTTGTGCCACTTCTTTGTGGCGCGCTCACATTCCATGTCTGCTCTGCTCCATCTATATGCTCTCCCAGCTATTTCTGTAGCAGCTTTTTCTTCAGCTTCCGTTGTGTCAGACGTTCCCCTGACCATGACCTGACCATCTCCTCTGTGGGCCTCCAGCTCTGTCTTTGCCCTCCACAAAGTGCCAGAAGTCTCCAAAAGGATGAGAAGTCCCACCATATGAGCTCCCCATTACTTTCTGTTACTCTCGCACTTGTACAGGATACTTTGAACAGAGTTCCTCTTCCAAGCTCGGTGCCATCAGGCATTGCACCACCTTAGCGCGCTCTTGCCCTTGGCAGTGCTTGAGGAGAGTCCTCATAGTTCACCATGGCTCAGGCTTCCTTCAGCTGCACCGTGGCACCTTCTCTTGGACCGCGGTGCCCAAGTTAGGTCTTTTCCCCGCTGCTCCAGAGCAGCAGACCTTCTGAGGCCTCAGTGTCTCCAGCTCCGTTTTCCGTGCCCTCTTGTTTCCGTAGGCTGCGGCGGAACAGATCCACATGCTCAGAGCCCAGCTGTTTCCCTGTGGACTCCCTGCAGAAGAAACTGCAGGACCTTGAAAAGGAGAACATCCTCCTGAGATGCGAGGTCAGAGGTGAAGTTGTACGCTGGGTTTGCAGCACTACTTGGTGTGTTTGCCCTCAAAGGCCTGTGCTGTGCTGTGCTTTGCTTGCACTCACTTCACTGACCTGTCCCTGCAGGCCTCCCATCTCAAGAATGAGACCACATCGTACGAAGAGAAAGAGCACAAGCTGGTGAACGACTGTGTGCGGGAGCTCAGTGAGTGAGAGCAGCGCTGTCTGTCACAGGAGAAGCACTGAGGTTCGCTACCGTGGCAGCGGGTAGTTACAGCTGATACACTGCTATTAAAGGTCCCAGGTTCGAACACCAGCTCCTGCTGTAGTAGCCTTAAGCAAGGTACTTACCCATTTCACTCTGTCGGTTTAGGGTGAAGCAGTGTATCGGTTTAAGTGGGTTTGGAGAAAAGTGATCGTGAAAGGAAGAAATAACTTGTAGCCTTTTGTGAGTGTGACCCCCAGTGGAAGAGTAACATAGGACCCCCCCCCACAGACAGCACAGTCTTTGGTCGTGCCCCCATCACACACGATTCTGAGTTCGGTGTGTTTGGAGTCTCTTTATATTCCCTTTTCACTGTCTGTCGATTTTTCCCCCACATTGCAGGGTAAAACGTTAACTGCTGGCATTTGAATTTGAAGATCGCTTTACCACACAGTGGCGCTCTTTTCCAAATCATCCTGTAATTTTATTGGAGCAGTTTTTTTTTTCTTTTTTGAACTGGAATCAAGCCTGTGACCTTTGGGTGTAAAGGCAGTAGCACTAACCATTACACTGGCAGCTGTCTCTGCTGTTTAATCTTCTGAACTGCCCGCAATGCTGACAGCCACACTGCAAGTGTTTTTCTTTTATGTGTCCTTTCAGTACATTGATTGTGTTCTACCAATACCAGTAGAGACTATTAGTTAGACAAATGAAAGGAATAGAAAAGAAATGAGACCTCAGTCTGATTGGTATTATTAAATCTTATTTCAGACACCTCTGTCCTTTGTCCAACACAGCTTACACTGCGTTGTGTATCAGGCTGGTTACAATTACTGACCCATCTATGAGCAATTCTTACTAGAAAGAAAGAAGTAATAAATGCTTACTGTAAGAAATGTAACAAACAGTGAGTGTATGTTAGACGTGACCTTTAAATGGGACCGAACACCAAGCTGAACTTATTGACTGTACCAAGTGAAAGCATGTGGCGGCTGGTGAACTGCCCTTTCCCTCTGCTTCTGGCCACAACCTTGGCCTGAAGGGGAGTCCAACCTTCAGATCACCTCCATCGCGGAGGAACTGGCCAAGAAGAGTGAAGATGCATCCCGCCAGCAAGAGGAGATCACTCAGCTCCTCTCGCAGATCGTGGAGCTGCAGAAAAAGGCCAGATCTGTGCGTATCACTGCTCCATTGGCTGCCAGCTGGCACTTTGCTTGAGCGCAGTGGCTCAGTGGGTGTCAACTGCTCTTAAAGCATTCAAAATGTAATGCACCAAAGCCTCTTTGTACTCCTTTTATGTGACTGCCTTCCTTGCTGGGATGTTTCAGTGATGCAATGCAGCCTTTGCTGTGCTCTTCTCTTTCTGCTCGCAGTTTGCGGTTGAAAATGAAGAGCTCACCCAGCACCTGATGGCAGCCAAAGAAGCGCAGCACCAGCTCACGGCCGAGGTGGG
Organism: Scleropages formosus; assembly: GCF_900964775.1. Taxonomy (NCBI): domain Eukaryota; kingdom Metazoa; phylum Chordata; class Actinopteri; order Osteoglossiformes; family Osteoglossidae; genus Scleropages; species Scleropages formosus. Next base: position 22,053,946 of record NC_041828.1, on the reverse strand, counting down.
CATCTCTCCTTTTCTCCTGCATTGGAGCCGTCCTGCTGGCCTGCTAGGTGCAGGCCCAGATACCTCTTGGAACCAGTGCCCGACCACTTTCCTCCCCTCTTTTTCTCTCCTGCTCCTCTGTGTCCCCCTTCCTTTGGTGTGCAGTTGCAGGAGCTGGGGGACAAGTATGCAGAATGCATAGAGATGCTCCACGAGGCCCAGGAGGAGCTCAAGAACCTGCGCAACAAGTCTCTGCCCAGCGGCACATCTCGGCGCTTCCACCCCATGGGCTTGTTCCCCATGGTGGGCACCCCGATCACTCACAACCAACACATGTCCCCTTGTATACCTTAACCATGCAGCAGTATCTCCTGGCAGCCCCTCCTCTGGTACACGGCACACAGAGCATTAGGTTAGGGCTGGGAAGCAGTGGCAGAACATTCAGGAAAGCAGTCGACGTCAGCCCCGAGACTCATGGGAAGGGTGGTACAGTCTTAGCGAGGACTCCTGTGGAACAGTTTAGGGCAGGAACACTCACTGTGTTAAGAGCAATACCTGCGTGTGCGTGCGTGCGTGCGTGTGTGCGTGCGCGCTGTTTCCAGGACTCCTTGGCAGCTGAGATCGAAGGCTCCATGAGGAAGGAGATGCTGATGGATGACTCAGAAACAGAGGAGCACAAGTGAGTTCAAAACTCAGCTTTCCGAGACAGCTCTCGCACACACGGCTTTCTTTCTTTTCCGTCTTTTCAGTGTCTTCGTGGCACTTGGAGACAATGGCTCAGTAGGCCGTGACCCTATTTCTGTCACACATTTAGGAAAGGCCGTTACGCAAACGGGCCCACATGGAGCTTTCGGTGTCACACACAAGTGGGACTCTTGTGGTTATTGTACCAGACAGTATTTGAGACACCTGTGCTACATGACCCTGTGGCCCTGCCTCGGGTTCCGTGTGCCTCTTTGAACAGAGACGGGCGTGTCGTCGAGACCGTCAAGAACATGGAGGAGCCGACAAGGCAGCACACCGTGGTGCTGCCGGCTGCCGGCAGAAACATCCCTGGCTCTAACTGGGCATCCCTCCCTGCAAAAGCACCGCTGCCCGGCAGCACGACAACAGCACACTCTGCCCAGTACGCTGGCGATGTCCGCAGTAGGGTCATCATGGGGTCAAGTGGGCCTAGGGAGGCCTTTCTTCTGCATCTTTTGTTTGCTTTAAAACAGCATTAGTTAATTTAAAACTCTTTTTTTTTTTTGGTACTGCCAAATTTTGCTATTGTCTTAATATTTCATCCATGTGAAGCATTTTTTGTTTTTTTTTCCTGCTTGTTTGTCTCTGGCCGTCCTGCCGTTAGGGTGGAGGGCTCCAATAAAACACCAAGGACCCCTAGCAGTCCTGACAGTCACAACCTGGAAGTGGCACTGCGGAGACTGTCACTGCGGAGAGAGAACTACTTGAGTGAGCGTCGCTTCTCCAAGGAAGATAGGGACTCGCCGGTCTCCAACAAGGGCTGTCCGAGGGCTCCCGACACCATCATGTCCCTAGGGACGCACTTGTCAGGACTGTCTTTCTCCAGCCGCTCCTACCTGCCAGACAAACTGCAGATTGTCAAGCCCTTGGAAGGTAACCGCCGTGGGCCCCCGCTTTGGGACCCAAGCTCTCTGTAGTGTTATCAGCCCATACACCTTATTCACCAAGGTGCTGCTAAATACACTACTTACAATGGGTCACTCATCCATACATCAGTGAAACACACTCTGTGTCACTCACACACTATGGGTGAACCTGAACAGCATGTCCTTGGACTGTGGAAGGAAATCCATGCAGACTCAGGGAGAACATGCAAACTCCACACAGACTGAGCAGGGATTAAACCCACATCCTCTCACACCACCCAGAGGCTGTGAGACAGTAGCACTACTCGCTGTGCCACTGTGCTGATGAGCCATCATTCCCAGGTGTTTACCAGCATGTGTAGGGAGATGCTCACAGTCCCCATGGGGTCGACATTCATAGAGACAATCAGATCTCACTCGCAAAGTTCCACAACTTTTACCTTTCCTTTCATTTCATTTGTTTACTTCTAAAGTGTTCTAATTTATCATGTTTTTCCAATTTTTCTCTAATCCTATCATTTGCTTACTCTACCATATATTCCCAAAGAAAAGCACCACATTTTCACACAGTTGTTTCTCTGTACCTCTTTAGTTCTGACCACCGCTACCTCCACGCTTGTGACATTGACACCCAGGCAGCTCTTCAGCTGCACTCAGATTCTCACTCCTCTGACTTAAGAGAATTATTATTTTGGATAATTTTTGCTTGCAGAATTTATCTTAAAATATTAATGTAATATCTGCATTGTTCCTCTTCAATCCGAGGTCCAACTGTCGGCCGGAGCCTCCTCTTCAGCACCCTGGAATAGACTTTCCCAGGGAGGCTGCGAAGTGTAATACCCCGATAGTTGGCACACACTCTCTGGTTCCCTTTCTTAAAGATAGGGACCACCACCCCAGTTTGCCAGTCCAAAGGCACTGTCCCTGAGGTCCATGCAACATTGCAGAGGCAGGTCAGCCATGACAGCCCTACAACATCCAGGGCCTTAAGCAGTTCCGGGCAGATCTCATCTACCCCCGGTGCTTCGCCACCGTGGAGCTTACCGACTACCTCAGTGACTTCCACCAGGGAAATGGACTCTGACAGCCCAGAAGCCTCTGGCCCTGACTCCTGTAAGGGAGGCATATCTGTCAGGTTTAAGAGTTCCTCAAAGTGCTCCTTCCACCTTCCAACAATGTCCTCATCAGAGGTCAGAGTTTCTCCACTCTTGCTGAGCGCAGCCTGAGCATAGCTCCTCCGACCTCTCCTGAGCTGCCGGATGGTTCTCCAGAACCTCTTTGAAGCCAACCGATAGTCATTTTCCGTAGCCTCTCCAAACTCCTCCCATGCTCTGGATTTTGCTTCTGCAACTTCAGCCGCTGCTGCCTTTTTTGCCTGCCGGTACCTGTCTGCTGAGTCAGGAGTCCTCAGAGCCAGCCAGGCCCTAAAGGCCTCCTTCTTCAGCTTGACGACTTCCCTCACCACCGGTGTCCACCAGCAGATTCTCAGGTTGCCACCTTGGCTGGCACCAACAAGCTTTTGGCGACAGCTGTGCCTGGCTGCTTCCATAATGGAGGTTTTGAACAGGGTCCATTCAGACTCCATGTCCCCTACGTCCTCCGGGACATGGGAGAAGTTCTTCCAGAGGTGCGAGTTAAAATCATTCCGGACAGTGTCCTCCGACAGTCATTCCCAGTACACCCTTACTAAACGCCTGGGCCTACCGGGTCTGTCCATCAGTTTTCCCTGCCGCCTGATCCAACTCGCCACCAGATGGTGATCGGTTGACAGCTCAACACCTCTCTTCACCGGAGTGTCCAGAACGTGGCATCAAGTCGGATGAAACGACTACAAAGTCGATCATTGACCTTTGGCCCAAGGAGCTCTGGTACCAAGTGCACTTATGAGCCTCCTTGTTTTCGAACATCGTGTTTGTTATGGACAAACCATGACTAGCACAAAAGTCCAGTAACATTTCACCATTCCGGTTCAGATTGGGCAAGCCATTCTTCCCAATCGCTCCCCACCAGATTTCCCAGTCATTGCCTACGTGAGCATTGAAGTCCCCCAGCAGGAATATTGAGTCTGTAGGTGGAGCCCTGTCCAGAACTCCACCCACCCTCTTCAAGAAGGTCAAATAGTCTGAACTGCTGTTTGGTGCGTAATCACACACAACAGTCAAAGTTTTCCTCTCTGCGACCCTAAGTCACATTGAAGTGACCCTCTCGTCCACAGGGATAAACTCCAACTGTATGGCAGCCAGCCAGCCAGGGGCTTGTGAGTATCACCACACCCACCCGGTGCCTCTCACCCTGTGCAACTCCTGAGTAGGAGAGGGACCACTGCCTATCGAGGAGTTTGGTTCCAGAGCCAACACTGTGAGTGGAAGTGAGCCCAACTGTATCTAGTTGGTATCTCTCAACCTCCCGCACCAGTTCCGGCTCCTTCCCCCGAAGCGAGGTTACATTCCACATTCTAAGAGCCAGTTTCTGTTGTGAGGGGCCGCGATGCCATGCGCCACCCCGCCCTCTCCTGCCGCCTGGTACACATCACACCCAACCCCCATGTTGGACCTTGCAGGTGGTGGGCCCACGTGGCCCTCCCACGTTGCCTTTTCAGGCTGAGCCTGGCCGGGTTACGTGGGCTGCCTAGCCACCAGGCGCTCGCCTGGGAACACTACTCCCAGGCCTGGCTCCAGGGGTAGGTCCCAGTGACCCTATTCCAGGCAGGGTAAACGTCCTCCTGTTTACTTTTTCCATGGAGGTTTTTGGATCTTGTTAGTCTGGATCTTCACTCCAGACCTGTTTGCCTTGGGAGACCCTACTAGGAGTATACTGCTCCAGACAACATAGCTCTGGAGATCCCTAGATCACACACAAGCCCTTCTGCCCCGCCAAGGCCCCGATCCTGGCCGTGGAACAGTGGACCAGCTTTTTATCCTCTCACAGATAATTGAAGGGGCATGGGAGTTCACTAATCCAGTCTACATGTGTTTTGTGGACTTGGAGAGGGCCTATGACCATGTTCCCTGGGAAATTCTGTGGGAAGTGCTTAGGGAGTATGAGGTACTGGGGTCACTACTGTGGGCCATTCAGTCTCTGTACACATGGAGCGAAAGCTGTGTCTGCATACTCAGCATTAAGTCAAGCCCGTTCAATGTGGGTGTTGGACTCCGCCAAGGTTGTGCCTTGTCTCCACTCCTGTTTGTGGTCTTCATGGACAGGATGTCAAGGCGCAGTCGAGGCCAGGAGGGCATTCTGTGTGAGAGTCGGAAGGTAACGTCTCTGCTTTTTGCGGATGATGTTGTCCTTTTGGTACCGTTACATGGCTGCCTTCAATACGCACTGGAACGATTTGCAGCCGAGTGTGACATGGTTGGGATAAGGATCAGCACCTCAAAATCTGAGTCCATGGTTCTCTCACGGTAAAAGTTGGCATGCCCCCCTCCAGGTAAGGGGAGAGAATTTGCCCCAGGTGGAGCAGTTTAAGTATCTTGGGGTCTTGTTCATGAGTGTGAGATCGGCCGTAGACTTGGAGCAACGGCAGCAATAATGCGGTTGCTGTACCGGACTGTAGTGGTTAAGAGGGAGCTGAGCTATAAGGCAAAGCTCTCCATTGATCATGAACTTTGGGTAATAACCGAAAGAATAAGATCGCGGATACAAGCGGCTGAAATGAGTTTTCTCCTCAGGGTGTTGGGACTTACTCTCCGTGACAGGGTGAGGAGTTCGGACATCTGGGAGGAACTCAGAGTAGAGCCGCTACTGCTCCACATTGAGAGGAGCCAGTTGAGGCGGTTAGGCCATCTGATAAGGATGCCCCCTGGGCATCTCCCTTTGGAGGTATACCAGGCACGGCCAAATGGAATGAGGCCCCAAGGTCGGCCCGGGACCCACTGAGGGATTATACCTCACAGTTGGCCTGGGAACGGCTGGGGATCCCCCAGGCTGAGCTGGAGGAAGTTGCAGAGAACAGGGGCAGCTGGGCTTCTTTACTCTCGCTGTTTCCGCCGCAACCCTACCTAGGACAAGCAGGAAAGAAAATGGATGGATGGATTAATGCAATATTTATGTTCTTTTATTTATTTGTGTCAACCAGTCTTGTTAAGAGAGTTAAACAGTAACCCCAGAAATGTGTGAAACTGCCGGTGCCATTCAAAGTGTGGCTCCTTGAAGGTTCTTCACAAGTTGACTCCACTGTGCTCTTCTGCATAATCATGAATATTGAAATTAGTCTGTGGTCTTAAGTTGTTAGATATGATGAGAGAGACTGACACATGTGAGAGGTTTATCTGTGGGCCACTGAGACCTCTGGGACAGAGCAGACCTTTCTTTTCAAATCACAGATTTACGTAACACACAAAAAACATCTTGGCGAAAAGCTCGCTTTGTTGCAGTGTAAAAAATTAATTTAATTATTGAATTATGAATGCCATTATAACTCATTTATGTATATGAACGTCTTAATGAGTCTTTCTGCAACCTATTGTGTCATAAAAGGTTTAAGATATTAAAGATAGTATGTAATGAATAATCTAATCTGTAGTCTGTTTGATCACTCACATACGCACAGAGTCTTTGGTACACATGCTGTAGGTTTTCAGTTGATTATTATGACAATTATTTATGATTCATGGGTGTAAAAGGCCTTTAAAAAAACAGCTGTCATTAACTTTCATGTTTCTGTGTTGCTTTAACTGCTACCCATACACTTGTGTGTGTGTGTGTGTGTGTGTGTGTGTGCGCGCGCGCGCGCGCGCCCGCACGTGTTTGGAGCTCTGTCACCACCTGCAGTGCTCACGGATCCAAGATGCCCATGGATGTGTTTTGACTCTCGATCTGTCCTTGTCAGGCTCGCTCACCTTGCACCACTGGCAGCAGCTGGCACAGCCCAACCTGGGGGGCATCCTTGACTCACGCCCCGGCGTGGTGCCCAAGGGCTTCCGTCCCCTGGAGCTGGAGGATGTGTACCGCTTCTCTGAATTTGAAGAGGACGAACCACAGGACCTCTTCTTCCAGAGCTTTCCATGTTCCAGCACAGCCCAGCACCAGTCTGGAAGTCACGTCTCCTGTAGCTCGACCTTCAGCAGCCTCAGCAGTCACATCCACATGCCGGAAGCCCCAGGTGACCATAAGCAGAGGTGCTGCAGAGGAGGACGGAGCAGCAGCAGCGATAAACTGTCCAGCCTGCAGTTATACGTTACATTTTTTTTTTAAATGTTTTAATGCAGTGCTTAATACTGAGTTGACTTTTTCAAAAGTGTACGCAGTTCTCTTTACCAACACGCAACTTGGCACACAGTTAATGTCACATGCAGAATGCACAAAAACTGCCAGAGCACTTTATGCATGTCTGAGTGGACCTATTCCACCGTGACACTATCAAGTGTTCTCTCCCAGCAAGGACATCCCTTGGGATATCTCTCACAGTGCAATGCGGTGACATGAAACTCTAGATACACACATCACGTGCCATTGCAAGTGTCAGACTTTATTTACATAAACCAAAATTCCTTAACAAAACATGAATGATACTGTCTGGACTGTACTATACTTATGGGAATGAATTAAATGGAATGCTGCAATATGCTGCAATACCCTATTTTTGCTTTTTTGCACAGAATCATGCTGAAACACACAAAAGAAACTGCAGTCCCAGTCCTGTAACACAAAAATGCCTCTACTCCCTATAAATGTACACACGCAGCGCATGGACTGTGAATGTATAGATATGTGTCAATGCCAGTGAACCCCATCACTCTTCCACATTTGGCCACCAGTTCTCCACATAACACCTCATGTCATCTTTCCCAGTACACCTGGGAAAGAATCTCCCGTGATGCTTGATCCAGTCCTGGCAATTTTCTGCATGTACGTCCAGGCTGCCAGCATTCATTGCACCCAAGAGGGACATTCGGTCATGTGGGTTTGACGATCATAAACTTTTGCTAGAAAGTTTGAAAAGAAGTTAGACAAGAGTGGAGGAATGTTGAGAGATGTGCTTATTGAAAGCTTTTTGTGTCACAGCAATGAAACATTTAGCGGACAGTTTAGTCCATGTACACTGACGTTGTGCTGTGGGAAGAGTTCTGACAAAGTGAACTCAGTATTGAGCAATGCATGTAACCAACTGGTAAACACTGTAAGGGCTGCAGGAGCTTTTCTTGTTCCACTAATACTTTCATATGCAGCACCTTTTCGCTCTTATTGCTCATACTTGAGGAGACAAACATAGAATTATTAACGTGTTTGGGGACATTCATGTCACGCTTGGAAACTTGTTGTTTCTGCTTTTAGTAGTTTTTTCAAGGTTTGCTGTGACATGCAGATGTCTCTGCTGTGCTCTGCCCCGTACAGTGTTTTACCCTGGGAAGTGTATGTCCCACACAAGCTCCACGTACACCTTCACCACCTGCCGCATCCTCCATCCTTCGGATGAGCTGACCCGAGTCACCCCCAGGTGAGTATGTGGAGTGTCCACCCCATGGCCTCAATGCTGCAGGACACAGGTCCAGGTGGGTTGTGCTCAGACCACTGCTGTCCTTCCCTTTTTCGGAACCCAGATCTGCAGCTCTAAGGTCAAACATCTTGTGTTGGACTGCTGGGGGGCAGCAGCTTTGGTTGTGTGTGCGTGTGTGTGTTTCTGTGTGCATCTGGATGTCTAATTGTACATTAGGAAAAATCGGAAGAAGCAATTTTCATCCCTCTGTATCTGTCATACATAGACTTCTCAATGGAATCATATACAGTCAATAAACAGAGGGGTGGCAGTTACTAGTTTCCTTGTAACAGGTCCTGCTGTGGAAATCCATTCCAGGCCACTGTGTATAGTATGTAAATACTTTAAGAAGGAACAACATAGAAATGAAAGAGGTACAAATGAGCCTTTTACTCTTATCCTAACCCTGTTATTACTATTACTCATGTAATGGTATAGCTTATTATCATTACTAGTCTCTTGGTTGAGTTGAAACTGCAACCGAAGCGGTGTTGGCTTCACATTGAGGTATAATGCTGTAAAATGATTATGCAAAGCAGACCCTGTTGCTCCTCCCTCTGCCTCCTGCAGCCTTAATGCTGCCGGCTCTACGGCTTCCTGTGTGGTGATGAGCAGCCTCAAGTTGACACCCACAACCACGCCCTGCACCCCTCGGCGCCTCAGCCTGGCCGAGTCTTTCACCAACCTGCGTGACTCCACCAAGACCACAAGCACCTCACTGGGTCTGGTGCATCTCCTCCGGGAGCACGGGATCTCTGCAGCCGTGTACAACCCCCCAACCAGGGGTAAGGTGAACCACGGAGCCCCGCTTTCTGCCTCTTGGATCCAGGACCTCCCACTACTTACCTTGCCCAGCTCTCCACCAGGCCGGGCCCCTGCTGCCAGTGCTGAAGCCGACACCGCCTTCAACTTCCAGAGCTGTGGCCTTCCGTACGACAACTTCCTGGCATCCCGACCGGCCCGCTTCATCTTGAACGAGGTGGCAGCAGAGGCCAGGAACCACTCTGACCGCGGGAGCCAGACGGACGTCAGCATCTACAACCTGAACCTGGTGGACAAGCTGAAGCGCTTCAGTGTGGCGAGGCCCGAGACCACTCTGGGTGCCTTGACCCGTCCAGGGCCTCCATTCACCCTGAGCACAGAGCTGCAGCGCAACCGCAGCTACCCTGCTCTAGTGGGCGCTAGCATGGCTATGAAGGGCCCGGGGCCCCCCAGCTCTGAGGTTCTCCTGGACTCCAAGCTGCCCAAACAGAGGAGCCTCAGGTAATGTGCAGAGGGTGCCCCTCACCCTGTGCATTCAGTAGAGCCACAACGCCACACCTGCTGCGTTTGAAACCTTGCACAGGCCTAGGGTGCAAGTAGTAGCACACAAACAAATATGGAAACAGTGCAGCAGAGGGACACGGACCCAGTTCAAAGAGGCACAAAAGATGGAAACATAGCAGTGGCCCTAAAGGTGGCCCTGTAGGTGCAACCTCTTCCTCTGCGCACCAGGTGGGGGGAGGTCCGATCCCGCTGTTTACTTTTCCCTATTGTTTTCCAAGATTGTTCCGGGGTACAGTTTACCCATGAGCATGCCTGAATACTCACTATCTTTCTGATAATAAGATTAAAAAATTCATTTCAAATGTTAGCTGCCCCAGTAGATGTTTTATAGGTTCATAAACACAAGATTGTGAAGCTCTTTCTGCAATCTTGTTTAAACAAGGCAAATATTAACTGTTATAACCCAAAGACAGGATGAAATGAATTGAACATGAGTTTTGGCAGCTTTTCGAAGAAATAACATGAAACATACAAATGTTAAGCAAAATGATCATCACTGATATCTGTAGTTGTGCATTGATCTGAATGACCTTTAACCACAGGTCACATAGAAGACGTGTTGACGGCTTGTGTAAATATCTTAAGTGGATCAGAATGCAATAATTTATTCAGTTGAATAAAAAAGTATTTAAAAAATTGACTGCTGTTCAGACTTTCCTCTTTCACTGCAGTTCATTTCTACACAAGCAGTTTCCTCAGCAGAAAGCCCAGCTAAAGCAAAGTCCCACTGGTAAATGACTGATGATGCTGTTTTTATCATTTTAAAAATATATTTAATTTTCAAGAATTACAGTGAAATGACACAAGGTATTGCCATCTCCTTTTAAAGCATGCATAGAAAATTTACTCTGTTTCTCTGTTTTACCCCTCAATACAGGCAGTCCCCGGGTTACGAACGCCCGACTTGCGTACAATTTGTAGTTATGAACCACCCCTGTAAAGCCTATTATATTAAAAATCTGAGTTGCATACAATAATCCTTAATAACAAATGGGCACTACTTTGCGACGGGCATCAAAACATTGCGCGTCTACAGCGGTTTGTCGGCTCGTAGGTGCATGAGCCCCACGTAGGATAAAGACTCGTGTGTTACTGTATTTGAGTTTAATTTTTCAGTTTTTACCCTCCTAACCATGGCACCAAAGCAAATGTGATTGTAAGTAAAGTGGAAATAATAAAGCGATTGGAAAAGGTGAAAGGCCAATGAACACTGGAAAAGCAAAAATTAAGTTATTTTAATGCTTTTCACATGTGCGTGCGTGCGCACACACACACACACACACACACACACACACACAGAGACAGTCAGTCTCTCTCTCTCTCTCTCTCTCTCTCTCTCTCTCTCTGAAAGAGCACACGGCTATAAAAGGCACTTCTTCCCAGTTGCGGAATCTCACTCGACAGGACTGTCCCCTCTGAGTTGTCAAATTTACTTCGCTTTGCTCTAAGTCCTGTCCCTCATCATTGCCCAGTCCTGTTCCATGTCTCTTTGATAACGAATGCTCGCGTCATCCCTTCACCACAATTTTGGATCCTCGCCTCTGTTCAGTTCGCCAATCAACCGTCCGACCATTCGCCCATCCTTAACCACGAGAACACATCTAGTTCTTTGATTCTGAATAAATGATCCTTGGGTCCAGGCTCCTCCGTGTCCTCTGTTCATCATGACAGTAGTAACATTTATCAATATCTCTCTATCATTCTATGTCTCTTTCCATTATAAATAGTGTAGTTACAATTATTATTACTGTATTGTTATATTAAAGATGTTTTAGTGTATCCAAAGTGTTTCTTTAATGTTTTGTTATGCATAGAAAGGTGCACAATATACTATATACTAAGACAAACAGCTGCCAAACTGACGTTAGATCCCAGCATACCTAACTGTTCCAACTTAAGTCAAAATCCAACTTAAAGATAAACTGAGGAACAGAACTCATTCGTAATCCGGGGACTGCCTGTAGTCAACTTGAGAATATATGAGCCTGAGTAGTTATAGTTACCTTGTTATACCTGGTAAACAAATGACATAATAGGAGCACATAACGAGGACAGCTGGTGGTGTAGTAGTTAGAGCTTCTGCCTTTAGACCCAAAATTGGAGTGTTGTGTGGAAGACTGACCCAGTGTAAGTAGTGTATCTAGCAGTGTAAGTCACCTTGGTGATTAAGGTATGCGGGCTGATAACACTACATAGAGTTCATTAGAAGTCCCTTTGGAGAAAAGCATCTGCTAAATAAATAAATATAATGGAAAATGTAAAAGTCACAGGTTTGAATCCCACCTCCAGCTGCAGTACCCTTGAGCAAGGTACTTAACCTAAATTGCTCCAGTAAAATTACCCAGCGGTACAAATGGGTAAATAACTAGATAGTTAAACACTATGAGTTACTCTGGAGAAAACATCAGCTAAATAAATGTAAAAATTAGTAACACTTGAATTATTGTAACCTGTTGTGAAGAACAGCTTGTGAGAAACATTTCTACACGTTAACCACTAGGTGGAACGTTGGAACCACAACCGACCGCTCGATGCCTGCCTGCATGAGGCCAGCTGAGCCCCGGAACGCTGTTCAGGTGGTTCCCAGTGGCGGTGGGTGCACAGTAGCTCTCATGGATGACGCAACGTGCCTTTCGACTGCATCTTTACATGCTGCTGCAGTAATGATTTTTTTCTCCTCTTATGACATACAGTATGTGGATGACCTTTCGTTCGTTCTCTTCTCTGGGAAGTGTTTGTGAACTCAACATAGTCACAGCTCAAAGATTAGTCTTCAAAAAATGCAGAAGTGAAAAATATAGCTGGTGTACTCTTCATAACCACTCATCCCACTGCAGTAATATGGAGAAAATCATGGTAACCACGGACTTTACCAGGTCCATGGTGTTCGCACACAGTTAATCAGCAGGGACTACGTTCACACCGACACACACACACACATTTTCAGAACCGCTTGTCCCACATGGGGTCACGGGGAACCGGAGCCTACCCGGTAACACAGGGCGTAAGGCCGGAAGGGGAGGGGGACACACCCAGGACGGGATGCCAGTCCGCCGCAAGGCACCCCAAGCAGGACTCAAACCCCAGACCCACCGGAGAGCAGGACTGCGGCCCAACCCACTGCGCCACCGTGCCCCCGTGCCCCCGCGCCCCCTCTCACACCGACACCTTCAGGTAAATAACACTCATACTATAACACATACTATAAAAACTTTGTTTTTTCACAATTGTTGAAAATGCAGTTCTGTGCAATTTCCTGTAACTGTGTGGTGTGTTCCTGCATTGAATACTTTCTGTGGCGCACTCATGGCCTAGAGGGAGGACAGGCCCCCTAATCACAGCTACCGACTGCCAGCTGAGAGTGGACTTGTGCAAGCAGCTGAGGTTCCTAGAAAACGTGGTATTCTGGTATTCGTGGTATCTCTTCGCCCGGATACTATCATCTTTTTTGAGACGACCAAGCAAAAGGTCATGTTGGAGCTCACATCACATGGAAGGCCACTGGATCAGTTACCGAAGCCGCAGATCGCACCACTAGGAGGTTCTGAATTAAGAGAGCAGCACGGTGACACAGTGAGTAGTGCTGCTATCTCACAGGGCCTGGGTGGTGCGAGAGGACGTGGGTTGGATCACTGCTCAGTCTGTATGGAGTTTGCATGTTCTCCCCATTCTGCATGGGTTTTCTCCCACAGTCCAAAGACATGCGGTTCAGGTTCACCCATGGTGTGTATGTGACAGAGAGAGAGAGAGTGTGTGTTCCGCTGATGTATGGATAAGTGACCAATTGTAAGTAGTTTATCTAGCAGTGTAAGTCACCTTGGTGAATAAGGTGTGTGCTGATAACATTACATAGAGTTCACTGGAATTTTCTTTGGAGAAAAGTGTCTGCTAAATAAGTAAATGTAAGACAGAGGATCCTTGGTCAGTTGCTGCTGGGATACAAGTCAGGGCTTGATCAACCCTTGCTGCATTGCCTGGGTCAGGATGTCTGATGTTAAAAGATCCAATGACCCCAGGTTACATCACTGATGTTGTTTCCCAGTGCATCCGAAGAATGTATCTGTCTATTTATTTGTAATTATCAAATTTATATTGCGATATTTTTGCAGCTGAAACTGTTGGGCAGGTCAGCAAGTCGTTTGTGCAATTTGGTACCACAGTTGGTACCAAAGTCTGGCTTCCGAGTTCACACACTCAAGTCATGTGCATCAAGCATCAGTGAGAAAGTACTGAGACCGTCTCTATCTATCTATCTATCTATCTATCTATCTATCTGTAGCCCCTACTCAATCTGTTCCCATGTTGTATTTGTGTATTTGGGGTGTAAAGTTTATTGGTGTAAAATTGTTGTATAAATATGGGGTGGGTTATTGTTTTGTAACGATGTTTTTTTTGTTCCTATATTGTAAGTTGTTTTTTGGTGTTTATTGGCAGGAAAAATGCCATTTAGGGACTGTCCAATCAGTGCTGGTTGGGAAAGTGCTCGCGACCTTGCGGGGCGGGAAGTTCTGGGGGAAGAGGTGGAAAAAGAGGGAGTAGGAAGGAGAGGCTGGAAAACTGCATGGGGAGAAAGGAAGTTTATTTTTGAGACCAGGCTAGGAGAACGAGCTGGTTTGGGTTCGTTTTCACTCGAATGTTTCGATAAGCTACGCGAGCCCAACAGCCAGCAGGAGTGCGGGGGAGGTTAGTTGGTTTTGATTAGTTTAAGGGAAAGAGGGGAACTCAGCCCTGGGCCTCTCCTCACCCTAGCGAGAGTCATACCCCGCAGTTGAGGAAGCAACGGTAGAAGCATCCCTAAAGTTGTGTTGTTGTAGACACCACCGATTCACCTCTCATGTTAATGCTAAAAAAACACCAGAATTGAGTGGGTGGACTATCTATCTATCTATCTATCTATCTATCTATCTATCTATCTATCTGTCTATCTATCTATCTATCTATCTATCTGTCCATCCATCCGCCCGCCATTGTCAACCGCCAGACCTATTTTCACGCTGCACAAAATGAGCAATACAAAGGCCTATTTCAATCCATCGTCACTCACCATCTTAAAACAATAAATTAGTAATAATTGAACCTTCATTAACAATTGATAAATATTAATAGCAGTAACAGACTTTTAGTCAATTAAAAATTAATTGACTGTAATTAGCAATTTATTAAAATCAATGCATGTCTGAAAAAATATAATGCCATCCATCCATCCATCTTCCTCCGCTTTTATCCGGGGCCGGGTCGCGGGGGCAGCAGTCCGAGCAGAGTACTCCAGACCTCCCTCTCCCCGCACACCTCCTCCAGTTCCTCTGGGGGAACCCCAAGGCGTTCCCAGGCCAGCCGGGAGACATAGTCTCTCCAACGTGTCCTGGGTCTGCCCCGAGGCCTCCTCCCAGTGGGACAAGCCCGGAGCACCTCCCCAGGGAGGCGTCCAGGAGGCATCCGGAACAGATGCCCGAGCCACCTCAACTGGCTCCTCTCGATGCGGAGGAGCAGCGGCTCTACTCCGAGCTCCTCCCGGGTGACTGAGCTCCTCACCCTATCCCTAAGGGTGCGCCCAGCCACTCTGCGGAGGAAACTCATTTCTGCTGCTTGTATCCGCGATCTCATTCTTTCGGTCATGATCCAGAGTTCATGACCATAGGTGAGGGTAGGAACGTAGATCGACCGGTAAATTGAGAGCTTCGCCTTACGACTCAGCTCCCTCTTCACCACAACAGACCGGTACAATGACCGCATTACTGCAGACGCCGCACCGATCCGTCTGTCGACCTGCCGCTCCATTTTTCCCTCACTCGTGAACAAGACCCCAAGATACTTAAACTCCTCCACTTGAGGGAGCAACTCCCCCCTAACCCGGAGGGAGCAATCCACCTTTTTCCGACTGAGAACCATGGCCTCGGATTTGGAGGTGCTGATTCTCATCCCCGCCGCTTCGCACTCGGCTGCAAACCTCCCCAGTGCACGCTGCAAGTCTTGACTTGATGAAGCCAACAGGACCACATCGTCCGCAAAAAGCAGAGACGAGATCTCGCGGCCACCAAAACAGACACCCTCCGTTCCCTGACTGCGCCTAGAAATTCTGTCCATAAAAATAATGAACAGAATCGGTGACAAAGGGCAGCCCTGGCGGAGTCCAACATGCACCGGGAACAGGTCTGACTTACTGCCGGCAATGCGAACCAAGCTCCTGCTCCGGTCATACAGGGAACGAACAGCCCGTAGCAACGAGCCCCGAACCCCATAATCCCGAAGCACCCCCCACAGGATGCCACGAGGGACACGGTCGAATGCCTTCTCCAGGTCCACAAAACACATATGGACTGGTTGGGCAAACTCCCACGAACCCTCCAACACCCTAGTGAGGGTATAGAGCTGGTCCAGTGTTCCACGGCCAGGGCGAAAACCGCATTGCTCCTCCTGAATCCGAGGTTCGACTATCGGTCGGATTCTCCTTTCCAGTACCCTGGCATAGACTTTCCCAGGGAGGCTAAGGAGTGTGATCCCCCTGTAGTTGGAACACAATCTCCGGTCCCCCTTCTTAAAAAGAGGGACCACCACCCCGGTCTGCCAGTCCAGAGGCACCGTTCCCGAACTCCACGCGATGCTGCAGAGGCGTGTCAGCCAAGACAGCCCCACAACATCCAGAGACTTGAGAAACTCGGGGCGGATCTCATCCACCCCCGGAGCCTTGCCACCGAGGAGTTTTTTGACTACCTCAGCAACTTCAGCCAGGGTAATGGACGAGTCCCCCTCCGAGTCCCCAGCCTCAGCTTCCTCTACGGAAGGCGTGTCGGAGGGATTGAGGAGATCCTCAAAGTACTCCTTCCACCGCCCGAGAACATCCTCAGCTGAGGTCAGCAGCGCACCACTTCCACTGTGAACAGTGTTCGTGGAACACCGCTTCCCCCCTCTGAGTCGCCGGACGGTTTGCCAGAATCTCTTTGAGGCCGACCGAAAGTCTTCCTCCATGGCCTCACCGAACTCCTCCCAAGCCCGAGTTTTTGCCGCGGCGACTGCCAGAGCCGCGCTCCGTTTGGCCCGTCGGTACCCGTCAGCTGCTTCAGGAGTCCCATGAGCCAGCCAGGCCCGATAGAACTCCTTCTTCAGCTTGACGGCATCCCTTACTTCCGGTGTCCACCACCGTGTTCGGGGATTGCCGCCGCGACAGGCACCGGAGACCTTATGGCCGCAGCTCCGAACAGCCGCACCGACAATGGAGGAGCGGAACATAGTCCATTCAGACTCAATGTCCCCCACCTCCCTCGGGACCTGGTTGAAGCTCTGTCGGAGGTGGGAGTTGAAGACCTCTCTGACAGGGGCCTCCGCCAAACGTTCCCAACAGACCCTCACTACGCGTTTGGGCCTGCCAGGTCTGTCCAGCTTTTTCCCCCGCCATCGAATCCAACTCACCACCAGGTGGTGATCAGTTGACAGCTCAGCCCCTCTCTTCACCCGAGTGTCCAAGACATATGGCCGAAGGTCAGAAGAAACGACTACAAAGTCGATCATCGACCTCCGACCTAGGGTGTCCTGGTGCCAAGTGCACTGGTGGACACCCTTATGCATGAACATGGTGTTCGTTATGGATAAACCGCGACTAGCACAGAAATCCAATAACAACTCACCGCTCGGGTTCAGATCAGGGAGGCCGTTCCTCCCAATCACGCCCCTCCAGGTATCACTGTCGCTGCCCACGTGGGCGTTAAAGTCCCCCAGTAGAACGACAGAGTCCCCAGTGGGAGCGCTTTCCAGCACGCCCCCCAGGGACTCTAAAAAGGCCGGGTACTCTACACTGCCGCTAGGCGCATAAGCACAAACGACAGTGAGAGACCGTTCCCTGACCCGAAGGCGTAGGGAGATGACCCTCTCATTCACCGGGGTAGACTCCAACACATGGCGGCTGAACTGGGGGGCTATTAATAAGCCCACACCAGCCCGCCGCCTCTCACCTTGGGCAACGCCAGAATAGTGGAGAGTCCACCCTCGGTCGAGTAGAGTGGTTCCAGAACCCAAGCTGTGAGTGGAAGTGAGCCCGACTATATCTAGACGGTATCTCTCAACTTCCCGCACCAGCTCAGGCTCCTTCCCCGCCAGTGAGGTGACATTCCAAGTCCCAAAAACCAGAGTTGGCGCCCGAGGTTTGGGTCGGCCGGGCACTCGGCCCCGACCACCGCCCAAATCACAACGCACCGGCCCCTTATGGTTTCTCCGGCAGGTGGTGAGCCCACCGAAGAGCGGCTCCACGTTGTGGCTTCGGGCTGAGCCCGGCCAGGCCCCGTGGGCATAAACCTGGCCACCAGGCGCTCGCATGCGAGCCCCCCCCCCAGGCCTGGCTCCAGGGTGGGGCCCCGGTGACCCCATACCGGGCGGGGTAAACGGACGCCTTGATTTTTTTGTCATAAGGGGTTTTTGAAAAATATAATGTTCTTTACATATATATGTCATGGGTGTTCTCTTCAAATTTTGTAAAGCGTCTTCAGGCAGCACTTTATGTAGCGCATTATCTGAATTGTGCTGTATCTTCAGTTTCTACAATAGATCTTTTTTATTAATCAATTTATTCTATTCATTTACATAAATGCATTTCTTATCTACATGCTGCTGACAGAAGCTGAAATATGACACCCAAAAGGTTTGTGCAGCGTTGCTGTTATTTAGGATGCGCATACTGTTTTTTCCAAGGGCTGCAAGATGTGTGTTAAGCTTGTACTTATAACTGCTTGGAGTCATTAACGAACAGCTGAAATTGTCATTTTACTGAGAAGTAAAAACAAAAAAAACACTAATATCTGATCAAGTATGGTAATGAAAAATTGATTTTCCCATGTATACCTTGTAAACATGACAGAGTACATGGTATGTGAGCTGAAATTAGATTTGAATTTAGATTTGTGTGTGTGTGTGTGTGTGTGTGTGTGTGTGTGTGGATTCATTAAAAAGTCACTGGACTGTTATTTGTATTGAGCCAAAAGCTGAGGAGATTACTGCAATATTATTAGGAAATTACATTCTGAAACAGGGAGGGAAAATGCAATTTACATTTAATCCAAAGTGGAAGACTGCAATTCACCTGACTCATATTTCACATGTTATTACTCCCAGGTATCATACAGCACAGGGAGACATTTTTTACCTGCCAGTGATGCAAAATCACACCTGTGTTCCTGCATTTGTCCATGAGCCATAATAGCAATGTAAGGACCCCACAAACGGATGGGTATCCAAGCAATGGTGTGTGCATGTGTGTGTGAGAGAGTGAGAGAGAGAGAGATGATCTGGAATTTCATAAGTAAATCATCAACTGGCCATGTCTTTATCTCCTCCCTCTCTCCTGTTGGCCTGGGCTTGACCTCCTTGACCTCCCTCATTTCCACCACTGCTGCCCTCCAGCAAGGACTCATTGCTCACGGTTCAGAATTAATCACACAGTGTTAGCAAAGTGCTTTATTGCACATTATCTCTTGGCACTCTGTGTGCTTGTATATGTTGTGTTTCTGAATGTACGTAGGTGTGTGACTGTGTGTTCATGAGTGCATTAGAACTGTGTCTCAACATATTTAGTTAATTCTCATGGATTTGCGGCCCCTCGATTTCTGATTACCGCATATTAGACCAAGACACAGGTTTAGTGCGAAATGGTTTGAATGAAAGCTGCTCTTGAGTTTCCCATGACGCCCTGGTGGCTCCTGTTCCGTCTAATGTGAATTAATGAATTTTAAAACATGGATGCTGTCCAACAATGCCCCTGAGATCCAGTCCAGTGCAATCCATCCATCCATCTTCTGTCCAGCTTGTCCTAAAAGGGTCACTGTGGCAGCAGGGAGAGCAGAGAGGCCCAGCCGCCCCTGTCCCCCACAACTTCCTCCAGCTCAAGAGCCAGTTTTTGTCGCGAGGGGCCGTGACGCCATGCGCCACCCCACCTCCTCCCACCGCCAGGTATACATAGCACCGGACCCACATGGCCCACCCACGATGCCTTTTCAGGCTGAGCCCGGCCAGGCTACATGGGCTGCCCGGCCACCAGGCGCTTGCCTAGGAACACTACCCCCAGGCCTGGCTCCAGGGGTAGGTCCCGGTGACCCTATTCCAGGCAGGGTAAACGTTCTCTTGTTTCCATTTTTCATGGAGGTTTTTGGATCGTGTTAGTCTGGATCTTCACTCCAGACCTGTTCGCCTTGGGAGACCCTACCAGGAGCATAATGCTCCCGACGACGTAGCTCTGGAGATCCCTAGATCACGCAAGCCCTTCCGCCCCGCCAAGGCCCCAATCCAGGAAGAGCAGTGCAGTGCAATGGTTTAGAAATAATAAAATAAAACAAAATAAAATAAAATAAAATAAAATACTGTATTACGGGTAACATGGCACCAGGCCATCTTTTTACAGAACTCCAAAATCATAATTAATGTAATGTCTTCATTGCTTATAAGGATCCAGTGGATTAAGTGCTTGAATGCTGCAGTGATGCAGTTGGTTTGCTGGGGTCCTCCTCTCTGGTGAGTCTGGGGTTCAAGCCCTGCTTGGGATGCCTTGAGACAGACTGGTGTCCTGTCTTTAGTGTGTTCTCTTCCCCTCCAGCCCTGTGCCCTGTGTTGCTGGGTTAGGCTCCGGTTCACCACGACCCCGCTTGGGACAAGCAGTTTTAGCCACTGTGTGATTTTGGAATTTTAACAATCGTATAGATATCATTTCTGAAGTCAGTGGTCCATACTGTTTATATGGCAATCACTTGGGTCTGAATGATCGTTTCATGTCTCTGTGGATGATCAGTTCATATTTCTGGTCACTACTGTGAAGATCATTGGAGGAAGAAGCTGTGCAGCCCCTCCACACATCCTCCCCATGACCCAAAGTGGACTCCTGTGCACACGTCTGGATATATGAATGAGTTTCCTTCACCCAAGAGGCAGGAGGCCATGGTATGTAATGCAAGTCTTGAATGTTGACCTAATTTACTCTGCAACATGTCAGCACCTTTCCGGCAATAGGACATGTTTTGGATTTGCGGGTATTTATACATTCGTTTTTGTATGTTTGGTCACTTTGACAGTTCTGAATGAATATTAATTCGTGAGGGAACAAGAAGCACTTCACTCTCCTTTTCTGCAAAATTTGGCATATGTATATATTGCATCATATAGTTTTACAAACAATGTACAACAAATACGTAATAAATATAGTGTTTCTCCACACAGATTGTTTTCAGGTACAGCTACCACAGGGCGACTGCTGGTGCCTTTAGGAGGTGTATTCGTATTCCTCAGCACTGCGGCGCCCAAAGTCCATCCAGCCCTGGTAATCTTTTATCCTGTGGTTGCTGGCAGCCCGGCTGTTCACCGTCGAGTTCCTGCGAATGGTTCCTGGAGAGGGCAGCGCACAAAAGCACACACTGAAACCACAGTCGGAGAAACACTGTCACTCTTGTCTTGGAATCACACATATTAAATGCATTGTCTGAACCGCTCGTCCCATACAGGGTCACGGGGAGCCGGAGCCGAACCTGGCAACACAGGGCACGAAAAGGTATTCATTTTATGCCAAATAAAAAGTATAGAAAAATGTAACAGACTAGAAAACAGTGTAGTTTCTCAGGTAAAATACACAGTATCAATGCATTGAAATATACCGTATAATGCAGTTAGCATTCTGATACATTTTTTCATAATTATGAATCTTTTCATGTTACAGGTACAGTGTATGTATGGATCGAATGTGCTCTCTTGTTAGCCATGGTGCCCAGTGTGTCGTCCCTCTTTCCATGAGCCTTCATCACTTTTCCTGCCTCCTCGTTCGCTCTTTGCTTTTCTCCTCTGTCTTGCCTGGGCAGCCTCGTCGTGCCACCGGTGCTCTTGCCTCTTTCTAGAGATTTCCACATATCACTCAGGTGAGTCCCCAGAGGCTACAGTTGTTCATTTTTGTTTCTCTGAACTTTCTCTCTTTTACTGTGGCTTCTTACTGCACCAATGAAGCAGCAGTTAAGAGCCAGGTTTTATACGCTTTTCTTTTCTACACAGCTGTCAGTATGAACTGGTCTGTATTGAACATGTGTATTTAGGAGGCTAGGCATCCTTCATTCTCACTAATGGTATTCCTGTGATCCTGATCCATACAAGAGGAGTGGAAGGGCATCGCACTCACTGCATTGTCTCTAGTGTGTTTTGTAGTGCTTCACATGTTGCTCTCGAAACACAGGTACACATTTACACGTATAAATAGGTATGGGCGCTGCTCCAGTTTCTGCAAAATGAACAGCAAAGCATTAAGTCGCTCAAAGTGCTACTGTAAAATTGGTTCTTTTGTTATTATTCATTCCTTATTTAGCTCTACAATGCTTTAGAATATAAAGTAAACACTGATGTACCTGTTCAGACAGCAGGGTATGTATTTCAGCGTAAGTGCATTCATCACTTACATTCATCACTGCAGCAAGACGTGGGATTTGAACCTTTGCCCTTCAGACTAATTGGATGCAATCACGTGTCACCAGTAAATGTGTTCGGGAAGCTAACATGGACCATTTTCCCAGTAATTCCATCTGAGCAGTGGATTTGCGTGCCCAGCATTGCTCCGAATCATGGTTTGTGTTTGTCTTACTGGGCCTTGTGATTGTTGCCGTGGTTGTGAGTGACTCCTGTGGAGCGCTGCACCCTTGTTAGTGTTCACTGCGCGACGCACCATCGCATTGCACACAATAGATTCCACTGTAGATACAGAAGGGCTTTTGTGTGGTTACAGCCCTCCTCATGGGAGGCATCGGAGTGCTCCGCCGTTGACGCCACTTGCTATATCATCTATGCAGAGGGTCTCGTCATCAGCTGTGTTTTCATGTTCCAAGAAAGAGAGTACACATTTAAAGCTCTCCAAATGAAAGGAAACACTTGTAAAGCTTGTTTAACATCGGCACTCGATGAAAGAGCTCAAACTCCCACAGTAAAACCAAACAATGCTGTATAACCTTTACTGCCTCCCCTTTTTCTACTGAGGGGCCTGTGATTCATGTTTTTATTCACACACCATGAGGAACAAGAGACGGCACTCTTCTTAAAGAGGATTTACAACGAAAGAGTAAAACGTAGTCCCGATGTTTCTGTGACTGATGGCAACTCAGAAATTCATAATACAATAAGGCAGCCCTGGCAGTCTTCCTCTTCTAATGTTGTCATTGCAGTGGCAGCACTGCCCAAGGCTCTGTACTGGAAGGAAAATTCTGGAACTTGACTAAAGCTTCCCGGCAAATGGCAACTCCATTCATGTGCCAAAAATTAACATGAATTTTCAGCTGAGGAGCATGGTGAATGACAGGTATAAGTGCTGGGATGCCTTTATAGATAATACTAGTAAATCTGAGTGGAAAGTGAGCACCGAGCACATTTGTCAACTTGGCGGGCAGGTTTTTAATGTAAATTAATAATTCAAAGTGACAATTGTTCCTATGTGACATAATGGGTTGAATGTTCAGATATTGTAAAAGTAACATAGCGTGTAGAAGTGTTCCCTCATCTGTCATGTCAGCATCAGCCTCACAGCCTTATATGTTATAATGGATGATTCTGAATCATACCTGGAGTTGTGGAAGGTCAGTAAGGCTGAGAAACATAACGAGTCCATCAATTTACTGTGCATGGATAGTTCAAGTTCGCCGCCTCGATGTGCCAAACACCTTCTCAGAAATGCTTGCCAGTGGCGTTCTTACACACACTAGAGATTCATTCCAGCCTTTGAGCTGAATTCAGGCAAACCCAAATTTGCTTGTTTGTCTCTGGTGTACATGAAATGCTTAGTTTTTCCATTTGAATATTTTGGCTTATTAAAAATGCATGGCAGCAGGGTCCCCTTGCTCATTTGCATGCCATTTAGAACAGCAACGTTGATGAACAAGCCCTGTATCACTCAGGAGGGAAGCAAACAGAAGAAGACTTCACCCCAGCCTGATGGCCAGGTGACCATAGTGGCCACACAGATATTCTACAGTGGCTGACCTGTCACACCAGCTTTGCTCATTTGAAAAGGTTCAAGTCTTGAGCACTAAGAAATTGCACAAACAATGACATTTTGCACACAGCTGTAGAAGCTGTTGCTATCACATGACTTTCTGCCAGTCACCTCTTTCAAAGCAACACTTCCCAGCATTGGAATTTCGAAATAATGCTCTGTTGCAGATGTTTATGTCACAAGTTTCCAAGTGTAGTTCGAGTGACGTATTGAGGTCAGAGACACAGTAATGCAGCACAGTGGCACCGCAGAGCAGCAATCATGCCTTTCTAAGCATCATCAAAAGCTGGCCCTCACGTATCTGACAAACAGTGAGCAGTGTACAGAAAAGTCAAGGCCAGGTGGAAGTGATGTGGCTTGACAGGTGAGAATACAGGTGTCACACAGCAAAACTGGCAGTGTTCAGAACTCCGACTGAGATAAATCCGCTCCAAAGGGAACACAAAGGCACAGGCATCCTCAGTCTCAATTTGGCAAGATTTTGTGCGCACTAAACTAGAACCTTCTGGATCTTTTATTATTCAACATGTAAGTGTTCAGCACTTCGCTCTCTTGCACAGATGGTATGTCTGGGTTCCTGAATATTGCAGTCAGCTGCCAACGCCCATTGACAATGGTGCCACAGCTTAGATCAATACTTGAGTTCAGCAGGCCTTTCATAATACGTCTCAGAAGCTGGAGAACCTGCAGTAAACAGTGATGCAGTGGTCAGCCAATGCAAACTGGGGACCTACATGTTACACCATCTCTGGAACACGGGTTTCTGTCATAGCAAGTCTGTTGGGGAGAGCAAGTGGACAACTGAGGGCCGAGATCAACAGACAGAGATACGTTTTCAGCTAGACTTTCTCACAAAGGCTTGGGAGTTGACAGTGCTTTATAGGTTCTCCTAATTCTAGCCTTTCACAGAACATAGGACACCTTTAATGTGCATAAGATGTGGAATAAAATTCCGATAACCTGGCAACTACTGAGCAACAATTAAAGTGTTTTGGTTAACTGGGCAGTGAATGTCCATGAACTCTCACCTTTTCCAGAAGACTACTCACCTTTTCTCGACATCAGCCTGGACAGCAGCTCATTGAGGCTGACAGCAGAGTCTACAGCCACCTCTGGCTGGGAGAAGTCCTTCTGTTCGTTGAGGGACACGGAGCGGGCATGGCGTATGTGCTTAGCTATGCCTGCATCCTCCTGAGGGGAGGGGCTGGGCATGTTCTCATTCTGGGGCGAAGCGTAATGTGGACGTCCCAGGCAGGTGCTGGACAGGGCAGCCAGCAGGACACACAAACAGATACCGCTGTTCATAGCTTCTGGAGGGGCAAATGGGGTACAGAGGATAAAGAGGACATGTCCACATCACTGATCTCCTTTAAGTGGAGTTGAGATGCTTCTCTGGGACAGTCAAAATGAATTGTACAATACTGTACATGATGAAACTGAACGCAGTCATTTTTCCTCTTCCTGGTACTGTTCTCCGACCACTGAAACTCAAATGTGCATGAAAAGATATTCATCTAGTGGTCACACCACAAATGCCATGTGCAAATAGAATTCAGAAATGAACTGAAAACTGTGAATTATTGTGTTTTGTATTTGCAGAAGTGTAGTCTGATTTTGTTTGATGTTCTAAATGAAAAGTGTCCGAGGTATTGATGGAAGTCCAAATGGTGACACACTGAAATGAATGTTCCCTGAATTTCGGATCCTGGAGGCAACTGCAATGCAACAGTACTTGTTTCTTGGTAACACTACATGGAAAATATAAGAAACATATTCAGGATTTTTTTTCACCAAAGAAATCCAAGAAATTATAAAGCAATGCCTTTTAAGCATTATATTAAAATCCTTACGGTGTTCACTGTCCAAAGGGGAACTTCACCATATTAGCAATGCAGTCTTTTAGACTGTCGTCCCATAGCAATAATGTGAGTCCATTGAAAGCTCAGCCTTCTCATTATTCTCACATTATTGTCTAACAGCACAGACGCATAATGTGCCTTTGCCTGCCAGAAGTTTTACATACAGGTATACTTAAGTTAATCTAAAATGACACTGTCACACAGTCACAGCTACTAGTTCAAATACCATAAAGGAGATGAGCATACAAGTGCTCCGAATACCATATTGTCAGGATTTCACAGTTCACTTTTATCTGAAACCTGAACCGCTGTATCGAGGAAAGGTTGGACACCAGTTTTCATAGATGAAGCCAGATGAAGCTTTGGTCAAAGTTATAAAACACTTCAACAAAAATTCTGTTTCAGAATTTGCCTTTCACGCAGATTACACCTATGGTTTTTGGCAGCAGTCATTAATTTTGTCACATTAACGGTTACTCATATGTTCAGTGCCTGTTTCTTTTTCACATTCTGTAAAATGTTTGGAAGAAAAGTTACCTTTACTGACAGGTAACTTATTTAAATCAAAATGCAGGAATAGACACAATGGAAATTGATGGATTTTGATAACGCAGCATGAAAAATGTTATGAGAAACATTCACAAATATGTTGACTGGAAAATGTAAGAAATAAAAAGACATTTTGTCCACTAAACACTATAATGAAATCTTTTTAACGTTCATTATAAAGTTCATTAGCCATAAAACAAATTTAAAGCAAGACAGTTCATTTAATTTTGTTGCACAGTGCATGATCACCTAAATTCAGTGTTTCTCCACATTGTGAAGAACTGAAGCAAGCAGGAGCCCTGGCTGCGCAGACATAAACAATGAGTTACATCTGAACATATGATCATGGGAATGACATTATTGTGTGTCAGTGAAGAAAGAGTGGGCTCAACAGCTGCTCCAATTCATGGTTCTTGTGACGGAGACACATGAAGCACAGTCACCAGAGCACAAGGACAGATACAGATCACACATGCTTGCTTACCTTTGGGATGTCTGTGCGAGATGCT
Organism: Scleropages formosus; assembly: GCF_900964775.1. Taxonomy (NCBI): domain Eukaryota; kingdom Metazoa; phylum Chordata; class Actinopteri; order Osteoglossiformes; family Osteoglossidae; genus Scleropages; species Scleropages formosus. The sequence continues at coordinate 22,027,649 of NC_041828.1, read as the reverse complement.
GAGAAGAGAGAGTGAGTATGTGAGTGAGTGTGAGAGTGAGTGAGTGAGTAAGTGAAGACAACTTGTGGATGAGCATCAGGGGTGGCCCCTTATATAGCCCTGGCAGAGCGTTTCGCGTGCTCTGCGTGCACAGCGCTGACGCAGCCAGGGGAGAGCATCACACACGCCAACGCAGGGTGGGAGACAGAGGCACGCTCATCACATAGCACGCAGATACACACACACACACACACACACAGACACACAAGCACATTCACCGAGAGACTCATGTCTCACATATGTACAAACAATGCACACACACTCTGGCACACAGTTACTCACAAAGAACCGTACCCACTCTGCTGACACACTCTCCAATGTTGACACTCACATTGACACACATTATATAAACAAACATGTATATGAAATTAATTCAGTTTGAATTCAGTTCAGTTTGGGTTATTTTTCAGAAGCAAATCTCCAAAATTCTCATCCATCATGCGCTCACTGAGAACTGGAGAGGTATACAGACTTGTGTGTAGATGTGATTGGATCATTCGAGGTCAATAAGGTTAATTCCAAAGAGCAGACAATATACTGAAAAACGAAATGTGCTTTAAAATGCTTCTGTGTGTGTGTGTGTGTGCACTATAGTTATGTGAGTGATGTATGTACCATACAGATGTGTCACACCCCTGGCACATTTTGGGCACCAGAGGGCAGTGCCTATGAGCCACAACAGCCCTCTCTTACTGAGTCAACGAGAGTTTTCCTTCATTTACCTTCCTCTTACCTTTGAACTTGTTCACACTACTGGAAAACAAGGCATGCAGAGGACACTCAAAGCAGGATCACTGGGAAAGTTTCTCAATTGGCAGTAAATACCCCTTTTATTGGCTATATTTACACATATACTCCGTTCATTAGATGCAGGTTACCTTAAAGTACCTGTGATCAATAAGACCTCAGTAGGAGGTCGCGCCTTTAGTTATAGAGCACCTAAACTGTGGAATAATCTACCAGTTACTGTCAGAAATGCCCTGTCTGTTTCTGTATTAAAATCCAGACTGAAGACTTGCATGTTTACTCAGGCATTCCACCTCAAAATATAATTCCACTTGGTTGTTTTTACCACCTTTATACAAATGCATATTAAATTGACTTAAGTTACAAATTACTAACTCTGTTCTTTCTTCTTGTCGAGCACTGCCTTGCTACATAAGACCTGAGGAAGCCGGCCAGTGGTGACAGACAAATCCCATGCTGACAGAGGGTGATGTCCATCTGCTGCGACGATCGAGACAATCCATGCCGAGCTGGGGATCCAAGATGCCATTTACCAACATTATAATTACTTGTTAAACACTGGCTTACAAATTGTTATTTTCTAGAATGCCCAGGAGGGGTGGGCTACCACTGGCCCTTGGACTCCCAGAGGTTTTTTCTCCCTCAACTTTCAGTTGGGAGTTTTTGTTCCTTTCCCCGGTGGCCAGTAGGTATACTTATAGCTCTATAATAAGTTCTTCATTATGGTAGCCATTAGTTGACCATCTTATTTGTTTGTATCTGTTTCTCTTGCCTTATGTCTGTGTTAAAGCGCTCTGTGTCACTGCGTGAGAAGAGCGCTCTATAAAAAATAAAATAACATAACTGGCAAAGCTCAGTTATTGAAGAATAATAAAAAGGCACATTTTCCACCTTCAAACCCTTCATTTTTAAATGAGTGGTCTGTGATAAATCTCGCCAGATGAATTGCCGCGGAAGGGCGTTTTTCCATCTTTTCTTTAGGATCTACTTTTATCATTGATTTTCATGAAAATGAAATAAGTGGTAGTCGGAGAACAAGCTGCTGTCAAAGATGCTTTCTGAGCAGATCTGAATGTCACATGGCTGTTCTTCTGACTTACCGAGCCCATTCGATCGCTCACAGCTGCTCTGCCCATTATCTGGAAATAACATTTGCTGAAACAACACAGGGACACTTATGTCAAGGATGTGGCTTGAAGTGCAGCATGTTGTGCAGTGACTCCTCTGTCCTTCCCTGTCCTCCTCTGCCCTGCATTGTCCTGCTCTGTTCTGCTCGGAGGGCTATGCACAGGTCACTGTCACATTAATACAAGGGTCATATCCAGTGACACATGGCAATCTGAAATCATATCTGCTCCGCACTTCACAGGTCATAGCATAGCTGCTGTATCATACCACACCAGAGTTTACCTGGGCACATGACAAGTGCACTGTGGTATATCACAATAGCACAAGGTTCAAACACATGCACTTTCAGCACAGTACTGGACACTACATATTTTTCAGTGCGTTTTCATTGTCTTTTTATTTGTCTCGTGCCTTTGTTCAGTGTTCTGTATCAGTGTGTGAGAAAACCCTCGATAGAAATAAATTGAATTGTTTTTCAAGTTAAATATTTCATTTATAATATTGTGGGAAAGACTTTTACTGTGGCAATGTCCATATTGGAAAGCAATATATCTTTCATTGCGATTCTTTTCAAGTTACATTTACATTTACATTTACTCATTTAGCAGACGCTTATCTCCAAAGCGACATACATCTCATAGAAAACACAATTTGTGCATTACAATAGTTCAGCAATAATGACACCATTCACAGAGGATATTTTTATTAATGTCTTAAATGCATTCGCTAATGAAACATCTTTAAAGTTCCATATTTGCCTAGGTTTTAATGGAAGGTTAACAAAAACTGAATCAGTTTGTAATTTAAAATGTATTTAGCTCAATAGCTCCATTGCAGTAAAATACAGTGGTTTCTGAGTTTTCCAGAAAAATAACAAGCTCTCACACTATGTATTTGCATTGAAGAGTTTTTTTTTTTTCCTTTATCCAGGGATCACGATGGCATTAGTTTGCATCTTGCTCTTAACAACGGGTCTTAAGAAATGTGCGACTGAATAAAAAACTTAATTAGGTTGTATAGTCAGATATTTTTACCCAACCACTTTTCGTTAGTATCAATCTGATGTGAGTCCCTCAGGTCCCTCCTGGGAGCTGAATGTGTAGTCTTGTTAAATATTTCATTACATCAAGTGCTGCAGCGTGTTGAATTGTGTTAAATGTTAAATGTCTCACTTGCAAAGAAAGGTTAAAATTTTTCATTTTGGCAGCACCATAATGGTGATATGGCGGTGATAGCATCATGTCCTAGGAATGTACTGAGGATGTTTACTGGATCAAAACACAAAGCAGAATCTTTTCCTCAATACTATGAACAAGTGTCATGACATTCCACAAAAGCTGTTTTCATATCATTAATTTGAGTTAATTTATTAATGTACTGGTGACTGCATGGCCGTTTTATAACAATAGATGGTACGAATAACCTGCTGCAGAAAAATATTTCTTAAAAATTCTTATCCCTTATTTTTAGAGAAGATATCAGTGGGGTCAGGCCGCTTTTTGTAAATGTGCAAGTGCGTCAGCTGAGCATCTCTTTAAATGTTGGGGAGTCGCTTTCATCTGATTTGCCTCAAATGACACTTGAGAAAAATGAATTTCCTTTGCTGTGATGAGTTTCTTTCATCCCTCAGGTCTCTGCCCTCCCAAGCACATGCTGCTTTTCATGGGTGTGTCTTGGCAACCCTGTTTCTGTGACCACACATGGCTGGTAAAAGAACATGGTAAAAGTCAACTGAAACAGTGTAAACCAGTTAACATGGTCACATGGACTTGCTTGTACTCATTTATAGTGCACCACTCTGATGTCTTTGTTAGACACACTGGCCATACAGGTTGCTCTAGAAAAGACTGTTTGCTAAAAACATAATTTTATAATTGAAATACCACTGCACTACACACATACAATAAGAAACAACATTTTCAAATGAAAAAAGGACAATATTGCCCAGAAACCATTACTCCTCAAGCCTGTTTCATGTTGGGTTCTGTGTGGGTCCTGCCTTTTTTCCATTGTTCCACAGGTGCTTTTGGAAATGTGTGCAAAAACTCTTGTAAATCATATGAATTATGCATCAGCTTATTTAATGAGCTGGGGAGTGTGGTGGCGCATTGGGTTTGGCCAATCCCTGCTCTCTGGTGGGTCTGGGGCTTGAGTCCTGCTGGGGGTGCCTTGTGATGGCCTGGTGTGTCCTCTCCCACTCCAGCCTTGCACGCTGTAGTGCTGGGTTAGGCTCTGGCTTGCTGTGACCCTGCTTGGAGCAAGTGGTGGATGTGTGCATGGTTATTTAACGAAAAGATGACAGCTGTAAGTTTTCTGGTTTAAACCAACAAAGTGGGGTCAAAGTGGACCGTGGTCTATTAAATGTGTGGTTTGTCCATGATAAACTTCTCAGCACCGTTCATGCTTCTTTCAGTCTTTCAACATACTTGTACATGTACCGTGTGGAGACTGACGCCCACAAAGATCTTAGTACTTCCTCTCAGCTCCTGGTAAATTTTCACACACACACATTTTCTAAACCACTTGTCCCATATGGGGTCACAGGGAACCAGAGCCTACCCGGCAAAACAGGGCATAAGGCCAGAGGGGAAGGGGACACACCCAGGACAGGATGCCAGTCTGCCACAAGACACCCCAAGCAGGACTCAAACCCCAGACCCACCAGAGAGCAGGACCTGGTCCAACCCACTGCACCACTGCACCACTGCGCCCCTGGCGAATCTTCATTTGGCTCTTATTATTTAGTTGAGGCAGATGTGGTGGCACAGCAGGTTTGGCTGGTCCTGCTCTCTGCCAGATCTGGGGTTCAAGTCTTGCTTGGGGTGCCCTGTGATGGACAGGCATCCCATCCTGGGTGTGTCCCTATGCTGTCGGGCTGGGATCCAGCTTGCCATGACCCTACTCAGGACAAGCAGCTTCAGCCAGTGCGCGTGTGTGCGCGCGTGTGTGTGTGTCTTATTGTTCATTTTATAAAATACCAAAGAATTTGTTGTTAGATGATCACATCTGCAGCTGTTTATCAAACTGTCATAACTTTTGAAAAACAAACTGCAGTCATTCCTACTATGACACACATTTTAATGATGCGATTTGGGTATAATAGCATGCAATGGTGGAGGAACACAGTTTACATATCAGGAACTATTGCCATTAGGTAGCAAGGGCAGCCAGTAGTGTAGTAGTTAGTGCTACTGCCTTTGGCTCCAAAGGTTGTAGGTTCAATCCCCCTACAGCTGTAGTACTCTTGAACAAGGTGTTTACCCTAGGTTGCTCCTGTAAAATTGCCCAGCTGTATAAATGGGTGAGTAATGGTATCTTCAACATTGTAAGCTACTTTAGAGAAAAGTGTCAGCTAAATGAACTGTTTAATGATTGTATTTACTGGAAATAGGCCATGTAAACTAAAAAATGTAAGTATCAAATTTCTAATAATTAAAGTGGCTATTTTTTGAAATCCATGAAATGAGAAAACCTTTCATTTTGATCATGAGCAGAGTTTCAGTCCATCAGTTACACTTAGCAGTTTCTGCTCTCAGGCCTGGGGCACTGGGAGGTATGAGGCTCATCATTCAACACCTTTATGAGGATTACCAAACCCTGGGAGACGACCCCAAGCACTAGTCGCTGACCTAATAAGCTCTGTCCTGCAGTCAGGCCAGACTCATTACAGCAGGAGTGACTGCCTGCTGAAGATTCCTCAGTGCTGTACAAATGGGTTCGGCAGGGATCTGCTCGTAGGGGTGAGAGTGGGGAACCGGATGGGCAATGACCCTTAGAGGGTTGAAATGACATGTGACCCCACCCTGTCTGTATTTTGTCAGCTAGTAGAGAGCAAAGGAGCTCCATCACTCTCTACAATGATGAATTTTCAGGAGTGATATTGTGCGTGAAAAGCAGAGCCATGCAGGATGGGCCGCAGAGGGCCACGCTTAAATAAGGCTCCATAATTCTGCACGCTTGTTGTTCTTAACAGCAGGCCTTGTGAAAACAATCACTCAACACACAACAGCAGATTGCCAGGACTGCAGATGCTGCCATTCTTTACACTGCGTGCATTTGTGTCAGTGTTATTTTTTTTTGGGGGGGCTGTTCCTTTTCTGATTAAATAAAGGAAGGTTAATTATGATGTTTGTCAAAACAGTCTAATTAAAAGCCCATTATTGGAAACACAAAAGAGCAACTAGGAAGTACAGCAAAACGCTAAAGAATGCTGCTTTGATGGCAGAATTGGCAAACTGTGGATGAAGAATTACCCATTAGAAAAAGAGTTCTCTTGTGTAATATACTGTAACAGGAACAACCCCCAGCAGGTCAACTTCCATGAGCCTCGAGCTAAGAGCAAATGATCTTTGCGCAATGTGTTTGCTTTCCCTGTTACTACCACAGCCCTTGATAACATTTCAGCAGAACCCACACAGTGTTTCTATGAAGATTAAGGGAAATGCCCATAATCGATCAGTGGGTACTGTTGGTGCCTTGCAGGTCCAAGTGTATCAGGTCCAACTATGACTTCAGCTCTGTCTATGCAGAGTTCAGCAAGTTCTCCTAACTTTTGTATGGCTGTGAGCGCTCATTCTCTCCGCTTCCTTGGACGGGTTCTCTAAGATCACAGCCCTGACCAGGTGATGAGTCATAGGTCGTTCTTGAAACAAAGGACTGAGCAACTTTAAAATTATCTGAAATTACTTCATAACCCATTGAAGACACACAGGCATCAACAGTGCTTCTTCTGAGGACATCTGAGAGTTCCATTGGTCTTGGCATGATGTATTTTCACTCACTTACATAATTAAGACCAAACTCTGCCAGGAATCTTGTCTTTATGTAAAGCTGGGTCCTTCAAGCTGGTTTCTAATCATTTGTTAATTATTTGCACCTGTTTTGGCACACCTGATGCAAACTGCAATTAGTTTATGAGATGATAAATCTAGGCCAGCACTTACTTCTTCCACCCAAAAAATTGCATTTCTGATTATTTTTCTATTATTGATCCATTTATTCTGCTTAATCTATGCAAATGAGGGTCACATATCACATACACACAAATTGCTCATCCCAAGCAGGGTCATCGTGAGCCAGAGCCTAACCCAGCAACACAGTTTGCAAGGCTGGAGGGGGAGGGGACACACCCAGGACAGGGCGCCAGTCTGCCCCAAGGCACCCCAAGCGGGAGTCGAACCCCAGACCCACCAGAGAGCAGGAGCAGGCCAAGCCTGCTGTGCCACCATGGGTGACATAGCTGTAAATCCAAATTAGTTAAAAAAGATAAAAACTTCCCATGTGGTCTACTTCTTCTTTTACATTTACATGTAGGGGACCAGTAGTGTCATCACAGCCAATGTATAGCGGAAACAGATCCTTGGGTCTGTCAGTGAATATCCCAGTGACTTTAGAGACTCTTCAGAGACAAATGCCATGATACCACAGTGATCCCTGGTCACACCCACTTCTGGACCACAGGCTTTGGGAAAGGGAAGGAAGGAAGTCCATTGCTGGTGCAATACTATCACTCAGTTCTGTCTCCACCCTTCCAAGGCCTGGAAAATGGAAACCATTTTTGCCCCAGGTAACTTAAGGTATCACTGGATGCAGAGTTATCAAAATGCACTTATTCCATGTGAGCACGAGTCAATGAATGTGCAGGTGTCTGCACAGTATAGGGTGGAAACAGGTGTGGAGGGAGGCTCCATGTGTTGTAGGGCATGATGGCACTGGAGGTGGGGCGTAGTTGGGGTACCTGAGGGGTGAAGTCTGGAGCAGCAGGGTGGCTGTAGAGTAACTTCACAGCTCATGGCCAAGGGGTAACACAGGTTCATACCTCATTTATGCAGATAGTTGTGAGACTTGGGCGACCAGATCGCAGACACAGAGCAACAACACCCGGACTCTGTTATAATCATTCTCGGGGACTTTAATAAAGCAAATCTCTCCCGTGAGCTGCCAAAATACAGACAGCATATTACATGTCCCACCAGAGACAGTAATATACTGGACCACTGCTACACCACAGTAAAGGATGCATATCACTCTGTTCCATGGGCAGCTTTGGGGCTCTCTGATCACTGCCTGGTTCATCTTATACCGACCTACAGGCAGAAACTGAAATCAGCTAAACCTGTAATAAGGACTGTTAAAAGATGGACTGGGGAAGCAGAGCAGGACTTACAAGCCTGCTTCGAGTGCACTGATTGGAGTGTTTTTGAGGCTGCTGCTACCAATCTAGATGAGCTCACAGACTCTGTAACATCATATGTCAGTTTCTGTGAGGATATGTGCATCCCTACCAGGACTCGTTTAACATACAACAACGACAAACTGTGGTTCACTGCAAAACTCAGACAGCTTCGTCAGGCCAAAGAAGACGCCTACAAGAACGGGGACGGAGTCTTGTATAAACAGGCCAAAAACACACTGGCAAAGGAGATCAGAGTGGCTAAGAGAAACTACTCTGAAAAGCTGAAGAAACAGTTTTCAGCCAACGATCTTGCGTCAGTGTGGAAAGGCCTGAAAGACATTACAAATTACAAGACACCATCCCCCACCACCGTGTCAACTCAACAACTGGCCAACGATTTGAATGAGTTTTATTGCAGGTTTGATAAACCCTGTCTCACACCCCACACCCATTCAGACCCTCTCTCCACGCATCAATTAACACCTCCAGCAACCCCCACCTTCCCCCCTCCTGCACCTTTGATCTGTGAAGAGGAGGTGCGTCGGGTCTTTGTCAAACAGAAGACAAGGAAAGCACCAGGCCCAGACGGTGTATCACCGGCCTGCCTAAAAACCTGTGCTGACCAGCTGGCCCCTATCTTCACAAAGATCTTCAACAGATCACTGGAGATATGCGAAGTTCCTTCCTGCTTCAAACGCTCCATCGTCATCCCCATCCCAAAGAAACCTAAAATCACAGGACTTAATGACTACAGACCTGTCGCCTTAACGTCTGTGGTCATGAAGTCACTTGAAAAACTGGTGTTGGACTACCTGAAAGACATCACTGGACCCTTGCTAGACCCCCTGCAGTTTGCTTACCGAGCAAACAGGTCTGTGGATGATGCAGTCAACATGGGACTGCACTACATCCTGCAACATCTGGACAAACCAGGGACTTATGTGAGAATCCTGTTCGTGGACTTCAGCTCAGCCTTCAACACCATCATCCCACACCTCCTCCTGTCCAAATTAACTCAACTCTCTGTGCCCACCTCCATCTGTCAGTGGATCACCAACTTTCTGACAGACAGGCAGCAGATAGTGAGGCTGGGAAAATTCTCATCCAATACTCGCACAATCAGTACTGGCGCCCCCCAGGGATGTGTGCTCTTCCCACTGCTCTTCTCCCTGTATACCAACGACTGCACTGCTAAAGACCCCTCTGTCAAACTCCTGAAGTTTGCAGACGACACCACACTCATTGGCCTCATCCGGGATGGTGACGAGTCTGCTTACAAACAGGAGGTCCAAGAGCTGGCTGTCTGGTGCAGTCATAACAACCTGGAGCTGAACACGCTCAAAACAGTGGAGATGATCGTAGACTTTAGGAGAAACACCTCAGCATTATCCCCACTCACCATCATGAACAGCACTGTGGCAACAGTGGAGTCATTCAGGTTCCTGGGCACCACCATCTCACAGGACCTGAAGTGGGAGTTCCACATAGACTCCATTGTGAAGAAGGCCCAGCAGAGGTTGTACTTCCTTTGCCAGCTGAGGAAGTTCAATCTGTCACAGGAGCAGTTCTACTCTGCAGTCATTGAGTCTGTCCTCTGCACCTCTATAACTGTCTGGTTCAGCTCAGCTATGAAATCAGACATCAGAAGACTACAGTAGATAGTTCGGACTGCTGGAAGAATCATCGGCACACCCCCCCCCCCCCAGCTCTCCAAAAACTGTACTCGTCCAGAGTCAGTAAAAGGGCTAGCAAAATCATTCTAGACCCCTCACATCCAGGCCACTTCCTCTTCAAACCTTTGCCATCTGGCCGGCGCTACAGAGCACTGAACACCAGGACAGCCAGGCATAAGAAAAGTTTCTTTCCTCAGGCCATCTACCTCATGAACACCTAAATCTCTCCCTTAGAGAGTAAACCAGTGCAATACATAATGCTATTTATATTTATATTTATAACTTTTTATCACATCATATCTCTTCTCACACTCCCTTGTATTTGTAACTAGTGACTATTTTTGTATATAATATTGGGTACTGTATATTTTTATATATTTTTCGTCCCTTATTCACATACTCTATCTTCTCATCTATCTTGCCACTGTCATTCTGTCTGTGTTGTGGAACTTCCTGTCACCAAGACAAATTCCTTGTATGTGTGAACATACTTGGCAATAAAGCTCGTTCTGATTCTGATTCTGATTCTGACTTCAGGGATGAGCACAAAAGTAATTGAGGATAAAAACTGCAAGTAGGCTAGGAGGTCTCAGAGGGAATGTGTACAGCAAAGAAAATGAGCAAAAGGCAGACAGTCAGAGGAGGTGAATTAGCTGGGGGTGTCGGGGGTGCAGAGACTGTCAGTTTTTAAAGAGGCTGATGTGCACTGCAGCCTCAGCTGAGACATGCCTGGATGGAAACGCTAGAAACTCCTCCACACAGAAAGAGAATTGAGAATTCATCCATGATATTTCTCATTTAGCGGGGGTGTGGTGGCGCAGTGGGTTGGACCACAGTCCTGCTTTTCAGTGAATCTGGGGTTCGAGTCCCGCTTGGGGTGCCTTGCAACGGACTGGTGTCCTGTCCTGGGTGTGTCCCCTCCCCCTCTGGCCTTATGCCCTGTGTTGCTGGGTAGGCTCCGGTTCCCTGCGATGCCGTATGGGACAAGCGGTTCTGAAAATGTGTGTGTGTATTTCTCATTTAGCATTGCAAATTTTCTGTGCTCTGCAGTGCGGTGTAACCAAACAAAAGGACAATACTGCAGATTTCCACCTATCCATCCATCGTCAACAACAGCTTGTCTCAAGCAGTGTTGCAGTGAGCTGGAGCCTTACCCGGCAACACAGGGCAGAAGGTCAAAGGGGGAGGGGACACACCCAGGACAGGATGACAGGATGTTAGTTTCGCTGAAATAGGTCGTCTCTGGTTATGAAAACATGAAGGCACCCAGAGCACAAAAAACGTCTTCACACAACTCCACGAGGGTCAAATTGAAGTGCGATGAGGTCATAGGAAATGGCAAAGTCACAAAAATGTTTTCTGTGAAGTGAGGGTGTTCTTAGTACAACTTTTGAGAATGTTGCATTAACTGAAAAATGCTCTGAAATACTGATAGGTTTCAAACACTTTTTAAAAGACCAGAAAGTTTCAGGGCTTTTTCCCAGCCTTCATACGTTTCGTGATTCTGTATTCTGCTGTACAATCGGCACAGTTTTCGTAGGGGATTTCAAAGCATACTTCTTTGGGTCACGAAGAGGGTATGGCTCTGACCAAGGACAGAAATGCCCCCTAGGGAGTAAACTGGTGCAATAAACAATGCTATTTATATTTATATTTATTTTTCACATCATATCTCTTATTTACTTTCCCTTGCATTCTATATAACATACCTGTACAAACATATAATGTCTAGTGTCTATTTTGTATATTGTGTACTTTATACTCTATATATATATATATATAAAATCTTTTATTAGCCCACTCTACTTTTATTATCTGTCTTGTCACTGTCATTCTGTCTGTGCTGTGGAAGTTCCTGTCACCAAGACGAATTCCTTGTATGTGTGAACATACTTGACAATAAAGCTCATTCATTCATTCAAAGTTCTAAATACGATATGATTTCACATTGTTTCTGTTTTTATAGGTCACTTTGGTTTTTACTTCTTGCTTCAAAAAACTTGGTCAAACAAAGGCTGGACCGAGTGCTGATTATGCGGAGGGCAAGGGCATGGTAGATAGACACATTTAGAGCATTGTAAGGACAGGTCCATGATGTGCAGGAGGAATGTTCATGACATGGTAGAGGCAGGTTTGGAGTTTGGAACAAACAGCTCAAGACATGCAAAAGGCAGCTTCAGAACCCGGTAGGAGCAGGTTTACGACCTGGTATGTACCGGTCCAGGATATAGTCAGGCCAGATTAGGACAGTTTCTCCCACCTCACAGTTGTGCTGTAAACAACACCTTCCCCTTCCACTGCAGGTCTCTTGTAAGGGGGGCAGCACAACTGTGTTGTTTTCATGGCACATTCCCATAATTCCTTTGCTCAGGAGCCACCATTTAGCAGGGAAACTGGCCATTTACACATCTAACAGTTCACTGAAGTGATTGTGCATCGGTCCCTTGGCAAAACCCAGCCTTGAGGCACATGCTGAAGCCCATTTCAGAGTCCTTTGAAACACTACCCCATCATGAATAATTTATCACAGAGTCGGGACTACAGGCAATTTACCATTTTCTCTATTTATGCAGCAGGGTATTTTACAAGAATGGTTCAGGAATGAGTACCTTGTGGAAGAGTATTAGGTTATAGGGTATTATAGCAGAACTCTATTGCAAGTTACAAGCCCTGCCAGCCATGTCACTTCATGGCATTTGAACCTATGAAGAGGAGGATCAGCTCACAGACACAAATAACCAGTTATGTCTGTCTGCTATTTCATATCACCAGCACCATGTCTCTACATACAGTAGTTACAGGAAGTCAGAGTAACAATGTACAGATATTCAATAGGCACTCTGTTACACAGAAGTATTTTTCATATATTGTAAAAACTGCACTGCTTTCCGTAAAGGCTTTGGACTTCCTGACAAAAAAGTGTCCAGGGAATTGTGTGCCATTAACTAAATTTTATTATCCCATACTGCTGGGAAATCCTTTAATTAGAGCAGTATGTTGGACTGTTTGAAACAAGCTTTTAAAGATGGTGAGAAAAGGAGAACTTTCTCATCACTGACACTGTGAACAGAAAGCAGTAATGGGTATATTGCATGTAGCAGGATTTTAATATGATTGACTGGCTCGGCAGTCTTGTATACTGTATATATTTCTCTCTTGTAGATTCTGTACAAGCTTACCAGAAACGAGCAATGACCTTTACAGTTCTCCAAGGTAGTTCTCAGCTTTTCCCAGTGTCAGCAAAAGCACTTCTCAGAAATATACTCTGATGAGTGTATGTTTTTACCATATAGAGATATGTTAGTTAAAATAGGAGTGTATCTTTTTGTAACTGACGAATAAGAAAAAGTGGTTATGCAACTATAAGATATGCCTCCATTTCCTGTAACTGCTTGTCCAATCAGGTTTTGGTGATGTGGAACCATCAGCAGATGGGCTTGCTAATGTTCAAACAAGCCTGTGTGTTACTCCTCTGAGTATCTATTACTTTTTTTGTCCTCCAATACGGTTGAGTTGCTACACATCTGCCTGGAACCAACTGCAAGAAGCAAAGTGCAAAAACTGGACACAATCTGAGCATTACTGAAGTTTATTGCAGAAAATTCACACACAAGGGGCAATTTCACCAGTGTATCTGAATATCCAATGCAACTGCATCCCTTTGGACTTTATGAGGAAACTAGGGTATCCAGAAACCCATTATTTACATTTACATTTTTTCACTTAGCAGACGCTTTTGTTCAAAGCGACCTACATCTCAGCAAAAGTACGATTTATGCATTACATTAAGAGAAAGAGACATGGCTGTAGACATGTGACTCTTAAGTAAACCTAGTTTGTTACCTTCCGCTTGCTGCACCAATGTTCATCATTCAAGTAGATGCATAAAACACAGGATAGACGAATCCTAAAACCCTCCTACCATTTTTTTTTTTAAAATATTATAAGATGCACAAACAATCACATACAATGCCAGAGTAGCGGCTGAATAAAGGCTTATCTGGAAATGCTCACAAAGTTACAACATGATAACACAGAAGGTCCGATAAACTCATACTGTGGATAGAACAGTAGTCACAATCATAACAGTATCCAGAATACTACATGCTGAGCATCTCTAATGCCTGCTAGAGGTGTGCTCAGCAACACCAGAGACCCTTGGTTACAGGTTGGATCTCTACCTCTGTATGCAAGGCAACTTCATAAGAACCTTAGAAACTGGTGATCCATGTGAAATCTCACTAGAGACTTCATGCCCACAAAACTCTGGAGAGTTAAATAAGTATCCATGTGTCCTGTCTCAGAATTCACAGTTGAAGTCTACACATCTGTTTTACATGTGTTAATTCATCAACACTTTTCTCCAAAGCAATGTACATCTCTGAGAACAATACACTTATTCATTTAGCAGACACTTTTCTCCAAAGCAACTTACAAGGTTAACCTACTTACTGTTATTTACCCACTTATACAGGCAGGTAATTTCACTGGAGCAATTTTAGGGTAAGTACCTTGCTCAGGAGTACTACAGCCAGAGGTGAGGTTTAAACCTGCAACCTTTGGGGCCAAAGGCAGATGCCTTAAACATTATGCTACCAGCTGCCCTCTAGGGAAGGTGCGTTACATCAACAGAATGAGAGATTTGGATGCAGACATTTGATTCTTGTGAGAAATTTGTTTCATACCACTGTATAAACCAGTATACATCATATGAGTACCTGCACATAGGCTTTTTTAAAAAATTGTTAAAAAGATAACATAAATGTATATGTTTATTGAGCACTTAGAAGATCAATGAGCACTTAGAAGATCAACTCAAATGAGTCTGAAAGAGAAGAGTTTTGAGACCCTTCTTAAATGTAGAGACAGGTTCTGAGTGAGAGAGTGTGGTAATTCTGCCCCATCAGCACTAGAACCAAGCATCTTTATTATTTTTAATTTTGGAACTCATTTGCTTGGGACCACCAAGAGGGCAGAGGTGGAGGAGTGTAGCGGTTTCGTTGGGTGTTGCGAGAGATTTATGGGAGCAGACACTTGACAGTTTTGTGTGCTGTGACCAGCATTTATTAGGGAATCATGAGGTCCTGTTTGGGTTGCAAATGTTTTGACTACCTTGACACTGGCAGAAACAGGAAACAAAATGGAAAGAGACAAGGAGGGGAAATGCATGGGAACGCTTTAGTAGGTCAAACACAACTTGTGCAAGATTATTCTGTATCAGCTGAAGAGGCTTGATAGTAAATAGACATGACTGAATTGCAATAGTCCAGGTGGGACATCACCATGACCTAGAGCAGGAATAAAACAGAATGTGTAATATCTGCAGGTCCAGGTCATTACTTCAAGGTGTTGAGAGAAACAGAGCCTTGAGTGAATCATTATTTCCAGGCTCTTCACCAATGCATCGGATGAAATTGTTGAGTTTGGCAGAAAGCTCCTAAGAGGTGGATAGGCCTGCTGGGAGAAGAAGGTCTTGGAGAAGTTGAGCTGTATAAGGTCAGCTGAGCAGAGATATCCAAGGGCCATGCTGCTATATCAGAGGATCTGTCTGTGGCAGAGGGAGAGAAAGAGAGGAAGAATTGAGTATCATGAGCATAACAGTGATGAGAACCTATGAGAGGAGATAAGAGATAACTGGTTAGGGGCTACACATTCCATAGTTTTTGAGACAAGATGAAGATGAAAATGAGGAAGAGAGACTGGGCTGAGTTTTGATCTAGAAAAGAATGTTTCTACAGCAGTGAAATGTGGGCACTTTTAAAAGCTAATTTAAATCAAACAGTGAAAAATAAGAATAGCATATAAAAGAAGTTAGTGTGAAGAAAAAGGCTGTAAGAGAAGGGAAGGGATCAAGGGAGAAGGTGGTTGTCATGGTCGCGTCTGAGGGAAGCGGCGGACCCAAGTGCAGAGCGGTAATCGAGGTGTCTTCGGGGAAATCCAAGAGAGGAGGTCAGAGGACGGGCAAAGGGTCTTCGAGGTGCGAACGTCGTAACAGGGAGGATCCAAAAGGCGAGGTCAGTGTACAGGCAAGAGGTCGATGATCCGAAGGAGGCAGTAGATTGGGGGAACAAGGGACGGGTTCGGGGAAGGCGTTCGGGAACAGGAAATGGCTGGAGAAGGTCGCTAACGAGGAGGCAGATCCGCATCAGCTGGTTGTCCGACGCAGCCTTTCATGCTGCGGTCTGCGTTGGGTCACAGGTGTTCCGTGTTGGCCCGGAGGTGTGGGCATGGCAGTGGTGCCTCGGTTTATGGAATTGTTAGTGAAGGAATTGACTTAGTCTGGAAAAAACAAAAAAAAATTGTTGGGAAGAGGGAGGAGGCGAAGTGGAGAGGAAGGAAGAAAGGAGAGGAAGGAAGAAAATTGGTGAAAAAAGGTTTACTATGGTAAAGTAGTTTACTATGGAATGAAGTTGTTTGGTTACCTTAAAGTACCTGTGATCAATAAGACCTCAGTAGGAGGTCGCACCTTCAGTTATAGAGCACATAAACTGCGGAATAGTCTACCAGTTACTGTCAGAAATGCCCCATCTGTTTCTGTTTTCAAATCCAGACTAAAGACTTGCATGTTTACTCAGGCATTCCACCTCAAAATATAATTCCACTTGGTTGTTTTTACCACCTTTATACAAATGCATATTAAATTGACTTAAGTTACAAATTACTAACTCTGTTCTTTCTTCTTGTCGAGCACTGCCTCGCTACATAAGACCTGAGGAGGCCGGCCAGTGGTGACAGACAAATCCCATGCTGACTGAAGATGATGACCAACTACCATGATGGACGAGATGTTCCCTGCTGAGCTGGGGATTCAAGATACCTTATATAATAATATTGTTATTACTTGTTAACTGGCTTGTTACTAAATCTAGAATGCCCAGGAGGGGTGGGCAACCACTGGCTCTTGGACTCCCAGAGGTTTTTTCACCCTCAACTTTCAATTGAGAGTTTTTGTTCCTTTCCTCCATGGCCAGTAGGCATACTTTTAGCTCTCTAAAAGTACTGGATTATGGTAGTCATTAGTCAGCTGTATTCTTTGTTTCTTATATGATCTATTTGTTTTTTTTTGTCTTATGTCTGTGTTAAAGCGTTCTGTGTCACTGCGTCAGAAGAGCACTCTATGAAAATAAATTGAATTGAATTTAATTGAATTTTAGCTTAGAGGCTTTAGCAGAGTGGAAGGACACAAGGAGCTCTGTGGCATGCCCAGGCTGTGGGAGAGGGGGATGGTGAGGAGGAGTGACTTTACCACACCTCTGGGTAGTATGGGTGGCACAGCAAGTATTGCTGCTGTCTTACAGCACCATGGTGGTGTGAGAGGGTGTGGGTTTGATCCCTGCTCAATCTGTGTAGAGTTTGCATGTTCTCATTTGAGGTTGCTTTGGAGAAAAGTGTCTGATAAATGTTACTGGCCCTATTTTACCCCATCTTCCCAAACAGTGAGGGAGACTGACTCGGGAGTTCCAGACAGACGCCGGACCAGAGAGATTGCAGAAGTGTAATACTTGGACCTTAAAATCTCAATGTGCTGCACCAAAGACACAACACAGCATAAATGCAAGAAGAAAGCACCCGTTCACGGTTCCCATTCACTGATGCACCAAATGTGTGAATAAAAAGTCTTTTATTCATGCATCCTGCGAATTTGTGCTACAAATTCTTCACAAACTGCTGATTTTGGGAAACTTTTGCATTGCTCACATTTCCATGTTGTGGGTTCGAAAATCATGTGCTGGAGGTGTGATGTGATGGTCTGGACCTTAGACGACGAACAGAGTCCAGACAGGAGGATAGGGTTGAAAGGAGAACAGTGCTGGCATTATCTGTGGACAAGTCTCAGAATCCTGAGATCTGATGAAATCTGAGAATTTTGCTGTGGATGGGAGAAAAGTTTGTGTGGCACAGGAGAGTGAGGAGGGTGGGGGAGATTTTAAGTTTTGGCAGAATGTGACCGAGGGTGTAGAGGCAAGAAGGGGGTTCATGGGGGCGAAGGAAGGCTGGAAGGAGACAAAGAACTGATCCGAGATATGGAGTGCAGTGACAAAGAGGGTCATGATTCTTGGGAAAGTTGAGGTTGAGCTGATTGCTGACCTTGTAAGGGGCAGAGGACTGGGACACAGAGAGCTCGAAGGTCTGTCTGTACGAGTGACCAAGGGTTGAATGCATGGCTGATCAGAAGATGCAAGTCAGAGTAACCCAGGAGGGACGGTGGAGTATTGTCTACTGGGACAGAACTCAGCAGAAGTGTGCAAGAGTGCAGATGTAGCAGTAATAGAGGCTGTGGATTTTAAACAAGGACTGACCAGGAATGTGGAGAGAGGTAGGGAGTCTTTGGGAGACGGGGAGGAAGGGGGCACTATCATTCACTTTTCAGCCATTGTGAGAAAGAAGGTGTAATGATGACGTATTATGGTGGAGACCGAGGGGTTGCCCCCCTCCCCCGGTCCCCTCTCTCTCCCGCGCGCGCACAGGCTGATATACTTGGCCGTGTACACATTTTGTTCCTTGCACGTTTTGAAGTTTAATGTTGTTTATTTTATCGTGAAGACAGCTGTGTGAAATATAAGTCATCCATAGTTGCCTACAAGATATTAAAAGAGCTTCCATTTTTCCATGTCCGTCTGGGTTTATACACTTTTCTTTGGAATCCATGTGAGGATCTGGGCTAACTCATTAGCCAGATCGTTACAAAGGTCACATTAGAGCCTTTTGGAGCATTGCACCTTCAGCAGACTTTCAAACATTTACACTCCTATTGGTGCCGTTTGCGACACCAAGAACTGGTTGTCGTGAACAAGACAAATCCAAGTGGATTTTAATGTACCATGAGGTCTTGATATGTAAGAGATGCAAAGCGTGGAAATTCTTCCTGAAGTTTGTAATAGACAGCAATGCTGTGACTATTCGCTGACCGGAGACCAACTTGGGGGTCTGGGAGTTGATTTCTGAGTTGCACAGTAAAACTGAGTGATCTTGTAGCCATTATGTTAAAACAAATGAGCTTATAGACCTTTGCCTCCATCATTATCTCCGTTGTCAGATGCAAAAAAAAAAAAAACTGCTGAAAAACTAACAAAAATTTATCATAGCAGTTCTGAAAATTCTCATCGATAATTTGAAAGTGTGTGTTAAAAAGGACACATGTAATAATGCTTCCTGCTTTGTTTTCACATTGCATTTGAGCTCTGCACACATCAGGCCATAGCTGTGTGTGGTGCAGTGATGGAACCAAAGGCAGAAACAAATGTCATGCAGCGCAGTGTATGTTGTCAATAAATATTTCATCTCCAGCAGCTCTGCAACATGCCACATGATTTATTCTCTCCCTTGTAGACGCATGCCAGGACCTGCGCCACCACAACTGTTGCTGTTGACATTTTCAGCATGAGCACTGATGTGAACTCAGTCCAAAATTTACTGCACTCAGCATCAGAAGAACACAAAAGTTGAATTAAAAACAATATCAAAGCTGAAGCTTCAATATTTCACCTGTTTGATTTACACCTATTGAAACCACCTTTAAATCTTAATTCTAATGACAACTGAGCTGAAATAACCAATAACCAATTGGTATTTTTACTGAGATGTACGTCGCTTTGGAGAAAAGCATCTGCTAAATGAATAAATGTAAATGTATTTGTGCAACACCACAAGAAACCATCAAATGTATTAAATATGTTATGAAAACCAAAAAACTATTGAAAAAGTGTCGATTAATAGTGTTATTAGTAATTAGAATTAGTAGTTTCTTTTTTCAATCATTGACACCTTCTCATAAAATGTGCTGTGAAGAACCAGTGCAGCGGAGACAAGGCTGTGTTTGACCACGTGGGAACAGTTATCCTGCCTGTCATCTCTCTCACACTGTGCTCCTTTAGACATCACCCCAACTTTAAACAAGCACACAATGCTGCCTCACTGCCACCACCGCCGCCTTTATGGCCTCTTGTTTGCCAACACTGGTGACAGCCGAGAGCATCGACAGCAACTCTGGAGCACAATCAATACTGTACACAGAAAAAGCACAAAGGCAGCAGGAAGAGACGATCAATCGGCTCCTTCATCTGTGCAATCGCAAATCAACATGCAAATATCATGTGATGGGTCACTTACAGAGATCTTCATCTGGTTCAAGAAGAATCTGAAAACTTACCTTTTCTGGACCCATTTCGCCCAAGATCTCTCCAGCTCATGTATGGTGTAAATGTTCATGCACAGTAACTTCATGAGCAACACCAGATAAAGCATTTATTCAGCCACTACTCTGGCATTGTTTTTGTTTGCTTGTGTATCTTATAATGTTATTAAAAAAATAATAATTTGGTAGGAGGGTATCAGGATTTGTCTGTCCTGTGTTTTATGCACCTACTTGAACGATGAACCTCTGTGCAGCAAGTGGTAAGTAAGAAACTAGGTTTACTCGAGTCACATGTCTGCAGCTCTGTCTCTTTCTCTTAATGTAATGCATAAGTTGTACTTTTGCTGAGTTGTACGTCGCTTTGGACAAAAGCGTCTGCTAAATGAATAAATGTAAATGTAAATGTAGTTCTCCAGAAGACACTTCTCTCAAGGAAAAGTGCTTTTTTGATGCCATACTGTGTGATTTAGTGGAACATACTGTTAGTCAACTCTAAGAATGAGTATAAAATAATGGGAGATGCAAGAGTGTCACCTTTCCTTTGTGAAAAAGACCGTTATTTGTTGCAGAGGTAAATCAGGAAGCAGTAGATGGAGGAACAGGTCAACGGTGGAAACAGTGACCGAAGAGTCACATGCACCATGGGTCAAAAGTAGTAGTGGAGGAACAGCAGCCTTTGCAGACCACCTGCATGTTTTTTATATGCTACTGACATATGATGTTTAAATCCTCAAAAAAGAGGCAGGATACTGCTGTTCAGTTTCAATACACAGAGTTACATTTTAAATTTCATTGCTACACAGTGTGAAACTTTGTACAACAATCACTGTATGTAGGGCTGTTTAAAGAATGACATAAAATATAAACATAGCCTGTAAAAACAACCACTTTTTTACAATATGTGCACCACCGTGAAAGAGTTATTGCTGAATAAGCAGGGGGTTCTTGGAAAAGCATTGAGTGAGGACAACAGCTGTGAGATGAGCAGTGAGATTAGTTGGAGACTTTAGCTTATTATGGAAGGAGGCTGTTTTAACTCAGCAGGTAGTGGAGTGGAAGGACACAAGGAGCCCTTTATGAACTGTGACATGTGGGTCACATACTGTAGGTCTCGCTGACACATGACAGTGGGCTCAGGGCCCCAGCAGCTTCTCCTTCTGAGAACAACATCATTACCATCATCCCGCACGTTGCCACATTTAACCTTGGACTGCATCAGAAACAGAGGAGAGAATTGCCTCTGGCTGCTCCCAACTGCCTAACTTTACATATTCATCTCTTTATTATTCATGTTTTTTGATTTACCTGCTGGGATGCAAATAAATCAAGTTTAAACATGTTTTTGGTGGTAAAATTATGCAAAAAAACAAACAGCTTTCCAACAGATTTCTTCTCTAACACATGATATATTGAAAAAATGCAGACATATACTTCATATTGTTAGGCCGACGTGTCACGGACCAGGATTATGTTTGTGGCCAGACCTGTAAGAAAACGGGGAGCCCAGAGCTGAAAAATCTAAATGCAAATGGGATTAAAAAAAATGCTTACTGTGATATATTATATGAATGCAATTACACAGCGAGAAAGGTATCAGCACAAGCAACAGTACAGAATACACACACAGATGAAAATGATGCAAATGAATGACGTTTTGCAAGAAGAATTGAACTGAACTATTTAAAAAAAGGAAACACCATCAATCTCCTCTTTTACAGTGGAGACATTTACTTTTTAGGTTTCATGATACACTCATTAATACATTTAAAATGATGACTGCAAGTGTGTGATGCAGGACTTAACATCATCTTCACAGCAGGATGTTCACATTCGTAGAGCATGTACATCCAGCTCCGAAAAGGACGTTTTCAAAAGACTTGGTATGTAGAACTGCTGTAATTTATTACTTTGGACAGTTCTCATCAGATCATGCTGTGCAGTGCTGCTCAAAGCGGCATCACACTACAAACAGCAGCATTTCGTAAATGTTTTAATCACAGCAGAGACGTTTATCACTGGGCACAATTTCATGAGTGACATTTCTAATTTAATTATTAATTTAATTATATTCATTATAGTCACTAAATGCTTTCAGGGTTGTGGTGAGGCAAGTTTGGCGTGCGCACACAGACACACACACACACACACACACACACACACACACACACTACCAGTACCACTCCAATTTAAAATAATTCTACAAGAAACTGAATTTATTGACTCACGAGCATCACTCACCACATGTATGGTTTCAGTGGCGTTTCCCAGTTGCCATCAGCTTTCTAGAACACTTAAGTAAAGTATAAAGTGTATTTTCCACTTGAAAATATACTTCACAGTAAAAAAATTGATTGTGCTAAATATAGATTAGGTGACATCTATGCCTGCGCTGGATTTATGAAAACACGGGATAACGTCAGTTTGTAGCACACGTTTTACTGTTTTTACCCACTTTAGAGCTGATGTGTAGTGACACTGGAGCGCACAGCAAAGGCAGTCGGCCAAAACACGGCACAAAGTAATTGAAGAAGAAACTCCTCCAATAACACGGAGTGACATATATATTAGTGGCCAAAGGGCTCAGTCACTTCTTGTCCTTGTAAGCGGCTGCTGACGTCACCACTTGTTACTCCTCTGATCAGAAGCCTATTGAGTCACACACACAGAGCACCCCAACTCCACACACCATGGAATGTTCTTCACAGGGAGTATTCTACCACACTTTATTCTCCAAGAACACATGTGGTCCAAAAAGCATTGCCCTCTTTCCACTGGTTCCATGTAATCCAAAGGCAAGGAGCATTTCTGGACCAAGTGAGGCGAAGAGTGACACATCTCACATGCTCAACTCCAGATGAGTCCGGCTCATACACTCTGAACTGGTGCCTACAGATGGCAGATCTCTCACCTGATGAAGCTCAGCAGCCTCTAGGAGCAGGGAGTTCCTGATCAAACCCTCTGTGTATGTCACACAGACAAACTCTCCAAATGATGATGATGATGCTCTTCAGTGGGGACTTTTCTCCAGCAGCTGTTCAGATCACTGGAACCCTGAGGCAGCAGGTGGTAGGACATTTCTGCACAGGACATGCAGGTCCTATACTGGGATCACTGCCATGAACTAACAGCTCTTGACAGTGTCTTAGCAAATGAGCGCACATTCAATACGAGAAACATATGAATGGTGTTGTTGTCTATCAACACTTTTCCAAAAAATATTTGCAGTATCGAATTATCATTTCCAGAGCATTATCATATCCAGAGCAGCTGTTACAATTTTACCACATTAATAACACTGTGTTAATCATTAATGCCTGGAATGGAGATCTTTATAGGTCTCAGTGTTCACTTCTGACCCGTTTTCAGCAGACTCACCTGTACAAGAAGAACCTGAGAATCCAAAACGCTTGGACACACTTGGGTTTGTGGCCTAAATGTTTTGGAAGTGCACTGTGGATATGGCTTGTGGACGTTGAGACGTCACTGAGGGTATAATTAGGCCTTTCCTGCCCTTCTCCTGGTCATATGGTGGCACAGCAGGTAGCACTTGTGGCCTGTGGTGCCAGGACTGTGGGTTAACATTCTGCATAGTCTGTGCAAAGTCTACATGTTCTCTCCATTTTCACTCTGTTTCTTCTCAAAATGCAAACACGTGGAACAAGGAACTGGTTAACCCCTTTTGCACCCTCCTTTACCATGAAAACCAGGACAATGAACTACACAAGTCCTACTCCCCCACCTTCAACCTGCTCCCTTTGCAGCACAGCCCAGCCCAGCTCAGCAGACTTGTGTATCTACAATGGTCCATGTCCAGATGAAGATGATGAAATGTTTGTGTAGCTTTTTTTAAAAAAATACACACACACACACACACACACACACACACACACACACACACACACACATTTTCAGAACCGCTTGTCCCATATGGGGTCACGGGGAACCGGGGCCTACCCGGCAACACAGGGCGAAAGGTCGGAGGGGGAGGGGACACACCCAGGACGGGACGCCAGTCCGTTGCAAGGCACCCCAAGAGGGACTCAAACCCCAGACCCACTGGAGAGCAGGACTGTGGTCCAACCCACTGCGCCACCGCACCCCCCACTTTAAAAAAGTAATAATTAGAAAAAAGAATTTGTAGGAAGGTGATCAGGATTCGGGGGCACGGTGGTGCAGTGGGTTGGACTGGGTCCTGCTCTCCGGTGGGTCTGGGGTTCAAGTCCCGCTTGAGGTGCCTTGTGACAGACTGGCATCCTGTCCTGGGTGTGTCCCTTCCCCCTCTGGCCTTACACCCTGTGTTGCCGGGTAGGCTCCGCGACCCCGTATGGGACAAGCGGTTCGGAAAGTGTGTGTGTGATCAGGATTCGTCTATCCTGAGTTTTGTGCACCTACTTGTGCAATGAACTTTGGTGCATAAAGTGGAAAAAACAAACTAGGTTTACTTAAGAATCATGTCTGCAACTATGTCTTTTTCTCGCTCTCCTAATAAAATGCACAAATTGTATTTTCACTGAGATGTTGGTTGCTACAGGGGGTGCAGTGGCGCAGTGGATTGGACTGGGTCCTGCTCTCCCGTGGGTCTGGGGTTCAAGTCCCGCTTGGGGTGCCTTGCGATGGACTGGCGTCCTGTCCTGGGTGTGTCCCCTCCGGCCCTGCGCCCTGTGTTGCCGGGTAGGCTCCGGTTCCCCGCCACCCCGTATGGGACAAGCGGTTCGGAAAGTGTGTGTGTGTGTGTTGGTTGCTTTGCAGATAAGTGTCTGCTAAATGTAAGAATGCCCCAGCTGCCATTGAGAGGCACATGTGGTCAATGACGTGGCCTTAGACACACTGTGGTGTCACTGCACACACTACCCCCTCCTTTAAAAATATCACATTTTACCTCCAATTGCCTTTGCTCATGTGGTTTCCACATAACGAAATGGACATGGACAGTTACTCATGCCTCCTTTTTTTAACCCAGAGCTATATGGTTCTGAGTGATGCAGGACCTCATTCTCTCTGTTTTCATTTATGCGTTTTATTTCTGTCACACTGCAAAAGAGCTGGCCAAAGTCAACAATTAACAGTGTTATTATTCCTGTCCACAAGTTCATCCGTTGGGCACAGTAACAAAGGGTTATGGGTTCCGGGCCGCCACGACACTTCATCCCTCAGTTTTGTCTGAAGATATTTTCCATAGCCTACATGTTTGCTGGCTGCGATGCAGGTGCTAAGGACTCCTTAGGGGCATGTGGGCAGCCGCAGGGGGTCTCTTTGGGTGCCACTCATAGTCCCGTAGTCTCTTAAAATCCAGCTCCAGGTTGTGAGGGGCCCATTAAAAGAGCTTCGGGGGTCAGACGAGATCATGAGATGAGAACTCTATTGATAATGTAGATATAGCCTTTTTCTGTGTATCATAACAGAGGGCTGTGGAAAAATTATGTGCCCCCTGTTCAGTCTTCTTCAGCTTTACGTTTCTTTCATTAAATCAAAACAGATCTTTCTGTCTGTACTGTTCTCCTTGTTATGCACATCCAGTACGTTAGCGCAGTTTAACAGCAAGCCAAACTCGATTCTCACGAGCCAGGATATGAGCGTCTTGCTCCCAATTATTGTCTCCAAATGACAAGTGAAAATTTGAGTGAAACTATAATAAACACTTTAACCAATGTCTGCAAGAACTTCACAACTTACAGTTATTGCTTCCACAGGCATAGGAAAAACACACAGAACTCAGATGCTTCCACTATGCCTATCCCGACACAGTGCATCATGGAAATAGCGCACATGCACAAATTGCGTATAACTTATGGAAATAAAGGTTCCGCTCAACAAAGCAATTAATCACATGAATTAAACAAATCTGCGGGCAGAACACTGTCACTTGCAATACTTTATGAGTGGAGACTGAGGAAGGAAATAGTGACACCGGTGTTGTTTTAGCATCACTTCCTTGGAGAAAAAAAAGAGTGAAAGCTGAATGCTGGGGCAAATACTTTTTGCCACGGCACGTTATGTGTTTTTACACGGCTAACGGTAAGCTTTTATGAGTCTACAAACAATGGGTTTATAGTTACATTGTTTTGCTGGTTCTTTCATTCAACGTGAACTTTTACCTACTTTTTACCATGATGTGATCCATTGGGTGTTTTCATGGAGCAGCTGAAGCTAAGCATTAAATTCAGGGCTGCAAGTGTTGATGTTTATTTAAGGGAGATGTTTGAGACCAGGACAACTGACTGTTTTACTTTCAGCTTCCCTCTCATTCCCTCTCGCTCAAACAGATCATGTGCTCTTGGAGGAGCTCAGGGCTCCCAGCTTCTCGCCAGCTAGCAAACGTGCTCTAAATTGATGTCAGCTTGTGCCCCTACAGATGTTTCAGCTTCTGCTTTCACAGATCTGGCCCCCCAGGGTTTGCTTAGCTGGGATTTGAACCCCTCATCCCACAGCTGAAGTTCAATTCCTGAACAGGAGACTTCTTGTCTTGGAAGTAACGGAGATCTCAGTTTGACCCAGGAGATGATAAACATTTTTCTAATGGGCTCATATGTATCATTTCAGTAAGATGTCAGTGCATGTTTTAATGTATTTTATTGTTTTTGAAGACATTTTTTGCTTTGAAGAGATGTTTTGATCTGTTGGTTAAAGAGTCATATATTTAATCTAAGGGTAAAGAGCAATATTAGTCAAAAATACCACACAGCCGTCTGTGTAAATTTCTGCCCACCTTCTGTGATCTCCTCAGTCAGAAAGCGACCAGTTCAGAGGCAAACGTCCTCTTGAGTTCCATGTCCCCACAATATGGAGGGTCCATCTGTGATCCCAACAATGTCCACTTCTCAGGTAAGTCTGGTGAATCTTGTACCTGAGGGACACACCTTGAGGTACATCAGTAAAACACCTCACTGTCCTGTGTAAATACAGTACATCCTTCAGCTCTTGCTGTTTGGAGTAAAAACAACACAATACCAGTATAGTCTCTGTCATAAGTGCAAATTTATGAAGTTAGTAGAGTCCTTACAGAGTGATTTTCATAAGTGAGCTTGCATCTGTAAATATATATTACTTCTCTCAATGTTCTGTCATTGTATTTGAATGCAGTAAATGCCTGGCCGCTCAAAGCTTAATGTGCGCAGTTAAAAAAGTCAGGTGGGGACCATACGTCTCGTTTTTTGACAACTGAGTGGTCCCATTGGCAGAAAAAGCTGCGGTTAGAGAATTACAGTGTGAATTAGAGGAAGGTACATTAATCTCTCCCCATTTCCCAGAGGGACATGGGAGCTGCTGCAGAAGAGTCAAATGAAGAACACCTCCCAACTTGTCTCCACTACTGGAAGTGAGTAAACTGAAAAAACACACACACACACTTTCTGAACCGCTTGTCCCATACAGGGTCACGGGGAACGGGAGCCTGACCCGGCAAAACAGGGCATAAAGCTGGAGAGGGAGGGGACACACCCAGGACGGGACACCAGTCCATCGCAAGGCACCCCAAGCAGGACTCAAACTCCAGACCCACCGGAGAGCAGGACCTAGTCCAACCCACTGCGCCACCGTGCCCCCTTGCAAAAACAAACAAAATAAGTAAATAAATACATAAAAGCATACGGAAAATATGCTCTAATCAATGCATGTGATCCATACATGACAATGTATGAAGTTTCATCAAGTGCCCAAAGATTGCAGTGCTGTCATTAGGTGAGCAGTGAAGCAACACCTTGTTCAGACATATTGCCTTTAAATGAAAATGATAATGACGTTGCAGATCCTTGGGTTTTTATACCTAAGGAAAAAGCTTTTATACTCAATCCTGTGATCTTGAACTGTTTTTGCAGTGGGCCGGTGAAGCTGGACCAGTGAACAGCAATTGTGAAATGGCCAAAGGAAGTGAATTTTCTGCAAATGTCTTTACATGACAGAGTGTTTTCAGGGCTTCTTTTTACTGGTACTGGAATCTGATTTGCAGCTAAATGGCTGATTGCAGGTATTGAAAACACACTACATACCTCAAAGTTAAACTGGAGTCCTGTTGTAAAGACAGTCCAGTACATGGGACATGGGACACGTGCTCTTCATGGAGGACTCTGCCCTGTACCACTGATGCCCTGTATTACAGTCCACGTGTGGTATGGTGCTGTAAACGTCACTGTCTGTACCATATTATGACAGGTAAAGGTAGAGAGACATCCTTCCCCCTCAGTGTTTCCAAGAGCTCCACTAGTTGCAGTGCGCTGCGTCATGGCACCTTTCCTGTAGCCAGGAGAGTCAGCGATAAGACAGAAACCTTTCTCCTCTGGTTAATGATATTTGTTTCTCTTCGGAGTCACACATCAACCTCACAGTAATCTCCTTTGATTATGTTGCCATGGCAACAGCCTCCTCTCTCCCAGTGCATTTATTCTCTTTTACAATGAAAAGAATTTCCCAGGTTCCTGTTTGCCTCCATTCATTTGCATTTCAGCTCTCGTATCCCTCTCCTCTCTAGTATAGCTTAATCAAATACATTATATTTACAGGTGTGGACTGAGTCTTTCATTTAAATTTGTTTTATTTTTTCTGCCCTTGTTGGAAATCTTTTGTCTTTCACACATTCATTTATTCATGATATTTGACTGTTTGTTGGACTCCCTTAGGTCTTAATTAGTGATTTTTGCTTCTGAAATAAAAGAGCTGCTCTTTGTGAAACTGGGAATACGTTTTGACTTCAGATTTACTGTTTTATTTTTACCTAGTCCATGCCATGACTAATAATGATGAAGGACAGATGAATGACTCTGCTGTGAGCCGGGCTTTAGTCTCAACTTAAGATTTTGTTTAACTGCTTGTGCGCCTCCTGTTTTGAACCAGCTGTCCCAAGAATGGGATGCAGAAAGCTGTGGACAGTTGGAGAACAAGTAACACACTATCAGTGAGATCTCAGTGTTTCAGAATATCACCTTTAAACAGCAATACTTAAAAAATACTTGTACTGCACACAGAAGCTATTAGATATATTTGAAAAAAAAAGTGTTAAATTAGGGCAACATGGTGATGCAGCAGGTAGGTCTATCACAGCACATGGGCTGTTTGGGTATAGTTTCCAATCCAGATCAGTCTGTGTCCAATTACTCCCTATTTATCCCTGCAGGTGCTCTGGCTTCCTCCCACAGTCCAAACATAAGCAGTTCAGGTGAATCTGACAAACAGCATTGCTGTGTGGGTGTGTGTGTGTGTGTGGCTACCCTATGATGGACTGGTGTCCCATCCAGGGTGTACTCCTCATAGCATAGCACCCAGTGATTCTGGGATAGGTTCCAGACCACTACAACCCTGAGAAGGACAAACAGCTACCAAAAGTGAGTGTGAAGTTATTTAATGTATAAAAATATTTACTAGCATTTTTCTCAGTGGTGTTTATAGAAACACATAACAAATGAAAGCTGGATTGTACAATTTCAGCTGAACAAATCAGTTTAGGGGAATTCCTTTTGTGATCATGTTTTGCTGTTGTTGTGACCCCTAAAGCCTTAAAGTATCAAAAGGCTGAGAAAGGATGATTTCTGAAAGCCACAAGCCACAGAACCATTTTTGCTATCATTTCTCAAATAATTCCAAAGCCAGCCATGTTGTAGCCTAATATTAATAATGTACAATAAACACTGAGCATTAGACATGATTTTTACACCATTTCATCTCCAAAGGAGAATATATCATGGAAAGGACAATCAAAAGAGAGTAAATAATCATGTTTGGCACTTTCCCATACTGGAGTTTTGTAAAAACACAATTCTGGGAGGGAAGTATTAGACCAACCCTGTGGTCACATCCAGCTGTCAATCATATACCACGCATATACCAGTAGCTCACAAACCAGACGTGTCTTGTTCCTTTTCAAAGGTCACATAGGTTAGTTGATGACCCTCAGCTTCATTATGGGATGTTTGTGTGATGTTCAAGCAATATTGATCTTCTACACAGGAAACATATGTTGCATAACCTGTGGAGTCATACGGTCTGTCGCTTCACCGGAAATGTACTAAATCAAATATGTATATGGTGCTATCGATTTAGGTATAAATCCCTGAGATACTGTGAATATTAAGGTGGATAATTATAGGCTCACATGGGCTCTGCTCTCTTCAAACAGGCAAGGAAAGAGTGTTCATATCGTTGCCATAAAAGAGGGCACAGAATGCCAATTTTTTCATTCACCAATATAATACAGTTTACAGCGCCACTTTGTGATGTTATTTTTATTTCACTGGCAAAGTTATACGAAAAATCACAAATGCTGGAGACATTTAACCACTGAGGCAGTAAAAGATTAGATCAAATAGCAAAAAAGTACTACCGGCAAAAAAAAAAGTCAGTTGAATCCATAAAATTTGGAGGAAAACTGCAAAAAGGAGCAAAAAGAATAGAATACTGAACAGGAAAAAAAACATTTGCTTGAACTTTTAGTAAAATAATTAATAATGATGTGTTAATAAATTAGGGGGTGCGGTGGCGCAGTGGCGCAGTGGGTTGGCCCACAGTCCTGCTTTCCAGTGGGTCTGGGGTTCGAATCCCACTTGGGGTGCCTTGCGGCAGACTGGTGGTGTGTCCCCTTCCCCCTCTGGCCTTATGCCCTGCGTTACCGGGTAGGCTCCGGTTCCCTGTGACCCCATCTGGGACAAGCGGTTCTGAAAATGTGTGTGTGTGTTAATAAATTAATTACATTTATTTCGCTGATGTTTTTTTTCCAAAGCAACCAAAATGTTAATGTTACCATTTACACAGCTGGATAATTTTACTGGTGCAGTTGAGAGTAAGTACCTTGTTGAAGGGCACTACAGCTGAACATCAAACCTATAACCTTTAGATCCAAAGGCAATAACACTAACCAGTATGCTAGCAGCTGTCCCCTGTCTCCCCTCTAGCTGTTTCATATTTAAAACCGCCAACACAACATTTAAAATATCTATGCAAATAAAAGCTAATGAATCTTCTGGAATAAGGCAAATTACTGAAAAAAAAAAAGTTTATTCATGAGTCTTATTTAGAGCAGATTAAGCGACTGTATAACATCTCATTGTTTATTCGTGGTAACGATGAGGGACTCGGAGCCGGTTCTTGTCACACTCCTTCCCATCCACTGGCATAGCAACTTCCTCTGTTCAAGGGCTCCAGGTCACTGTTGGAAAGAGAAGCTCTTATTGGAACTGCCACCCTACGTTGCTGTTTGGGGGAGCCATCTCTCCTCTCAGATTTCACACATTCCTATGACGAGGCACACAAGCATTTCCATGAAAGCAGGGCATGTTTTTGGCCTGGATAAAGGTGTGGGCAGGTACACAATAGTGGGGGGGGCACAGCTGGTGCAACCACTGCATGAAGGTAAAACGGGGAAAAATTATAAATATTTGCCAACTTGAAGAGGGTGTGGTGGTGCAGTTGGTTGGACCACAGTCCTGCTCTCCAGTGGGTCTGGGGTTCGAGTCCCCCTTGGGGTGCCTTGCAGTGGACTGGCGTCCTGTCCTGGGTGTGTCCCCTTCCCCCTCCGGCCTTACGCCCTGTGTTAGCGGGTAGGCTCCGGTTCCCCACAACCCTGTATGGGACAAGTGGTTCTGAAAATCTGTGTGTGTATTTACCAACTTCAGCAGGATCACACCCTGTGCAGGTCAACATTGAGTGGAAAAAGTGTATCCAGGTGACCTTATATTCTTGTCCATTTCTAATTATTCTGTATGTTTATAAATGCATAAAGAGTATACTAACTATATTAAGGGGGTCAGAGGGTCTTAGCAGGAAAAGGAGGAAGAAGGAGTGGGCTAGGGTGGTGTTTTTCAGAGATCCTTTTAAGTTTGCAAAGGCTTTGTTTGGTAAGGAGAAGTCTGAGATGTTAGACATGGAAAAGCAGGAGCTGAATGTTATCTGCGCAAGGTGTACTCTGGTGGAGAGCATGATGGTGGCTTTGAGTTGTCGGTGGATATCTTGTCTGTAAGGGAGATAGAGTGAGAAATGGATGGGTGCCCGCCGAGGTGGGGAGAAGTACAAGATGTAGTGCGGCGGGCAAGGGCCTCCAGAGCACCTGGCCCAAACAGAGTACACACTGGGTGTTCAAATGTGCACTGGTTTGTGCTGAAATTTTTGTGGAGATTGATGTGCTATGGTGTGGAAGAAAGGGATCATCCTGAAATCATGATGGAGTGTGGGAGGGATTTTTTTTCCTAAGGAGAAGGAAGCTGTTGGGGTAGGCCAGTTTAGGCCTACTAGCCTTCTCAATATTGAAGGGAAAATTTTCTTTGGTGCTGTGGCAAGGAGGTTGACAGCGTATTTGAAGGCCAACAGGTTGATTGATACCTCTTTGCAGAAGGCAGGGCTTCCGGGATGCTCGGGGTGCACACCAGTATGATCTGGGATCAGATACAGACTGCCAAGAAGGAGAAAAGAGACCTCTGTATGGTGTTCTTGGACTTAGTAAATGCTTATAGGTGGGGACTGCACAGTTTGCTGTGGGAAGCGTTCAGGTTTTTCTAAGGTCCCTGAGAGTGTTACGAGGTTGGAGAAAGCCAACTGCGGAGAATTTCAGTTTTGTTTTACTACAGAAAGCTATACAACGTCTTGCCATTGGATGGAAGCTGGAATCATGGCTGGATGTACAATTTCGCCATTTGCTTTCACAATGGCAATGAAAGTTATTATAACGGCTTCCAAAGAGGTTGTTGGCGGTGAGAGACTGTGGGATGGGATGTACCTATCCCCTGTTAGTTTGTGGAGTGGTGCATTTGCAACTTTTGTTGACTTGTAAGGATGTATGATGTAATCTGGGATGGTTTGAGTTTGTGAAGATGGCGCATTTCAGTGGAATTTATGGAGATGTAGTTGAATTGGGGTACTTGAGTTTATGGAGTCGCTGTATTTGTTGAGAGTGGAGGGCATCTAACATATGTGGAGAGGGTAGGTCTAGGACGCCAGATTGCACAGCTGAGTCTTCCTGAGGTGTCGTGGGCCTAATTCAACATGACACCAACAAAGGTAGTTGTCTACTTAACCACCTCAATGAAATACCCATGTTGGCAACCTGTGGTTGTGTTGGTCTGGGGGTGTGGTGGCATAGCAGGTGTGTGGTGGGTCCATCACAAGGCACCCCAAGCAGGACTGGAACCTCAGACCCACCCAAGAGCAGGACCCAGCCAAGCCCACTGCGCCACCACACTCCCCGCATTACCTTCCACAGCAATAAAAGGACAGTCAAACAACACTGGTGTCATTTT
The DNA here is from genome assembly GCF_900964775.1 of Scleropages formosus. Lineage (NCBI taxonomy): Eukaryota > Metazoa > Chordata > Actinopteri > Osteoglossiformes > Osteoglossidae > Scleropages > Scleropages formosus. Next base: position 21,994,538 of record NC_041828.1, on the reverse strand, counting down.
TTTCTCTCTCAGACCCCATTCATAGAGCACTGGAACTGACGGAAAGATCTGCTCAAATTTTGTGTGAGAAGCTGAAAAAGAGAGAAAAGTCAAACACTGATTGTATAGCTTTTCTACCTAGTGTAGTTGTTACTGTGATGTAGTGTACAGCTGACCTCTTAACTCCATTTCAACTGTCTCTCTGCCCTTTGCTCTTCGCTCTGTGTCGCTGTGTGAGATGAGCGCTCTCTAAAAGCGTATTGAACTGAATTCTTCACACCATTATACACAAACACACTGCAGCATATCAGAGACGAAATTAGTGTGCCCATTCCTTGATCCATCAGCAACTACAACCTGCAGGGATCATGTGTCACTAGTTGAGGTTGAGTGCGTCGCACATCATGGTGAACCACGTGAACTCACTATTTACAAGTGTGTCAATAATCATTTGAACCTGTGGCAAAGGAACAAGTCTTTTTGGCCTCATAGCTCATCCCACTGCATCATTCAGCCACCCCAGGAAAGGACTGGTTTCTCCTTTCTGCTCGCTGTTCCACTGTTGATGGAACTTCAGAGCTCCATTTAGTCCTTTTTTTGGGAACATGGGGCTCTGTGGGCCACGGCCAACATTTTCCCACTAATCATTTTGAGGCAGCTGCTGACGGAGGTCATTTTATAACTACACAGTAATTACTTCCTGCCTTTGGGTGCTTCCCTCCCAGCAGCAACGACCACAGCCTCCTCCAGCCAAGTGTAACTGCAAATTCAATGTGTACCTTTCAAGTGCCGGCGAACGCAGGACCGACACAACATTCCATCTGAACCCTCAGAAAGAGTGGTTCCAGGCAGCCAGAACCTCTTAAACTCACGCTTGGACCGCTGCTATCTGTGCTTCGTGCTGTTGCCGTGGCAGCTGCTCCCTAGCTCAACAGGAGTGTGTTCAGTGATATGAAAAGTGCTGCTTGAGCAGCAAATTGTGGACATTTCTAGCAGATTCTGCCATGGTGGAGAGTGAGCTGTTGTCATGTGGTGCCTCTCCAGGGCCACCTGGACAGGTGTGCCCACGTACATCTCATGCAGTATATGAATAGTGAGCACATGTGGGATGAAATTATCCATGGATTTGCTTACAGGGGGACAGATGGGTGATGAGACGCCAAAATAACCCGTTCAGTCCACTTTTATCATCTTGTTCTCCATGTGATGTCAGTGGCCATTACTCCTTTCACAATCAGCTGTTGATTAAAGTGCTACAGGATTCCAGACGCCCCCCAACTGAATAGGTTCCTGCAGTCCAGTGCTTGTTGTACTGTCTTTAACCATGGTTTTTAATCAATGTGAGCACTGAGCTGAATATGGCACCGGTAGGAATAATCCCACACGAGTGAGCATGAAAACGTCTGGACACCTAGGAGGGAAGGATTCACCACTCAGCACTGTGATATTGTGTGGGGTCTGAACCAGCACTCCTCAATCTCATAGGTATGAAGGTTAGAGGTGTGACTGGAGTAAAGTGCACAGCACATTTGGTACACTTTGTGTTTATGCAAAGCTATTGCTACTGGATCACATCTATGTCCATATTTGAGTGCTGTATTGGCAACAGTAAAAGCAGCTATTTCATTGTGCTCAGGGAAGAGGAATGATGTCCGGCGTGCCACTTTCATCACAGAATTATGTGTCATGTAAAATTCCTCCATTCTGAACCATTCTGGCTCACAGAAAGACAACACAGAAAAAATTCTCCTTTGATTTAATTTTCACAGGAGGCTGGGACGTGTACTGTACTGCAATTAATGTTTTATGTCTGTTGAAACAATCTCTGCCATTTTGGCACGAGTTCCATTTTTCTTTTACATTTACATCTATTGCCAGTTCTTGAAGTCTGTTTTTTCAAGTCTCTTTGCCTTGCAACCCATTGGGATGACAGAAAAACAAATGTAAATGTTCTCCCTGAGCAGAGAGGGAGACGTGAAGGGAGGCCCTTGGTGTTCCCTGCTCCCGGGGGCTGGGTGGATGCAGCTCCACAGGAAGGAAGTATCAGTCACGTAGAAATCACCCCAAGTTTCCAGAGCCAGGAGAGCATAAAGCGGCAGAATTACACCAGACACTGTTTGCTTTCCTCACAAAGAGCCAAAGAGCCCAGACAAACCAGGCCAAGGCTGAGACTGAAGCACCGCTACAATTTTTGGGTCCAATAAAGCAGGCAACATATCACATTATACCATCTTTGTGCTTTTAATCAGTAACTGTTATATTCTGTAAAAAATAACAAAGATTTTTGATAGATAAGCAGTGAAGGTTAATGGAGCATTTACGAGATTAGAAGAGAAGTAGCTTTGAAAGAGATGGGTTTGAGACCCTTCTTGAATGTTGGGAGGGATTCAGCAGCTCTGAGGGACACAGGGAGGTCACTCCACCACAGTGGAGCCAAAACTGAGAACCTACAGACTTTTGATTTTGGACCTTTGTGAGTGGGATCACCAAGTAGCCAGAAGTGCAGGATCTCAGCACTCTTGCTGGGCTGTAGGGAGTAAACAGGACCTGTAGGGTTTTTGGGTGCAGATCCACTAAACATCTTGTAAGACAACACTTGTAGCATTGGACTTGATATCGACAGAAAAAGGAAGCCACTGAAGTAGAAAATATGAAATATGTATTTTCATTGTCACTCCCAAGTCTCGGCTGTGCACCTTTACTTTTTAACAGGATGCATTGTGTGTGTTGGGCAGTTGAGCTTGAAGGGGCCTTTCTGCTTGTTTTGAAAACATGACACCTAGGGTCCCTTGAGCATGGAAGATGCACATCACTCCACATAAATTGTTGAGATAAATATGCAAATCATTTGGAACAAACCTTTTAGTGGTCTGAGAGTCCAGGTGCAGATTGTGGAGTCAGAGGCGAATTGCAGGACCACATACATACAGTATATAACCCCTTCAACCATTTTCTGCATTTCTTCCGTCTTTTGTGTGTTTGTTGATTGTTTTTTTGCACCACATGGCACAAAACAGCTCTCAGAGGCTGATTCAGCTCCTCTTCACCATCAGGGTCCGAGACGCAGGATGACAAGGCATCCATGCATCACACAAGGTGCCATGCAATCAAAGTGACTGGTGAGCTTCTGCCCCCCGTGTGTCGGAAACATGAAGAAAAGAACTCCTGTTAAATCCTTTCCACGTTTGTTTTCTCAAAGTAATTTTATACAAAAAACAGCATATGCACTGTGTGTGTATATATATGCTGGTATATACTGTACATATATACCTTTAAAAACACAACACCCTTCATACACTGCTTCACACAGCCAGCTTTCGTAACTTTAGTAACATGAATAGCATTAATGCAACTTACTGTACCTGAAACACTGCTCCCATCATTCTGCATCCTGCAGTGCCTTCTGTCACTCTAGCTGTATGGTCCAGAGTAGGAAAGCAGGTCACTGTCCTACTGGGGCTCCAAGTGCCTTTCTGAGTCCCTCTTCACTACCTACAGTGACACTGGGTGAGCGCAGTGCTGGCAGAGATGCTACTACATACAGTGTTTACCTTCAGCATATACTGTATGTGTATGTGAAGGTTATGTATCTGAAAACTTTAAATAAAAGTTTTCACGAGTTTATGTTCACGTTCTCTTTAGTGCAGTGTGGGTCTGTCTAATGCAGCATGTCTAGTGTAGTGTGTTCAGTGCAATGTGTGTCTCTTTAGCGCAGTGGGTGTCCAGTGCAGTGTGTCTCTTTAGTTCAATGTTTGACCGGTGCACTGTGTCTCTTTAGTTCAGTGTGGTTCCAGTGCAGTGTGCATCTTTAGTGCAGTATGTCTTCAGTGCAATTCAGGACTGGAGGTGAGACACTTATGGTGTATCCCAGCTGGTAATGTAATGGTTGGAGCTACTTCCTTTGGACCCAAAAGTCGCAGGTTCAAGTCTCACCTATAGCTGTAGTACCCTTGAGCAATGTACTTACCTTAGATTACTCCAGTGAAACTACCCAGCTGTATAAACTGATAAATAACTAATTAGCTCAACATGAGTCACTTTACAGAAAATCATCTGCTAAATGAATAAATGTAATGTCTGTTGGAGGACAGTGAGAACCCAGCTAGAACTCCAGTCCACCTCTTCTTATTACATCTCCAGTGTATCGCCTCTCAGGGACTCAGGGGACTCGGCTGGTTCTTCCAAGGGTGTAGGGAAAGGATGGTAATATTCAAAAAGTTTTATAACATTATAAAGTAAAATTGTCTTTGGGAATCATTATCATACTATTACCACTCCTGTGGAGAAATGAGGTATGACATTAAGAAGTGAAATTTTGGAAAAAATGTAACTTCATTGAGGGGGTGCGGTGGCGCAGTGGGTTGGACCGCAGTCCTACTCTCCGGTGAGTCTGGGGTTCGAGTCCCGCTTGGGGTGCCTTGTGACGGACTGGCGTCCCGTCCTGGGTGTGTCCCCTTCCCCTTACGCCCTGTGTTGCTGGGTAGGCTCCGTGACCCCGTAAGGGACAAGCGGTTCTGAAAATGTGTGTGTGTGTGTAACTTCATTGACTTTTTTAAATTTGTAAAGTAAGTTTTAAGCTTTCATTCATTCTGCTGATGCTTTTCACAGACACAGTATTATTGTAGTTATACTGATTTCTCCATTTATACACAGGGTAATTTTTACTGTGTCAATTTGATCAAGAGCAAAACAGCAGGAGGAGGGGTTGGAACCTGGGACCTCTGAATAAAAAGCAGCAACTCTAAGCACTGCACCCCCTGCTGCAATGGCTGAAGTGCTTTTCGCTGGATTCTCTCTGTGGAATCTCAGGTGGAACCATGTTGCACTAAAGAGGTCAAACTTAAAAACTGACGAGGTTCACTTAACATGCAGAGCTAAAGCATCCATCCACTTTGGAAAACCTTAGCAGGGTTGGGGTGAATCGGAGCCTATCTCAGAGGCAATGGGCAAAAACTTGAAGGGGGTCCACCCTGGACAGGACACCAGTCAATCACAGGATAGCTGTACGCTAAGGGCAATGGAGCATCACCGTTTTACCCAAACTGCATTTCTTTGGACCGAGGGAGGAAACCAGAGCACCGAGAGGAAACCCAGAAACAGGGAAACAAGCAAAATCAATAGACAGACTGGGGAATTGATCTCACACCCTCGCACACCACCCAGGCATTGGCCTTTTTCCTTGCCCTTTAGGGAAACAGCTTCAGGTCTAATATGTTATCAGTGACACACAACACACTGATTTACCCAGTTTCACACAGGGCTGCCATGAGATTTTTTTCCTTTACAATTTGCTCCAGTAATCATAGCATCAATGTTCTGATGAAGGTTCGAGCTGAGAGCGGAGCCGGAACGAGCTCACCTGGGCTCCGCACATATGAGAGGAGCCGCTTCCAACAGAGACTCTCCATTCACATTCACCTCTTTTGCATTTTATTGACTGAGGCAGTGGTTCCCCACCCAGTGAGGTACAGCTCTATACCCACACTAATAAATGTCTCTGTACTGATCCAGGGTAAGAACCTCGATCACTACTGCACAGTGTGACCACTGGTTCTACGTCACTGGCTAAGAAGAGTGGCAATGTCTATCGCTCATTAAAACAAATAGCATTTTCAGTAATTATAAACAATAATAATGTTTCTCATGTAGTTCTCGGAAACCCGAGTCCTTTTCTGCAGTTTTTCTATATTAATTACTGAATATAATGAGCCGTACAGCTCCTTTCCTCGTAGGCCAAACCTCTCAACTACTGCGGGAAATTGTGGCAATGAATCAATTGGCATCTGAATGCAACAGGTTTTTCACACAGTTCTGTGAGTGGAGAGAGAGAGATGAGTGTGAGATGCTGCTGTGATGCTCTCATGGGGATGTCATGTCCAGATGTCAATCTCTCCTTAAATCAGTGCACAAAGGACTAGATGCACAGCAAAAACACACACACACACACACACACACACACACACACACACCACTGACTTGTCTGTCGCCAATCCTACCACAATGCTTTAAAACCTGACACTTTTTGCGCTAATGTGAACTCTAAAACCAGAGTGTGTATCCAGAGCTCCTGGGGGCAGAATGGGAAAGTAGTTTTACTTTGGCTCAAAATCTAAACCTGTTCATCAATTTCTTTTAAATGGATTCCCTTTAAAAAGATCCAGTGCACTCTGTGCAAAGAAAAGGTTTGGGAGGTTCACTCATTTATTTGAAAACCTTCTCATTTGACAACTATGTCGAACGGCAGCCTGTTTTCTACCATGTGTTTTCAACTAACACACTTAGTAGAACATCCCTTCTGAGAGGAATCCTTCGCATCATTGCTGCAGAACACACACAGCCATGTTTCCCCAGTTCTTCCTTAGTGCCGTTATCCAACCATTAATATTTTAACTTCATTGATTTTGCTGGTAGACCTGTTCATTTCATCTTTGCATGTACTGTGACTCCAGCATATTTCTAAGACATCTCTGAAGATTTGACACCATGAAAGAAAGACAAATGTAAACTGGACCGCCCATTTACGCTCCTCTGGCAGATTTCCACATGAAAACAGTACTTCATTCTGAGTGCAAATTTCAAGGGCTTTTCTTTCACGCTGATACACCACACACACACACACACACACACACACACATTTTCAGAACTGCTTGTCCCATACGGGGTCACAGGGAACCGGAGCCTACCCGGTAACACAGGGCGTAAGGCCAGAGGGGGAGGGGACACACCCAGGACAGGACGCCAGTCCGTCGCAAGGCACCCCAAGCGGGACTCGAACCCCAGACCCACCGGAGAGCAGGACTGCAATCTAACCCACTGCACCACCGCACCCCCTGCTGATACACCACTATTTTTTAATTCTTCTCTTAATTGGTCAGTAACTTGTCCAACATGCTCCAAGAACAGAACTAACTCGGGTGCTCCATCTGTGGTGGTGGTGGTGGTGGTGGTGGTGGGGGGGGGGGGTGCTCAGCTTGCCCCAATGCCTCACAGCTCATCTGTCCTCATGCCAATGGGGGCCATGTCTCAGCATCTGAAATATGAACACGAGATGACTGCAGTTGACAGTAATCTCAGACAAGAGCAAAAGCTCTCAGCAGCATGTTGTAATGAGGGAGCAAAGCGCGGTACACAAGCTCCTCCGCTGGCCTCGAGTGTGGCTTCTGCTTCCAACGCTACTTATTCGTAATGAGCCAACATCGCTCTGCATGCTGGCAGTCGCCTTACCTCCTCCTCCTCCTCCTCTGACACATCCTCGGGCTCACTAGTCTACTCTGCCTCTACTCCAGCAAGAACAATGTGCATAGGAAATTCGTTATCCTTTTTGTGCTTCTTTTACAGGCACTTGACAAACTTAAAGCAAAGGAATTCTTTGTTCTAAAATGGGGCAGCAGGTGGCACAATGACTAGAGCTGCCAAATTTGAAGTTGAAGGACCAAGGTTTAGATCCCATTTCCTGCAGGAGTACCCTTGATCAAGGATCTTACCCTGAATTGATACAGTAAACATAACCCAACTGTATAAATGTGTAAATCAGTGCATGTCAAGGGGCACAACTGTTATAAATTATGAAGAATGTCCATCATGTGGAACAACCTCCCCCTCTCACTCAGAACTGCTGAATGTCTGTCTACATTTAAAAAGGGTCTTAAATCTTACCTCTTCCAGACTCACTTCTCCCATGATCTCTTAAATTCATGTAATGTGTAAAAGTTCATACTCTATAATTTTGAGATTGGAACCATTCAACAACCTTCACGCAGCTATGTAATGTAAATGTTTAAGAAAAAAATTAGGAATGCAATTAAGACTCATCGATATTCAGATAAACTTTCATGCAGCTACTCATGTGGTGTACATTGATTCATATGGTAGAAAGTAACTAATTGTACTTTAGAATCATGCATCTGCATCTATGTCTCTCTGTTAATTTAATGCACACATTGTATTTTCTGTGAGATGCACATCGTTTTGGAGAAAAGCGTCTGATAAATGAATCAATGTAAATTTAACGGCTTAAATGCAACTGTTACTGTTAATTGTTATTCGAGGGTGAAACTTAAACTCAGTACCTGGTGCAACCCCAGCCTCCAACTCCTTAGCTCCTTGGATTTTCCTGCCACCTTCCAGGCAAATGCATTCAATCTCTTCTTCCTTTTTTTCCCTCTTGTCTGCAGAAAAAAAAGAAAGCGCAGCACAGATGGGAAAAGCAGCTCAGAAATGACCCCTACAGGTGTTGATGGAGGCGGCATCCCAAAGTATCAGCTGAGCACCAGGAGGAGAACAGTGTTTTCAAGCCCGGGATGCTCCCCGACTTCTCACACAGCACAAGTGGATCCCAGCAGATCCCAGAGGAAACAGGAAAAGGTGGACCTGCACCATTTCAGGTGTGCTTGTGACGAGCAAAAGAAGGAAACGCACATAAGCAAACCTTCGGCGCGAGGCGACGCGTCTACTGCGTCCACACCTCGGGCAATCAGATCACACCTCAATTCTGCTGCTCCCGGTCTACAAGCAGAAACTGAAGCGAGAGGAACCTGTGACGCGCACTGTACAGCGCTGGACACCAGAAGCGGAGGAAAGGCTCCAGGACTGCTTTGACTCTGTGGACTGGGACATGTTCAGAAACTCATCCTCCAATCTGGACGAGTATGCCACAATGGTCACAGACTTCATTGGGTAACTGTCACACTGTGTAAATGTCTGCATACCACATAAAACAGTCCACTCATTCCCCAACCAAAAACCGTGGATAACCACCGAAATCCAAAATAAGATTCGCGCCCAAACTTGCACGTTTCAGTCCAGAGACACGGACGCGTACAAGAAGAGCAAGTATGAACTGCGCAAAGCCATTGCCAGCGTGAAACGGGAATACAGTAGGAAGGTGGAATCAGAGTTTAACTGCACTCAGGATGCATGTAGGCTGTGGCAGGGAATCCAAACATTAACAGATTATAAACCACAGACGCAAACATTGACAGGTGCCGCTCTGTCTCTCCCTGACGAACTGAACCCGTTTTACGGCCGTTTTGAGCTCGCGAACGAAGACCTCCCAGTGCGAATCACTACAGCGCTGAATGACCCCAGTCTCACCGTTTCTGTGGTACAAGTGAGAAAGTGCACCCTGTTGTGTTTTGCTCAGATATATACAGTACGTCTGCCATTTGTCATTTCAGCCTCACTTAATTGGCCTTTGTTTTCCTTTAATGAGTCTCGAAACTTGCCTCTTCCCTGTTTGAGCTATGGGTTGCATGTATGAGTTCTTAGCTTTCCGTTTTGGCCTGTGCTTGAAATCCTAATTCAGATGGAATTACTCTACGAACTGCAGCCAACTCACAGTCGATCATGCAGTATGCTGTATCATTGCAATTTTGTAATAATTTACTAATCAACGCCTTGTTTTATTGTGTAGCATTTAAGTTATTGCTGATAAAAATCACGATGGGGCACCGTGCTTCTGATTACTCATTTTGTCCTGATTTGACCCACTCCATTCTGTTTTAGCACTCCTTCGGCGAAACTCACATTGTGTTTTTCTCAGGTGTTGTTGGCATTCATCATCTTATCAGAAACCATGTTACTGGTACAGTATACCTCAGCTACAAGGTGAGAGACCCTGAACTGGTCTGATGAAACAACCTGTGGCCTCTGTCCAGGCTCTGATGTTTCTTTCCTTTCACACTGACTTCATGCTGAAAATAAAGATGTAAAAATACAAATGATGTGTATGAAAATACACATGTAACATTTCATTTAGGCAGTGAACCTGTAGCTACAGTAACCTGCTTAAAAAGTACCAGAAACTGCATTAGCTCTGCAACACTGTAATGCACTAACCCAGTGGTGTAATAACATTGTTGTACTGTGACCTTCGATGTTTAATGTTTGTTACCCTAGTGACTTCACCTGCATTGTCTCTCATATCACAGTAATTAAACATATACACACTCACTTGGATTGTTCCCATTGAAAGAATCTGTAAGACCTTTAGTGCTGCAGGATGAATCATATTAGCCCATTTTATGTAACTGAGGTCCACTTTTTTTTTGCAATGTCCTTTTCCTTCCACCTGGAAACCATTTAGTCCCACTAGCTCCTTGCAGCTGGCCACCATGCTGACAATATGCGCAGACCTGGTGAAAATTCCAGATGACATACAATAGTTCGTCTTGCTTAGAAAGTGATGCACATTATGAATTTTGGGAACTGTAGCACACCTCAGCATTTCTGTACAAAACATCAAGTGTATTTCTTGCTACACATACAGGTGGTCCCCGATTTATGATAGGGTTATGCTCCCCAAAACCCATCGCCGAAATGCATTTAATAGACCTAATACACTCCTCTGTGTGACAGACAGATTTGGATCGCTGTCGCTACCCAGCATCGTGAGAGAGTATTGCTCCGTGTATCGCTTGCCTGGGAAAAAATCTAAATTCAAAATCTGATGTACAGTTTCTATTGAATGTCTACTGCCAGCTCACCATCACAAGTCAAACCATAGTAAATCGGGGACCACCTGTATTTGGCACTTTGTAGATCACCTAAGGAATTTCCACAGTATACAGACTAGGCAGAGCTATTCAGCATGTTTTTTTATCTTTACTCTGGCATTAACAAGCAATTCTTTGTGCCAACAACTACACAAATGTTCAGTTGCTATACAAACCACTTTAGCACAGAGCAGCAAGTTATCTTGCAGTTTGACTAACTCCGAAAATGTAGCATCAAGATATAAAGGTCATTTTAAAATCATATAATATAATGTATTACACAACAGATCTAAGATATAGCACATCCCTAACTCTGGAAACACAGTATAATATTATTTGCGATTTACCTTTGAATCTATACATGTCCGCACTTTACCATATACTGGGTGCATGGTTTTCAGCTCCAAAAAGACACCTAAAGATTGTCATACTGAAGACAGCAATGTTTGCCTGCGAAGGGATTAGATCCTTAAGGCTATTTCACTTAAGAGCTCCAGTTCTCAGACCTCCAGTGATTTGCTGATATCTGGTGGGGTACAATGGAAGCGCTACAACTCCTCATCATTTTACAGCAAATCTATGAAAGAAAAAATTTAAGCAAGTATATTAAAGTACATCATGAAAATGATATTGTAAATAAGTAATTTTTTGGACACCCCAATTGACCCTGACCCAAACCCTGGCAAGACTCACAGGCATTTATTCGTTTTTCCTTTTCTCCACACTTGTTGCAACAGGTGAAGCAACATTGAAACACACTACAGGTTGCACCGACTACTCTAGAGCCATTTGCACAAATGATAATATGATACAAACTAGAGCAACATATTCCGAGACTGCAGACAATCTAGTACAACATGGTGCTGCGCAGGGTTCTACAATGAATGAATGTGTCCTAAGATTTTGTGCGCGGCACAACACTGTAAGACGACACTCTCTTCCTGCTTTTGAAAAGCGCCTAGTGATCATATTAACTTATGATCAATAATTCGGAGTGAAAGCAGCATGTTTGATGAAGATACTTATGGATGGTGCGCAATTTCAATTCGTTTACACCTGGCATTGTTCAAGAATACCACAAAACAAAATAACTCAAAGTAAAAAAAATAAGAGGGTAAGAAATTATAAATGAGGCATTTTTTAAATATTTCACATTTTGACCAAAAAAATGGTGTTTAAGTGGGCACGATGGTGCAGCAGGCTTGGCTGGGTCCTGCTCTCTGATGGGCCTAGGGTTCGAGTCCTGTTTGGGGTGCCTTGTGACGGGGCTGGTGTCCCTTCCTGGGTGTGTCCCCTCCCCCTCCAGCCTTACGCCCTGTGTTGCTGGGTTAGGCTCTGGCTCGCCGTGACCCCATTCGGGACAAGCAGCTTTAGCCAACGTATGTGTGTGTGTGAGACAGAAATAGTTTTTAGACATAGTTAATTCATAATTTGTTTTTCATTTTTAAAACAAAAAGCAACTTTTTTTTTTTTCTCCTACCCAGCTACGATGTCCCATCTTATCTGTTTATATACACATACATACATGGTACTGTGCAAAAGTTTTAGGCACTTGGGGGAAAAAGCTGTAAAGTGAGAATGCTCCCAAAAATAAAGCTCTTAATTACTTAACTTCCTACAAAACTTAGCAACCATCCATCGTCAAGAACCACTTCTCCCGAGCAGGGTCACAGCGGGTCTCACTCTCTAACGGGTCTGGGGGTCGAGTCCTGCATGGGGTGCCTTGCGATGGACTGGCGTCTCATCCTGGGTGTGTCCCCTTGCGCCCTGCGTTGCTGGGTTAGGCTCCGGTTTGCCACGACCCCACTCAGGACAAAAGGTCTCAGACTGTGTGTGTGTACTTTCTTTCTTTAACAACATACAAAACCCTGACTGTAGTACAGTGACTTTTTGGAAAAGGAATGTTTGGAAATCTAAAATATGCTCTTTCCCCATTGACACTAATGCAGAAGACATTGAACTGTCTAAAACAAACATTTTTGTGAAACATCTAAGAGCCTAAAGACTATGTATGAGCTGTCTGTTGTCAGCATATGCATTCAGTTTGAGAACACATTTTGCTGGTTGTTGCAAAGCATTCCCTTCTCCTCTTTTTTTTTCATGACATCATCGGCAACTAGTTGACATTGACTTTTAAAAATCTGAAGTTGTGCAACCCCTAAAACACACTTATTTAAAATGTGAAGGTCGCTGGTTCAAACCCCCATCTCTGCAATTGCTGTACTACACTTGATCAAGGTTCCAATCCTGAACTGTTGCAGTAAAAGTGTCCAACAGTATATAAGGGTGAGGTGCTATATATCACTTTGGATAAAAATGCCAGCTAAGCAACAAAATCAATAATAATCCTGAAATAGGCAGTATGGTAGTTAGAGCTCAAGGGGGCGCAGTGGCACGGACCAGGTCCTGCTCTCCGGTAGGTCTGGGGTTCGAGTCCCGCTTGGGGTGCCTTACGACGGCCTGGTGTCCCGTCCTGGGTGTGTCCCCTCCCCCTCCAGCCTTATGCCCTGTGTTGTCGGGTTAGGCTCCCGCAACCTCGTATGGGACGAGTGGTTCAGACAATGTGTAGTTAGGGCTATCTACTTGCTTATTGACAACAAATCAACTGAAAAGATAAGTGTATTAAGGATTTCCAGTTTCAAGAAACATGTAACATTTAAAAATACTTGGGGTGCTGAACACAGAATAAAAGCTATTCGCTTAAAAGTCACTTTAGAGGAAATGCAAAATGGAAAAGAAGGAAGTCACTGCAAATGTATATGTAACAATATACAGGAATACTCATATTTACTGATCTCACTAGGACTCCTTGGGCAACAAGTTCTTTGAAGCAATTGCTTCCAGGATAGGCTGTGGACCACCACAACCCTGCATTGAAAAAGTTTATTGACAATAGATGGAACAGTAACAGTAGTTGATAAAAGCAGTACAAACTGATCAGATGAGCTAGTTATAAATTTGATTGTCAAGATCTTGTTTTCTGACAAATGTTTTATTTATGAAGGGGGTGCGGTGGCGCAGTGGGTTGGACCGCAGTCCTGCTCTCCGGTGGGTCTGGGGTTCGAGTCCTGCTTGGGGTGCCTTGCGACGGACTGGCGTCCCGTCCTGGGTGTGTCCCCTGCCCCTCCGGCCTTACGCCCTGTGTTACCGGGTAGGCTCCGATTCCCCCGTGACCCCGTATGGGATGAGCGGTTCTGAAGATGTGTGTGTGTGTGTGTGTGTGTGTGTGTGTGTGTGTGTGTTTTATTTATCAGTTCTAGTTTTACTTGGATATCTGACCTGATTGCTTGTTTCACTCCACAAAGACTGTTATGCTTCACCACCTCTGCCCACATGGTGGTCTCATGCAGAAAAGGTCCAAAATCAAAAGCAAAAAGGTTTTTGTTTCTGGCTTCAGTGTGTAGTTGAATAACCTCCCCCTTTCGCTCAGCGCAGCCGAATCTTTCTCAACATTCAAACGATTTCAAAACTAACCTCTTTGGGACTCACTTCTCCCATGATCTCCTATGGGATCAATAAACATGCCCTACTTTGGAGAAAAGGATCTGCTAAATGAATAAAGGTAAATGCAGTTACAAAAGCTAACCAGAATTCTACATTTCTAAAGTAACTACAAATTCTAAAATATTTCATTGAACCTGCTGTATCTCATTTCCACTTGTACTTCAAATCCATGGTTTCCATTTCACTTCAGGTCCATATCTGCCAGGAAAGAAAAATAATACCGGCTGAAACTTATTATTTTTACACAATTCATTATGTCAAACTATAATTTTGAAATATTAATACAAAAAAGCCAGGCTATGTCCAAATGAACATTTGACTTCAGCAGTACAAGGTAGTCAGTGCAGGAACACACACACAGTGCAATTCTCCTGATGAGAGCATAAAATTCCAGAAAAGAAATAGAAAGTATGTAAACTGCGTAAAAACTGGAATCAGCGACAATGGTAAGGAAAAGTGTGCTTTAACGCTCAGTTTCAGTTGAAACACACTATTCTCATACAGCTTCCCATTCTCACTGTCACAACCTGTCGCACCAAACAACTGCACCTGCCCCGAATCAGAGCAGAAGGGTATAAAATAAGCCGTGTCTGCTCATCTAGTTACGGAACCTCATTGAGTCATCCTGCTTCTCCTGCGAAAGCGAAAGAACCCCACTTATCTCTGCAGCCTTCCAGTCCCTCATCCTTTGCCCTTCGTTCCGTGTTCTCTGCCTTCCCGTTTCCTGATCTCCTGCTTTGCCTGATCGACTTGGATTCCCTTCTTGTCCCAAGAACAGCATGTGCACCTCGAACGACCCACACCTTTCCCCAACTACAATCCTCACTTGCTCCTTGTTTGTTACCACAATAAAACAACCCACGATTGGGTCCACACCAGTTCCTTAGTCTCCCACCCTCATCCCTGACACATACAGAAGACTGGAAAATTTCTCCATAAACATATATGCCATGAGAGCAGAGGGCAGGTCAAGCTGGAAGCGACTTTATACCGCCTATAATAAATGTTACTGGTTATTTTATAAAGTTTTGGGAAAGCTGCTGCACAACAGTAATAGAGTAGCAATAATCAGGCTGTCTCTATAATCTCATCCAGCAAAGCATCACCAGATGCCATAGTATCATCAACGTCACTCACCATCATTATATAGACTGACTGAAATATTACAACTCACAACCACTCTAGGTACTACTGGGCTTTGAAAAAATATTGAGCACCTAATATGAGCCTTTATTAACTAAAATAAATTTCTGCACTGCATTCCGTTAAAAAGTAGCAGGTACATGCATCTCCTAATTTCTTGAGAATTTTGCTGCATAGGTCATCATCTTACATTCATCTTCATCACAGCATTCTTGGTTTGTCCCTTGACACAGCAAAAAAACAAAAAAAAAGATGAAAGCAAATATTACGAATATTAACCTAAAAAAGAAGCACTTTCCTGAAAAAAACAAGGACAACTACAGAAAGTAGTTAACAGATTTAGGATTAAGGACATGGACTGTAGCCTAAAGGTTTCCCTGCTACTTTTACAACACCCTTGAATTACAACTACATGGACAACAGCATAGATGAGAATTTAAAAACATGATCCCTTGTTTTCTGAACTAAATTAATGAATGAAGCTTTATTAATCCTAGAAGATAAACTGTTCCTCATCATCTATGCGATGTAAGAAGGTAACACCTACCACCAGTAGGCAGTTCAGTGACAGTGTTTTCAACAGAACCCCCAACTTTACAGTGAGTCAAATTAGAACCAGTTTCACAGCTATGTCTCTGTACTGCAAAAGACATAGCAAACAGTGGTGTTAGAACAACAAAGTCAAACATTTTGCTATAGGATGATTTTTTTTGGTCACATAGTATATAAGAAGCTGTCTACAACTAAAAAAATTAAAATTTCAAGGCCCCTAAAATTATAAGTAACATTGCAGTAGGCATCTGGAAAGCTAGTAGGAAGGAATGGCCAACATAACATAGCACTGGAATCCATGGGATCTGGTTTCCTTTGGGGACTGGGAGACTGCGATGCCCTTAAGTCCCCTTCAAATTCAAATTCGATCTTTTTAAACGATACAAACTTGTCACTGTGTGTGTGTGACAGAGAGAGTGTGTTGCACTGATGTATGGATGAGTGACCCATTGTAAGTAGTGTATCTAGCAGTGTAAGTCACCTTGGTGAGTAAGGTGTGTGGGCTGATAACACTACATAGAGTTCACTGGAAGTCACTGGAGAAAAGTGTTTGCTAAATGAATAAATGCAATTGGCTCTATTTTACCTAGTCTTCCCAAACAATAAGGGAGACCGATTATGCAAATAAATGTAAATCTAAAAAATGAGAAAGATTTGAAAGGCGTTTCGGCTACAACGCTATCATAAAGCTCACAGAGCTATAAAGCTGATTGGCCCAAATGGGTAAAGCATCCAGACATCAGCAGTAACCGCTTGCATTTAAATTTACATTTATTTTTTTTTACACTTAGCAGATGCTTTTGTCCAAAGTCATGTACATCTCCATGAACAATACAAAAGGTGCATTAGTCCAACACAAGGAGAGATTTGGATGCAGATACGTGTTTCTTGAGTATAATTTTTCACATGCCACCGTATAAAGCAATATACATCATACACAAGTATATGGGTTTTTTTTTGTAAATTATTAAACAGACAACATACAGATCCATGTTTATTGAGTAGCTATGAGTACCGAGATCCAGCGTACAACAACAGTAACGGGTGATGGTTTGAACTGGCAGCCTTTAGCTTATAAATCAATGTCCTTAACCACAGCACGACATCTGATATATCTCAATACCAGAGATGTCTGTCGCTCTGGAGAAAAGCATCTGCAAAATTAATAACGGTAAATGTTAACGACAACAGTTTCATGGAGCAGCTCACACATTAATCCAATTAAAACTGGATACTTATCCTCTCCATGTAACTTGATAATGGTACAGCAAACTGTAAAGACAACTGTCTAAAAACTCCTAAAGGTAATGTGTAAAGCTCATGAAGTTAAACCCACAAATATTCCAAGCTATGACTGATGTCTGTTGTACAACAATGAACTCCTGAACTGTCAGGGTGATAATTTAGCAAAAAGTAAATGTGTACATTTAATTTACTGAAAAATGCTGCTGTAATTCTAAAAACGCCCAATAACAGTATTAAATTTGAGTTCAGTGAAGAGGAACAACACTTCCAGACTTACGAATGTGAACATTTGAAGGGAATAAATACTTTCAGAATGAACAGTGTGTTTAAGTATTGAATAACACTCAAAAATCTACCCATGACACTGTTTGTGACAGAGCCCCCAACTTCACAGTCCATCAAACTGGATCCAGTAATGACACTTCTAGAAGGACTGCTGGTGGTAGAGTTCAGGGAAGTCTGATTTCCACTAGCAGATAACAGAGCTGAGAAAAACAGAAAAATATAGCCATTAATGGAGTCAAATGAGCAATTTAAGCAGTAGAATAAATGACAGAATTAATTAATCTTCATGTTCAAATATGAAAATGATCCAAAAAACAGAGTGACAACTATTACTGGGTTGCATAGCAGGTGCACACAACCAGCTGCATAGAGGCTTCCCTTGCATGAAAAGCTTATTCCTCAATATCTGCTCATAATGAGAATTCTCGTAAACAGACAACTCTCAAAAACTCTTCTTGACCATTAATTTAAAGTGGAAAATGAATAATGTGTTGAATCACTTGAAATGTTTTTTCGTGTAATGCATTGCTCGTTAGTGTAAGTTAATAGCTTGTTATGGAGAAAAATTACATTTGCTCATAAGATGGACTTCCTGTGAAAGTAGCCCTTGTTATACAAGGAAAACCTTGTTCAGGCTCAGTATCTAACTCAATAGCCCTACAACAACAGCAGGGGAACCCACCTCTGACACGGTTGGTGACGGAGCCTCCAACTATACAGCTAGTCAACCGGGATCCAGTGACCACAGAACCATTAGTAACACTAATGGACCCCTCAGATGTTGCAGCAGGATGTGCTGTTGTGCCAAAGGGATAGGGAGAGAGCACCATGAGTTGGTGAAGAGTGCATGCCCACATAGTGCTGGCCTGTCAGTAAGGTAGCCGGTACAGCTGGCATTCACTGGAGCCCTGCACTCAACCAGAAACCTGGTAGTGAAGCACATACTCTGTGTCAGTCACCGTGCAGTTCCTCTCTGGAGCATGGCAATGTGTGTGTTCTGAAAAGAACCATTAAGATTGGGCCAGCATCCACTTCTACCATGCTTTTACACCAGAGTGTGACCACCACTAAAGTCTAAAGTAAGAGAGAACAATTTTAAGTAATTTTTGGCTGAACTTCCATTGTTGGCCTGCTACCAACAGAAAAGGAATGTGGGAGCCACACATAGAGAGACAGGTCAACAAGAACCATAACCAGCGATGGAAGGGGGGGGGGGGGGGGGGGGGGGAATAAATAAATAATTCACACATAAAAAGCACAGAAAGTACTTACTGTTTGTCTCTAAAGGTAGATTACCAGACATTGTTGGTCAACAGCTGGAAGCTAAAAATGAAAACAGCATGTTAAGATAATTCTTCTCTTAAAAAAGTCGTTAATTTGGCTGAACTAAATCTCATATACAAGTATCACTCTGCAATATTAATAATTTTGCAGGTGGGTAATTTGACAATTATGGTATGCTTTGCAAGTAAATAACTGCAAGAACTCACCCATACTAAAATACCTACTATCGTGATGTAGGGAATTATGTACATGTCTGACAGAAAAAATTCTTTCCTTGTGATTATTAAATATTCACAGCAATTTTATTTTAAAATGATACATCTTTAAAAAACATGAACATAAGGATAAGAACTGATAGTTATTGGTTTACATGTAGTTAGAAGGCTGATTTCACCAACTGTAAGTATTATGTGCATGGTCCATGGATGTCTAGGTACATTTAATCATTTATTTCATTTTGTTTGTTGTGATTTGGTATGGGGTTGATGAGAATGAAAAAAAGAACAAGTTCCAGGTATGGGAAAATTAGGGCACCTCACATTGTAACAGACCTCCTAGAAAGCTAGTGAGAAGAAATGGCCAAAACGACGGCACTGGAATCCAAGGGATCTGGTTTCGACCGGCATGCCGTTCGGTCCCCTTCAGATGAGACTGTCTGCTAAATTTCAAACTCTGCATGTGCACAACATGTTAACATATTACCATTGCCTACTGCTTAGCTCACAGCTTTCTCCAAAATGACTTGCAAAGTTAGGTTTGTGTGCTGAGCCACTTACCCATCTCTATAAATAGATTTATAGGTGTAACAATGTTTTCAGCAGCAAAACTCCACCCCATAGCAGAGTGTTTCCCACTTTGCAGTTTTTGTGCTATCTAAATAGCAGTAAGGAAGAGTATTGTAATGACAACGTAATGAGCAGAGAAGGGATGATTCCCACAGGGGTTTTATTTATTACGTTTTATTAGTTTATTAAGGTGCTAATCAATAAGACGGGCCGCTGCCTTGTCCACAACCAACCATCCACTAACCCTAACCACACCTCACGTCACACACAGAGCAGGTTTGGCCTTCAAATAAATTTCAGAAGTCTGAATTCTTATTAAACATGACAATATAAAAGAGTTACTCTGGGATGGTTCAAACATAAAATGACACAAAGAGTTACGGCTGTAATGCTGAAAAATTCGTCGGAAAGTTCACATTTGTACGTATACCGAGGCTCGAGGTGAATGTCATGTACTGTACCACTGACTTGAGCACATCCGTGGCACGGACAAGAATATCTGTCAGGAGGTACCTAAAATTGCTGTAGTCCTCGCAATGAAATAAATATGACCACAAAAGACTACATTCTTCTTTTTAAAGTTGGAAATGAAGTGAAACTTAACTTCGAAGTTAAGTTTCGTTTCATTTCATTTCCAGGACCAAAAAACAATTCACCTGACAGGCGGGATTCTGATTAGGCGTTCAGTCATAATCCCACAGATGGTAGTGTCGCACCATTGGCTCCTCAGACAAGCACTGACGGCGGCAGAGCTCCAGAGAACCAAATATGATACATTCCTTGCAGATAATTAATTTAAAAAAGGAAAAATTTGCTAACTTATCAATTTTGCGTTATACTTACCTCTAGAAATGACTATATGTACTTTCCCGAAGTATCCACCAGTATCGCAGGAAAAGAACTGAACGCCACCCATCCGCCACGCGCGCTTTTCATTCCAATTGCGTCACACGCTTCCGGGAGAGAGCTTTGGCGCACTTGTCCCACGGGGGAGTCGCGAGTAGTTGTAGGGCTTCACTGGTGAAACACAGTGTGTTTCAGCTAGGTTTAAATAAGGTCACATGTCTGCAGCCATCTCTCTCTCTCTCTCTCTCTCTCTCTCTCTCTCTCTCTTATGCACAGATTGTATTTTTTTTCCAGATGTACATCGCTTTGGAGTCTGCTAAATTAATAAATGTAAAATGTAAATGTGTTACAGAACATTAACAAATCTGTGATGCGTACTGAGTTTTTCGCCGTACATTTCCTGTTATGTTACACGCTCATCACTTTCGTTTTTTGTTGTGTGTATTCAAAAGAATTTTGTTTGCACTCTGTTGAAGATCATGACCATGTACAGCACTGGTTACTGACGAAAAGTAGTTGTTAGAGTGAGTTAAGACGAAGTTTTATATCATATTACATGGGTCTTCCAGTTGTATGTACCATGTGGTGTGTTTGTGCTTCAAGTCCTGCGTGCCTCGTTCTTGCACTGACTGCGTCGCCTAAGGGATTCTTGGAAGCCTCACGAGGGACCCAAAACCGTGGTGGAGAATTTCTAAAGAAATTTTTACTTGTCAAGTTGGACAGGGTGTGGAACCAGACACCTTTGGTGGGCTGGTAATTTATACTGATCAGTGGGAAAAAAAATTAAAAAACTAAAAACCATGATCTAATGAATGAATCACAAACTAAGATCATCAGCTCCTCGCTCTCCTCTGGCTGTTTCCCAGCTGTCTTCAAAACCGCTCTAATTTCACTTCTGTTAAAAAAACCCTCCCTGGATCCCAATCTGATTACAGACCAGTCTCTCTCCTCTCCTTCCTGTCTAATACCCTAGAGCGGGCGGCCTGTGATCAACTGTCTGATTTCCTCACCCGAAACAGTCTCCTCGATGGTTATCAGTCTGGTTTCAAAGTTGGTCACTCCACTGAGACAGCCCTTCTGGCGGTGAGTGACGCTCTCCAAGCCTCTAGAGTCGCCTCCCTCTCCTCAGTCCTCATCCTCCTCGATCTGTCTGCGGCATTCGACACAGTCAACCACCGGATTCTATTCTACTCTCCTAACCAGCTTGGGATCAAAAGTGTGGCACTAAGATGGTTTGAGTCCTACCTATCTGACAGATCCAATCAAGTGGTCTGGCGGAGCTGTCGTTATTCTCCTCTGCCTCTCTCAACCGATGTCCTGCAGGGCTCGGTACTGTGTCCTCTTCTTTTCTCAATCTACACCTCCTCCCTCGGTCCGGTCATAGCCTCCCATGGATTCAAATACCACTGCTATGCTGATGACACTCAGCTCTTCCTCTCCTTTCCACCTGGTGCGTCAGACATCTCCGCATGCATTGCTGCCTGCCTGTCAGATATCTCTTTGTGGATGTCTGATCACCACCTCCAACTCAACCCCTCCAAAACAGAGGTGTCACGATCTATCTATTAAATTGGACAACTCAGTCGTCATGCCTACATCCTCGGCTAAGAGTCTGGGAGTAATGATTGACGAGAGCCTGTCTTTCTCTAAGCAAATCAAAGCCATAACCCAGTCCTGCAGATACATACTGCATAATATTCGTAGGATCTGTCCCTACTTCACAATTGACTCTGCCCAACTACTTGTCCAGGCCATGGTAACTTCCCATCTGGACTACTGCAACTCTCTCCTGCTACTGCCTCTGCAGCTTCTACAAAACACTGCTGCACTAGTTGTGTTTGATTTGCCGAAGTGTTCCCACGTATCTCCACTTCTCATTTCTCTGCACTGGCTTCCTATAGCTGCCCGAATCAAATTCAAGACCCTGTTAATTGTCTGCAAATGCATCAATAGGACTGCTCCCAGCTATTTACAGGTCTTGATCAACCGCTACACCCCAGCTAGACCCCTTCGCTTGTCTACTTCTGCTTATGGGTGGTCCTGCGCACAAAAGGTAAAGTACTGAGGTTCTCGGTTCTGGCTCCGTTGTGGGGGAACGACCTTCCTCTCTCACTCAAAACTGCGGAAACTCTGTCTACATTCAAGAGGGGTCTGAAAACTTACCTTTTCCAGACCCATTTCGCCAAAGATCTCTCCAGCTCATGTATAGTGTAAATGTTCATGCACTGTAACTTCATGAGCATCACCAGATAAAGCTTTTATTCAGCCACTACTCCAGCAGTGTTTTTGCTTGCTTGTGTATCTTATTTAAAAAAAAAAAAAAAAAAAAAAAATTTGGTAGGAGGGTATCAGGATTTGTCTATCCTGTTTTTTATGCACCTACTCGAACGATGAACCTCGGTGGAGCAAGTGGTAGGTAACAAACTAGGTTTCCTTGAGTCATACGTCTGCAACTATGTCTCTTTCTCTTAATGTAATGCATAAGTTGTACTTTTACTGAGTTGTACGTCACTTTGGACAAAAGCGTCTGCTAAATGAATAAATGTAAATGTAGGAGAATGGTGAGCGTCAGAGTAGCCTGGTGGGCCATGAATGTGCATTGTTATGTTTTGCACTGTCTGCCCCTTTTTGCGAAAGCTGCAGTCAGAGAGATAAAATACACGAAATAAAGAGCTTGTGGAGTCTCTGCCGTGTTCTGTGTGAGGCTGCAAGAATACACACACGCTGTCTGAAACCACGCATCCTGAGTGGGCTCGCGGAGAGCCAGAGCCTAACCTGGCAACACAGGGTGCAAGGCTGGAGGGGGAGGGGATGCACCCAGGACGGGGATGCTGGTCTATCACAAGACACCCCAAGAGGGACTCGAACCCCAGGCCCGTCAGACAGCAGGACCCGGCCAAACCTGCTGGGCCACCGCACCCCCTGTAAGAATACAGTACACACTCACCGGCCACTTTACTAGGTACACCTGTTCAACTGCTCGTTAACACAAATATCTAATCAGCCAATCACATGGCAGCATCTCAACGCATTTAGGCGAGTAAACATGGTCAAGATGATCTGCTGAAGTTCAAACTAAGCATCAGAATGGGGAAGAAAGGTGATTTAAGTGGCTTTGAACGTGGCATGGTTGTTAGTGCCAGACGGGATGATCTGAGTATTTCAGAAACTGCTGAGCTACTGGGATTTTCACGCAGAACCATCTCTAGGGTTTACAGAGAATGGTCAGAAAAATAGAAAATATCTAGTGAGCGGCAGTTCTGTGGACAAAAAATGCCTTGTTGATGCCAGAGGTCAGAGGAGAATGGCCAGACTAGATCGAGCTGATAGAAAGGCAACAGTAACTCAAATAACCACTCGTTACAATCGAGGTATGCAGAAGTGCATCTCTGAATGCACAACATGTCGAACCTTGAAGCAGATGGGCTACAGCAGCAGAAGACCACACGGGGTGCCACTCCTGTCAGCTAAGAACAGGAAACTGAGGCTACAATTTGCACAGGCTCACCAAAATTGGACAACTGAAGATTGGAAAAACGCTGCCTGGTCTGATCAGTCTCAATTTCTGCTGCAACATTCAGATGGTAGGGTCAGAATTTCGCATAAAGATGAAAGCATGGATCCATCCTGCTTTGTATCAACGGTTCAGGCTGGTGGTGGTGGTGTAATGCTGTGGGGGAAATTTTCTTGGCACACTTTGGGCCCTTTAGTACCAACTGAGCATTGTTTGAACGCCACAGCCTACCTGAACATTGTTTCTGACTATGTCCATCCCTTTATGACCACAGTATACCCATCTTGTGATGGCTACTTCCAGCAGGATAACGTGCCATGTCACAAAGCTCAAATCATCTCAAACTGGTTTCTTGAACATGACAATGAGTTCACTATACTCAAATGGCCTCTACAGTCACCAGATCTCAATCCAATAGAGCACCTTTGGGATGTGGTGGAATGGGAGATTTGCATCATGGATGTGGAGCCAACAAATCTGCAGCAACTGTGCGATGCTATCATGTCAATATGGACCAAAATCTCTGAGGAATGTTTCCAGCACCTTGTTGAATCTATGCCACGAAGAATTAAGGCAGTTCAGAAGGCAAAAGGGGGTCCAACCCAGTACTAGCGAGGTGTACCTAATAAAGTGGCCAGTGAGTGTATACTTGTGTGTTACCACATTCAGCTTACTTATTCCTTTTTCACACGTTCAGGGCTGCGTGTATTTTGCAAGTGTGAGCAACCAATGTTGGCATTTGTAGAACCAGACAATCTCTGGAGCTGTCTACCTGCCACCTGTTATCTGTATGACCTATATGAGACTGAGACTGTCCACCTGCCATCTATATGACCTGTATTTACATTTACATTTATTCATGGAGCTCGGCCGCACTGTTTGAGATGCACTGTATGAGACATGGAGGTCAGCTGCACTGTAGGAGACTAAGACTGTCCACCTGCCACCTATATTACATTTATGAGTCTGAGACTATCCACTTGCCACCTGTATTGCCTGTATGAGACTGAGACTCAACCTCAAGTACACTCCCCATGGAGGGTTCCCTAGGTCACTAATCAGTCACTAACCAATCACAAACTAGTGTCCCTTTGTCCATCTGGAAGGGGCTTGTGCCTGTCACAGCCCTGCATAGCCAAGCATTCATATCAAAATCTGTTCGCTGTTGTGTTCCAAATCTCAGTACCTGTACAAGAGGCCTTTGTATCTGTGCCTGCCTGCTGTTAGCTGCCTTTCTGGTGTGTCAAACTTAGGTACCCAGGTCCCACTCATAAACCAAGCTAAGAGCAGTGTGTTACCTAACCCCTGAAGTCCCTTGGCATTTGCCTTCTCCTTCATCACATTGCAGATGACAGTCTTGTGTTGCCAAATTGTCATCCCCACAGGGAAAGGAATAACGGCAAAAACGGATTCGCAATACAATGGCATTATTAAAAGGCTTCACACTGTATTACAAACAGCAATACTGATTAAAAGTCAGAACCACAGTAATATATTATGTACCCCTATGCTGTTTAAAAAGACTAACCACTGGCACTCCCAGACATGGATCCCTCAATGTTTTCACCTCAACTTGTTTTTTGTGTACTATCACCATTTTAAGTGTGTCAATACAGGACCCAAAACCTCCAGTTCAGAACAGAGCAGTCTGTACTGGTAGGTACTGCTAGGCTGCCACCTAGCAACAAGTAAACATGGAAAACAAAGAGAATGCTTACTGGTCCAGGGCCACAGGAATGAATGAATGAATATGTAACATTAAAATATAAGCTATAAAAATTTTGTTAGAAATAATGTGTTCCTCCTAACATTTTTATGAAATTGAAAGACTTTCAACTGAGGTATTTTATAGAATTTTACAGACTTTTTGGTCCAGAAACATTTTTATACAAAATAGTACTAAAGATCCATTCACAAAAGCAGTTTGTCTATCGGGGGCTATTTCACACCCAGATATGGAACGATCACGTTTGTTGTTTGGACGCTATGGCAACAGTTCAACTTAATTTACTGTACATGTCACAATTAGAGTTTTGAGACATCACAAACGCTGTTGTACATTTCATTTGGGACATTCTTGTCAGGTTAAGTCCAAAACATTTCATTATTTTTAATTAATAGTAATAGAGTGATATAACAATCAAACTACTTGTATGGATATTAAATGCATACAAAAATAAAACTGCTATAAATCAGAACTAGCTAGAAATGAAAATTTGTTATACTGTATTTAAGTACAGTGCCATATTTATTTATTTTTGTTAGTTGGTTTTTGTGCTTTAAAGCGTTGCTTTCAAAGGTTCTTCTATCATTCCATTGTATGTGTTTGAAGGTAGATGTGTTTATGATCAGTGCGGTAACTTGTCTTATTTGGAGTTACATGCACAAAGAGTGAGGCAGGCTTCTGTAAATACCAGTGTGCTCAGCTGTGTGTATTACAGTGTATGGAACTGTGTATAACTGTGTTTTACACATCCAGTGCTCTCCTTGAAGCCTTTTTCTCTGTGCCCCGTTTAAGAGACTGGTATATACAACACTCACAAAGAGAACTCCTGTGGATGTACTTTTTTTTTGGCAAATAGTGAAGAAAAGGCAAAAGTCTTTGTCCGAAAACTGACTTCAGGAAAAGTATAAATTAGCAGGTCAGATAGGTACTCATGCATCAAGCTACTTGATTCAAACTGGGTTTTGAAATGGTCTCAACCACTAGCACTGTTCACAGTTTCGATTTAGCTTGTTAAAAAAGTCATTCTTGTTTCCAAAGAGTGTCAAATGTACATGAGCTCC
Organism: Scleropages formosus; assembly: GCF_900964775.1. NCBI lineage: Eukaryota > Metazoa > Chordata > Actinopteri > Osteoglossiformes > Osteoglossidae > Scleropages > Scleropages formosus. The sequence continues at coordinate 21,968,121 of NC_041828.1, read as the reverse complement.
AGCGAATTATTGCTCTTCCTTTGTGTAGCCAGCTTCCTAACTCTTCTCTAAGCAGTTAACCAGTGCTGCTTGTTTTCCAAGCACAATGTCGATCAGTGTCAGCTTTGGCAATGGAATATTGTTTACACAGCTAAATATAGGTGACATTCAGCTAGCTGCAATAAAATAATGTAGTTTCAAATAATTGACAATATCTAGTTTTATTGGCACTGGAGACTCACCGTACTGAAAAGGTATACTGTACTGTATATGAATTGTGAACTGGTTCAGAACATTAAGAAGCCTCATTTGAACTGAAGTGATGTGATACCTGAGTAGCTTTTTCACCTGATACTGAACAGAGTAATTCATCTACTGTGTGACAACACTGCTGATCACCACACTCTTGTTTTTAAGTACTGTATTAGTCAGCATATGAATTGTTAATGGAAAATGTTAAAGAAACAAATGAATGAAATCACTCACAAAATGATTGTGATTGCTTAAAAACATGTAATAAAATGTGTGAAACAGGCAGAGCTGATTGGCTGAAACACTATATATGTTAGCTGGCCTCATTTCTGCCCCTCATCTGTAACAGAAGAGAAGAAGCAAGATCAGTCACATAGTGATCCAATGGCTTCTTTATACGTGGGAGACCTGCACCAAGATGTGACCGAGGCAGTGCTGTTGCAGAAGTTCAGTCCGTTCGGTGCCATCCTTTCTGTGAGAGTGTGCAGGGACAGGATCAACCATCATTCACTCGGCTATGGTTATGTGAACTTCCAACAACAGGCCGACGGTGAGTGTTCCCCAAAAACACCCATAAAAATGTTCTCAGTCTCCGCTCTGTGAATTTATAAAGAAATGCATACTTATTTATTCATCTGTCAGTATGTGTATTCCATGGACTCAGACCTCATTTAATGGGGAGCCATAAAACAAAAAACTGTCTGGACAGTGGTGCGAGGAACCTTCTCCCAACTTAAACTCGCTTTCCAGCAAATATTCCATCTATCAGCTACAAATAACTGATGAAAACATGAATCCGTTTTCACGGAACTGACTTGTTATTCTATACTGCAGCATTTTTGCCTGGTGGTCATTTTACCTCCACAACAAGTGTATTTTTTCCACTGCCTACGATCTGTCTTTCTGCACAACACATGAACGTTATGCTTGTTCTACAACAAACCAAACTGTTCTATATACTTCCTCATTCGCAACACATTGACAATGTCAAACAATCACAGTCCTCTATTAAGGTAAATAATGTCATAACCAAAACAGATTCAATGCTATTATTAATTTCTTTTGCTGATGCTATTCGCACCTTACGATGTTAAGCTATTTACAATGATTTACCCATTTATACAGTAAAGTATTTTTTACTGGAGCAGCTTAGGGGTAAAGTACCTTGATCAAAGGCACTGCAGCAGGAGCATGATTCAAACATCTTAGTGTTACCCCGCCTCAAGGCCCTTGAGTGGGAGTGAACTGAAAAGTGAAGGAGACCAGGCGCGAGTTAGCATGTATCCGGTTCTGGCGGTGACTTCTTTTTTTTTTTTTTTTTTTTTTTTTACAGTTTCCACAGAAACAAGGCAAATCCAGCAAAACAATCATTAATTCAAAACACCACACTTCTATTTAAGACAACAGTCACCTTTACCATTTTAACACTAATCGTTGTATGTTAGTATGTAATGTAGCATTGCATTGCGCCGCTAAAATTTTTTAACTAAAGTTCACAAAAACCAACACATTTTACCCATCACGGCAGTTACACCAACATCAAAATGATTTCTAGTTTTTACAAACTGAAGCTGAGACATAGCAGCACACTTTTGTGACCGATAATCACACACATTCACACCGCATAATTACTTACTCTGCCTGCCTATCATCATGCATTCCAAGCATGTAACCGGTTCTGGCGGTAACTTATTTTTTTAACTTTTGACCCTTCTGCCAGAACCAGAGGTTCCTTATCACCGCCAGCGCCCCCTACAGGCTCTCTTATTGAACAGCATTCACACGCTGGTCAATTACGAACTGTTTTGCAAGAACTGAGCGCAACGCAAAAGAAAAAAAATTGTTTTCGGGTGCCATCTCTTGCCTTTTTTTCTATTCAGTTTTGAACCCACTACATTAGCAACACTTCACAACACCTCTAAATGCATTTTGTCTATATGTTTTGCAGAGTGAAAGACATAGGCCTAGGCAGTGATCTTCTGAACTTTAGACTTATAGCCAAATTATGAAATGCGTCTGTCAGGGTGTACCCTGCATGTGCTCTATATTTCCTGGATAGGCTCCAGACCTCCGCAACCCTAAATGAGGACAATTGGGTATTGAAAATTGATGACTGGATGAAAATATGGCAGGATGAGCTTCACATGTTGTAAATACATGCATATAGGTAGTAGCCTATGCTAATGATTTATTTGTATCTAAAGAATTCTCAGTTTGCTAGCTAAAACGAACCTGTTCTAAAATTGTGTGCTTAAAACCCCTTTATCTCTGACAAGCTAAGCGTGCCTTGGACACTATGAATTTTGAGGAAATCATGGGCAGGCCAATTCGCATCATGTGGTCCCAGCGCGACCCATCCCTTAGGAAAAGTGGCGTCGGCAATGTCTTCGTGAAGAATCTTGATAAGTCTGTAGACAGCACAACTCTCCATGGCACGTTCTCTGCTTTTGGCAGCATTCTCTCCTGCAAGGTAATGACCTGAAAAGTTCTTCAAACAGCCCTACTGTGTGTGTGGCACACTACAAAATTCCTTGCTTGCTGGAGTGCTCATCTTCTACCCAACTAAGCTTTTGAGTTTCCTGGCTTTCAAGCTGCCACTGATGTCCTCTTACCGAGGTGGTGTGTGATGAGAATGGCTCCAAGGGCTATGGATTTGTGCACTATGAGGCCCAGGAGGCAGCAGAAAAAGCCATTGAGAAATTGAATGGCACATTGTTCAACAACCGCAAAGTGTGAGTGTGTCCTAAATTTCCGAATTGTGATGTTTTTGTACTTGAAATTGACCAAGGCTGAACTTCTGATCTGGAAGTTTAAACAAGTCTCTTTGTTGGTTTTCATTGCTTGCTTTTAAGGCTAATCTGTCCAAAATTTCTCCCTTAGAGTATACTGCAACTGATGAGTTACTTTAAACACCGATCAAGAGTATGACATATAATCAGCCATGTTCATGCAAATACATGTTTTGACCAAAAGGTTTGTTGGACACTTCAAATCTCGGAAACAGCGTGAGGCTGAACAGCGGCTGCATGAGGGTACACTGAAGGTAAGCCCCACTGTCATGACTTACTGCTGGGCATATGTATGTGCCAGGCCAGACGCTGAGTGGTTTGGTCAATTTTCAGGCCATGGACAAGATGAACAGCAGGGAGCTGAATGGGAAGCTCATCAGCAGGGGACATGGCCAGAAGAGGAGCGTGACTCAAGCGGAACACAAGCAGGTGAAACAAGACTATATGATCCTTGTGAGGCTGCACACCTTTTCCCTGTGCATTGTTGCTTGTGAGTTCTGTTGTATCCTTTCAAATTCAAGACATCCTTCACCATAGACTCTACGAACTATGGAGGAAGTTAGTTCATAGACCCCATACTGACACACTACATTCTGGGGATAAGTTTGTGCTGTACAGAAAAAAAAATGCAGAGTTCCATGCTAACCTTATGTTTTTTTTAAGCTTTTGATAGAACATTTCTGTAGTGTTATCTGCATTATATATTCTTGAGACATTTTGATTTGTGTTTTTAGTACCATGGTAGGTAGAACATTAAACACTTGGATAAAGTGAACCAAATGAACAAACTTAATGCAAGATGCTGCCTGCTTCTGATGGTTGATGGTTTCTTCTCCCCTCCTGCTGTAGTACCCTTGAGCAAGGCATTTACCCTAAAATGTTTCAGAAAAAAAAAAAATCCCAACGTGTATAAAATGGGTGGGTAGCTTAACATCGCAAGATGTTTTGGAGAAAAGCATCAGATCAATGTTAATGACATGGTGCTTGACAGATTTGCTTATGGTAGTACAGGATGAGGTAAATGGAAAATCAAATCAGCTCATGAAAAATGCACTCCTGTGGCACACTGAAGGGATGAACACCTCATGAAAGCTTTTGATTATTTTGTATCAAAAGAAAAAATTAATACGCTTCTGTCAATTGCTTAGCTTTTGTAGCAGTGCTATGTAAACTGTAAACAAAAACGCGACACACACACACACACAAACACACACACACACACACATACTACCAAACTGGCCACAGACTGGCAGTTTTACTTATAGTTTAGAGAAATGTGGATTTCTACAGTTAGGGGGTGTGGTGGCGACAGGCTCAGCCGGTGCCTGTTGTATGGGGGGGTCTGGGGCTCAAGTCCTACTTGGGGTGCCTTGCAACAGACTAGTGTCCCGTCCCCCCAGGCCTTGCACTCTCCGCTTCTGAGATAGGCTCCGGCTCACCGCAACCCCGCTCGGGACAAGTGGTTGTAGACATTGGTTTGTTCGATTTCTACAGTCAACAACTGAAAAGGTTTTTAGAATTCAAAACATCTCTCAAAATGGAGCATGCTAATTGTTTTTCTTCACAGGGAGTCAATCTTTATGTGAAAAATCTGGATGATGAAGTTGATGATGAGTGTCTTCGCAAAGAATTCTCAACATTTGGAACCATCACCAGTGCTAAGGTCTGGTCTTTCCTGTCGCCAGAAACCTGGACTGTTGTTGACACAGTCGAAATTGGACAATGTTCACTAGGATCCTGTACACCCGTATAAACTTTGAGTGCTTTTCGTTTTTTGCTTTTCCTCCCAGGTCATGATGAATGGAGGCCGGAGCAAGGGCTTTGGGTTTGTGTGCTTCTCCACCCCAGAAGAAGCTACCAAGGCCCTGACAGAGATGAATGGCCGCATTGTGGCCACCAAGCCCCTGTATGTAGCTTTAGCCCAGCGGAAGGAGGAGCGCCGCGCCGTCCTCACCAACCAGTACATGCAGCAGAAAACTGGAGTCAAGACCATGCCCAATCTGGTCCTCAATCCCTACCAGGCAGCACCCCTTCCTTTCTACTTCATGACTCCTGTTGCACAGGTTTGACCTCTTGCCCGCCTTTCTGCCAGTGAAAGCTTTTATTTCTTCACCATATTGATCTGCCGTTTTCTTTTTGTGTAACTGATTGCTTTGGCAGAGTGTGCTGAGCGCTACTACGCCCTTCCCCACTATGTTTAGGCTCAGAGCTATGCTGCATACTACCCATGGAGTCAGATGTCCCAGCTGAAACCCAGCTCTTGCTGGATGACCCAAGACATCAAATCTCAGGGTGAATTTCTCATGAGGCAAAACGACCTGTGGGATATGGTGGGAGCAGTGAGACCTGGACCTTATGGCTTGTACCTTATCTTGCTGATTTGAAAGATTTTGAGAACATGTGCACATGTCCAATACCACGCTGTCCCAGACCACTTAACAATGGATGCTGTGATTCAGACAGATATACTCTTTCTCCTTCCACAGCCACCCAGAGCGTGGGGCCATATCCTGCCAACGCAGCCACAACAGCCCTCACTCCAGCCTGCTACATGTCCCAGCAGCATTTGAACACACAGGTAGCCATAGAACAGGTGAACCCTGTGTGTCCTGTACAGCTTTGTATAGCTTTCCATGTCACAGGTATAAGAGGTGCAGCTAATCAGTGGATTCAGCATGTTAACATTGAGCTCATTTGACTGTATGTAGCACCCCATCCATGTCCAGGGTCAGCAGCACCTGACAGCTTCCACATTGGCTACTGGACCCACACAGCAACACAAGTACTCTCTGGGTAAGATGTCCCTTCCTTGGTATGTGCTACCTACCCTTTTTACTCAGATTTTACACTTCACTGTGAACATCCTGGACTCTGAATCACACCCATTTTGTCCCTCCCCCCAAAGGACATTGTCTCTTGCCATTTGCCCTGAACATGCACCCCTCTGGGCTGGCAGGTTCACTTGCATGTAGCTGGAGATGGACAACTGAGTGCTGCCACACGTGGAGTCCCTCAAGTCCCTTTGTTCCAAGGTGGGATTGCCATATAGTCACACCCTCCTTGTGCTTAAATGTTTCCTTGGAAGCTGTAAAGGCAGAAATTTGAGCAGTAAGCGCTGGAGAAATGGTTTGATGGTTGGTCCAACTGAATGAGTCAGAGGAGACCAGTGTTCCTGTAGGTTAACCTCAAAAACCTGGAAGATTTGAGCTCATTTTATGTAAAATTGGGCATTAAGTCGAGGTGGGCATTAAGTTGAGGTGGAGTGTCGGACCTCATTAGGAGGCATGCAGTTGCTCAGTTGTACCATGTCTGGAGTACGGCTGTGTTCCAGGGGGATGAGGCTGCTGCAAGGCTGCATTTCCACCAGGCCGAAGAGTCTGCACAGAAGACAGTAACCTGTTCAGCTGGAATTTCAAGTGTCTCCACAAAGGTGTGGACTGTGTGCCTTCATGCTATGGCTAAAATTACTCCAGTCAAGGAGTCTGGAATTATTCTGATGATCTGTATTTGGAACTTTTGTCAAGCTAATGCATTAACTTTTCCCGTAGGAATGACAAAAATGACTTCAGTGAGGGAAAAAATATTTAACAAACAATAAATTTTTTTGTCAAAAGGAAAGAGAAACATAATTGATTCAGCTAGGTGGAAAAGAGTTGATACCACCCCTCAATGATTTTTTAAAAATGCAATATTTGTATACAATGTCCTGCTGTTTGGTGGGTCTGGGGTTTGAGTCCCGCTTGGGATGCCCTGCGGTGGACTAGCGTCCGTCTGGGTGTGTCCTCCCGCCTTCATCCTTGTGCCCTGTGTTACTGGGTTAGGCTCCAGCTCGCCGCGACCCCACTTGGGACAAGTGGTTTCAGCGTGTGTGTGTGCGTGCGTGCGCATGCATGCGTACAATGTCCCGCTCTCTGGCGGGTCTGGAGTTCGAGTCCTGCTTGGGGTGCCTTGCGACAGACTGGCATCCCATCCTGGGTGTGTCCCTTCGTCTTCTGGCCTTACACCCTGTTAGGGTTAGGGGTTAGGCTCCGGATCGCTGCGACCCCGCACAGGACAAGCAGTTTCAGACAGTGTGTGTGTGTATGTGAGCATACAATGTGAGTACACATTTGGAAATTTAAAGCTCAGTAGGACATTTAACCATAGTGCTGACTGAAGTTTTGATCATACGGATGAAATCTGAATGAAAAGACAACCTAGAACTACATCAGAAAGATAACATTGTGGATATATGGGATGGTGGGTCTACGTACATGAATACAGTACTGTGTGTGCAAGTGCAAGTGCAAAAACAAAACACAAACACTAACAAGAGACTGTTTCGCGGAATTCACCAAAACAAAATTATTCAGGATGGAAAAGGAATTATCAGGAACAAGAGCTAGCAGGTAGGCAAGATTCTGTGACATTCCTTAAGTCCATTCCAGGTGTAGGCTGGACAGTTTGGTACACAGTAGGTTACAGATGTGCTGGATGTCTACCTAGTGAGGGAGTCTTCTGGTGGACATCAGGACACATGGACATCTAGGGACATGACAGCACCAGTACCCCCCACAAGCAGCTCCAGAATTGTGTTCTGGATGGTCCCTGTGGAAATCAACATTTAACAATAGATTTACAATGTCCTTGGACCAGGTACCATGGGTGGCCACACCTCACCTCTAAGAGGGAACAGAATGAGTTTCTCCATGGCCCTTGTCTCTGGGATTGATGGGCAATACTCATCTCCTTGGGGGAGCAGTCCAAGGCAAAACTGATCATACCATTTCTGTACATATTGTGATGAGGCAGACATATTTCTTCAGACTGACAAAAGGTCTATACTAGAAATCTAATGTAACAGTGAAGAATCCATAACCTAGCAGATGATCCAGTACCTGTACTGAACATGCGTGTATAATTTTGCAATGCAATTCCCCAGGAAAAAGCTAAGGTCGCATAAGACCTCCACTCACTGACGTCCCATGTGTCCCTGACTCCTGCATGTGATAATCATAAATTCCCTTGTTCAAAAACCATCAGCATTAATTATATAGCTGCAATGACTTTGAAGGCTTCCTTCTGCAAGTTTTTCCAGGAGGGATGATCTCCCTATTATCAAATTTATGAAGTTCTGCAAATTATTTACACAGAATGGCTGTGATTTATTTCTGTCACGTCTACGCACCACAACTCAGTTGACGGCACCTGACTCCGGTCCAGCACCTGACTAACTCCCTACCCTTTAAAAGACACTCCGCAGCTCCCATACCTTTGTGGAATCTCATCAGGGACAACCGCCCTTCCTCATGATGCTTCGTTCACAAGCATCGCTAACTCTCAGTTCACACTCCAGTTTTTGACTTCATTTCCCGACCACGTCCACGGATCCTCGTTCCTGTCCTGTTCGCCGCTCGACCGACCCTTCGCTAAGTTCCCCGACCTTGCTCATGGATCTTTGCTCTGACCCTGACCACCAATTGAGCAACCCTTCATCTGTCCCTGACACCGAGAACTTGCCTCATCCCTCAACTCCGGACGAACGACGCTGCACTTGGGTCCAGCCATCCTGGCTCCCTATGTTTCACGTGACAGAAGATTCCGCCTTAAAACATATGGACCCAGTGGCGTCTGCTCGTCTGCAGAAGGCGCTGGAAGCGTCCAACGCACTTTGCACCCGGAAAAAAAACCAAAGACCGAAAAGATGCAAACCAGCCTGCAATTCCTTGTTTTGCTACCAGAGGTCACCAACGCTCCATGGAAGACTCCTTCGGCTGATTCACACGATGCAATGAGGAGACTGGATAGATACATACAACAGGCAATTGCCTTGGACACCATGCTCTGCAATTGTTCTCCTCCAATGCCTCCGAACCCCGGAGCAGAGACTCCATCGGCACCCAGAAAAGCACCAGCACCCTTACAGGTTGGTCATGGGTTTCTGACCCCCATGAAGAAGAAGCGACGCATTCGAGAAAACCTTTGCCTGTACTGTGGAGGAGCTGGACATTATGTAACTGGCTGCCCAGAGAGGCCCGTAACCGGGAAGCACTGCATTGGACCTCCTAGAAAGGTGAGTGGATCCCTCCTATCAGTCCCACAACTCACAGTTCCCATTGTACTGATATAAGGTTTGCGAAGGGTGATAACGAAAACGCTTATAGACTCAGGAGCAGCAAGCAGTTTTATGGATGCCACTTTCGCGGAAGCCCACAGCCTTCCCACACAGCACTGTGAGGTGGCGCTACGGGTAAAAGCGCTTGACGGTCAGCTACTAGGGTCAGGGATAGTGGACACAAAAACAGTAGGGCTTGGACTCCAAACAAGAGCATGTCATATGGAGACCATCTCCTTTTTTGTTATTAAGGCCCTTGACACCCTAGTGATTTTGGGCTTCACCTGGCTTGCTGCACACGACCCAGTTTTTTCTTGGAGTTCTGGGGAACTAGTGTCATGGGGACAGCAGTGCACTGTCTCTTGTCTTGCGCTGCCTTGCCGAGCAACATCTATCAAGAGTCCTGACTCCTCACTGCCTCTGACTGTGCCAGAGCCCTATGCTGACCTTACTGAGGTGTTTAGTAAGGTCCGGCCATCTGCCCTGCCTCCACACTGCCCATGGGACTGTGCCATCGACCTTCTGCCCAAAACGACCCTTCCCAGGGGTCAAGTATATCCGCTGTCATTGCCCGAGCAGAAGGCCATGGAGGAGGCATACATAACAGAGGCTCTAGAGTTAGGCATTATCAGGCCATCCACTTCACCTGCCTCCGCCAGGTTTTTCTTTGTAGGGAAAAAAGATGGTGGTCTCCGTCCTTGCATAGATTATCGAGGTCTCAATGAAATCACTGTCAAGTATCTGCATCCCCTGCCTTTGATCACTGCCGTGCTTGAACAGATACATGGCGCACGAGTTTTTACTAAGCTAGACCTACGTAGTGCGTATAACCTCATCCGGATAAGAGAGGGAGATGACTGGAAGACTGCCTTTAGTACTGCGCTGGGACACTACGAGTACCTGATCATGCCCTTCGGACTAGCTAATGCCCCCTCGGTGTTTCAGGCTTATGTCAACCATGTTTTAGGTAATTTAGTCAATAAATGTGTTCTAGTATATCTAGATGTTATCCTTGTATTTTTGCCATCGATGGCTGAGCACATAGACCATGTAAGACAGGTCATCAGACACCTCCTAGACAATGGTCTCTTTGTTAAGGGTGAGAAGTGTTTATTTCACCGAGAGCGGGTCTCTTTTCTGGGTTTCGTCCTTGGTCCGGACGGGGTGGAGATGGACCCAAGTAAGGTCCAGGGCATACTGGATTGGCCACGGCCAACCACGGTAAAGGCCCGTCCAACGTTTCATGGGGTTTGCTAACTTTTACCGACGGTTCATTCGTGGGTTAAGCAGCCTTGTGGCACCTCTCACCGCATTACTCAAGGGCAAACAGTCCCGACTCTCCTGGTCCAAGGAAGACAGCGAGGCTTTCCAGGCTCTCAAGCAACGATTTACAATTGCCCCAATACTTAAACATCCTGATCCATTGCTACCATTTGTTGTGGAGGTAGATGCCTCAATGGTTGGGGTCAGGGCCGTGCTATCCCAGAGGCAGGGAACTCCAGCCAAGCTCTTCCCATGTGCCTACTTCTCACGTAAACTGTCACCTGCAGAACAAAACTATGACATTGGTAACAGGGAACTGTTGGCCATTAAACTGGCCTTAGAAGAGTGGAGGCACTAGTTGGAGGGGGCTACCCATCCGTTCTTGGTGCTCACAGACCATAGGAACCTGGAGTACCTTAAAGCTGTCCATAGACTCAACCCTCAACAAGCCCGGTGGGCTCTTTTTTTTTACCAGGTTCCAGTTTACTGAGTCCTACTGCCTGGGGTCCAAGAACACCAAAGTGGACGCCCTGTCTCACCTCTGTGATAAGGACCCAACTCCTGCCTTGCCAGAACCCATTCTCCCCAGCACCTGCTTTGTGGCTCCCGTTTGTTGGCAGTTCACACAGGATCTACAACAGACCTAACGTGAGGAACCCAGTCCTGTCAACACCCCTGAAGGCAAGGAGTATGTTCCTCCTGGGAAGCGGTTCCAGCTACTCCACTGGGCGCATGACACTCCGGGAGCAGGCCATCCTGGGGCCCTGCTTGAGAAGACTTACTGGTGGCCTTCTCTTCAGGAGGATGTACAGGAATTCCTGGAGGTGTGTGAGGTATGTGCCCAGTCCAGGACCCCGAATCAGAAATTGGCAGGGCTGTTGGAACCCCTTCCAGTCCCAGCCAGGTCATGGTCTCATCCAGCAGTGGACTTTGTTACGGACCTGCCACCCTCAAAAGGTAACACAGTGATCCTTGTAGCACTGGACAGATTCTCCAAGTCCTGTCATCTACTTCCTTTGCCCCGACTCCCCACTGCCCTGGCCACGGCTGAGATTCTATTTCAGAATATCTTTCAGGTCTTTGGGTTACCTGAGGATATTGTCTCCGACCGCGGCCCTCAGTTCGTGTCCAGGGTCTGGAAGGCATTCTGGCAGAGACTCGGCGTGTCCGTGAGCCTCACATCAGGGTACCATCCGCAGGCTAACGGACAAGTGGACCAGTGGTCACGTTACCTGCCCTGGGCTGAATACGCCCATAACTCCCTGTCTCACTCCTCCACAGGCCTGTCCCCTTTCCAGTGCATCCTTGGTTACCAGCCTCCCTTGTTCCCCTGGCACCCTGCATCCTCAGAGGTCCCAGCTGTGGATGCCTGGTATCTGCAAAGCGAGACCACCTGGGGGGCAGTGAGGGACCACCTCCAACAAAGTGTCCGCTGGTATAAAAAACAAGCGGACTGACATCACCGCACCTTATTTTCCAGCCGGGGCAACGGGTATTGTTGTCCACGAGGGACATTCACCTGAAATTGCCCTCCAAGAAGCTCAGCCCTCGGTTTATCGGTCCCTATAAGATCCTGCGGAAGATTACCCCAGTCACTTATCGATTACAGCTACCTCCACACTCGCGCATCAACCCCATGTTTCATGTTTCCCTTCTCAGACCCTAAAGTACTTCCATGCTTCAGGCCACCCAGGGTGAACCGACGCCTCCTCCACGAAGATACCTACATTGTTCGTGCACTTCTTGATTCCAAGCGCCAGAGTGGGGGGCTTTACTACCTGGTGGACTGGGAGGGGTATGGTCCAAAAGAACGCAGCTGGGTGCCAGCCCGCGACATCCTCGATCTATCTCTCATCCTCGAGTTCCACCAAGACCATCCAGATAAACCGGCGCCTCGTCCCCAGGGCCGCCCTCCTTCCAGGCGCAGCAGGGTGGCTGGAGCCGCTCGTAGGGAGGGGAGTACTGTCACATCCATGCCCACAACTCAGTCGACAGCACCTGACTTTGGTCCAGCACCTGACTAACTCCCTACCCTTTAAAAGACACTCCGCAGCTCCCATACCTTTGTGGAATCTCATCAGGGACAACCGCCCTTCCTCATGATGCTTCATTCACAAGCATCGCTAACTCTCGGTTCACGTCCTCCGGTTTCTGACTCTTCGCTTCATTTCCCGACCACGTCCACGGATCCTCGTTCCTATCCTATTCGCCGCTCGACCGACCCTTCGCTAAGTTCCCCGACCTCGCTCATGGATCTTTGCTCTGACCCCAACCGCCGATCGAGCGACCCTTCATCTGTCCCTGACACCGAGAACTTGCCTCATCCCTCGACTCCGGACGAATGACGCTGCACTTGGATCCAGCCATCCCGGCTCTCTATGTTTCACGTGACAATTTCAAGGGTCATTGACCTTACTCTGCAAGTTTTTTCCAAAAGGGATGATCCACCCTCCTTTTTCAAAAACTGGGATGTCTGCGTTAACAAGGGATGAGATCTTCAGTATACCATGATTGGACTGCTTTGAGCAAATGCAAAAGAAGCCCACATGTCTGCACTGTAGGCACAGTGATGTGGCACAATGTGTCAGCTGGGTCATTTGTCCCCCTCTTTCACGTGATAAAGCAGTTAGTGGCAATGTAGGAGACCCCAATGAGACATGTACAGTCTTCCTCTAACCTAATCAGTGTTCATAATACAATAATTCACAATTACAAGCACATGTACTGTAATTTGGATTCTACAATCTCCATAAGGAGCTATTGACACAGGCTTACAGGAAATACAAGAGCAGAAATACAAGTCTTGGTGACAGCAAACAGCACACATTCTGAGCAGCCCCATAAACATGGCCCGTTTCTACACATCGCTGTCAAGTAGCCGTATGCATGCTTGCACATGTCTTTCAGAAATCTTGTAACCTTTTGAATCATTGCATAAAATAATCTATTACAATAATGTACCCCAAAAAATTTTACGGAAAATGGTGAATAAGCTGAAAAGTCAAAAGGCAAAAGAATGTGATAAAAATGCATAGAAGTATTTTGAAAGGCAATCATTGCGAATGTTTTTATGTGATCTCATTTAGAATTTTTTTTTCAAATAAAACTTAAGCAAGTTTTAATGTGGATGTTAAGCCTGTATTTAAAGGTGTCCAGAGCAGTGTCTGATATTCTGTATTTGGTACACTAGCTTCGTAAGTTAGAGATGCTAGAGTTAGGAATGTTCAAAAGTAGAAACATTTTTCCAGGCTGTTCATTTTAACTGTATTTTCTTTGCTTTTCCATTTTTTAAAACATGTTTGTTACAGAAGAAAAATCCGCATTTCTGCCTCCTGTCAATGTATGGCAGCAAAACAGAATGAGAGAGAACAGCATTTTAGTTAATGTCTCAGCCTTTATTAGGCTGTTCCTGCCTATTTAGTATTTTCAGAAGAGATATTTTTCTGACCTTTTCTTAATGATTGGTCAACCCCAAGTAGGACCTCCTGCATTTTTGATCTTGGGCATTGGACAGGAATATATAGCCATAGCGTATCCATTTAGGGTTGGACCTCGGTCCACGTAACACAAACTTGGGATAAATATATTTACACATTTGATATGTCTTGCCATGAGCCTGATCCATCTCAAAGAGTTCACAATGTCCTTGAGGTGTACCAATGCAGCTGCCATTCATTATTTTTCAATGATATTATCTGGGTAGGCAGCAGCACAGGCAGTCGAGGTGTCACCCTGAGGGCTCAGAACTTTGTCCATCAACCCCACTGCATGGGGGTTAGGGTTTAGTGAACTGGTGACTCTGTGAGTGAAGCCAGTGTGTCTTCCAAAGCTCATTGCTCAGTATGCTGGGTTGCCTTGAACACTTCTATCACTGCAATAACTACTAAAACTGCTGCAACTCCCCTATGACAGTTCTCTGTCCTGCTCCTGGGTTTCAGCATCTAGCTGTCTTAGGCTGCAGGACTGAAGACAGCTTCAAGTAAGAAAACTGGTGAGGGCAGGAAGCGGTACAAGTAATGTCCAATCAGTGACACTGACATGAATGTGTGTTATTGTGCATCCAAAGTTCCAGGACAGCTGGTAGTATAGTGGTTAGAGCTGCTGTCTCAGGGACTTGGACGGTACAAAGGTGCAGGGATGATCAATCAGTTAAGGCTTCTGCTGTGGGCATAAACCTCTCCTGCTGCCAAAGACAATCTAAATAGTTTAGAAATGTGGACACTGGGTACAGGTGTTCTTTGATCATTTTTTACTGAATTGCCCACAATTTCTGTTCCCCTAGACTGGTAGTTTATGGACTGTACTGTACATTGCACGTAGGCAACAAATTATTTCAACACCTAGCAAGGACTTACTACATTTACATTTATTCATTTAGCAGACGCTTTTCTCCAAGGCGACCTACTTCTCAGAGAAAATACAATTTATGCATTACATTTCTAACAACCCGCATTATTGGTACTTAAGTGGGAAGATGTTTTGTGTAAATAGTTGCATTGTGGGTAACTTGTATATAGTGTGTGTAACCACTGGGGACACTTTGGGGAAAAATGATGGGGTGACCGTGTCTACAGGTGTATTGGAGAGAGCCTGGGGGTGTTGAGAAGGCTGGCTGAATGTTAGTGCTGTAAGTGGTAAGGAACAAACAAGGTTTGCTTGAGACTTTCATGTCTACAGCTATGTCTCTTTCTCTCAATGTAATGCATAAATTGTATTTTTGCTGAGATGTATGTCACTTTGGACAAAAGCGCCTGCTAAATGAATAAATGTAAATGGCTGCAGGCGTGGGTCCTGGAGGAAATGGGGTCCGCGGACGGAGAGTATTATTTCCCGGGTGCTGGTGTTTGAATAAATTGTTTGTAATGAACCCTGCCTCCGCGTCCTCCTTCGTCCTATCCAAACACACGGGGCTGTGTGCCACACAGTGAGCAAGAGACAGAACTGCAGATGTGATTCTTAAGTAAACCTAGCAGCATTAAGTAAATGGAGGACAGGTGGTAGTGTACTGGTTAGTGCTACTGCCTTTGGATCCAAAGGTTGCAGGTTTGATCCTCACCCCTTGCTGTAGTACCCTTGAGCAACATCTTATCCTAAATTGCTCCAGTAAAAATTTCCCAGTGGGATAAATGATTGTAAGTTGCTTTGGAGAAAAGCATCAGCTAACTGAGTAAATGTAATGTAAACCTAGTTTTATTACCAGGAACCTAGGTCACAATGGATGGAGGCCAGAGCAAGGGCTTTGGGTTTTTGTGCTTCTCCACCCCACACGAGGCTACCAAGGCCCTGATGGAGATCACACTTTGGTACCAACTGGCATTTTTCTTCCTACCCCCACTTTTCCTCTCTGACGCCATATTCGTTACATGAATTTGCATATCACGATGGACCACAAGAATCATAGCAATACTCATAAAAACATACCTTTCACTTCATAGCAAAACTGGCTGTGTCCAGAAGATTGCAGTCCATTCCATGCAGGAAGTCTGAATGGTGGAATGCAGCCCCCTGTAGTAGTGCCCCAGCCGTGCCAACAGTGCTGTGTCTCCACCTGGTGCGTGTGTTCCAGGCAGATGAGCCTGCTGCACTGTTGCACTTCCAGCAGGCCACAGAGACTGTGCAAAACATACTGACCTGTTCTGCTGGAGGCCCAAGTATCTGAGTGAAGGTAATGCTTGTGTGTATATGCTATTGATATAACTCCTTCACTCAAGGGTGTAGCTGAATGACCCATATGATTTATTGTCACAATATTTGCATCACTAATGTGTAACTCAGGAATGGCACAACTTGCCTCAGCAAGTGGGTGGGTATGTACTGTTTTTTGAAAAATAAGTAAAGGAAGCATAACTGGTTCAGCCATGTGGAGAGAGGGAGAGCTGAGGGTTAGGATTAGCACATTTTGAAGAAAAGCAACTTGCACTGTGTGGTTAAATTGTCTAATCCATTCCATTTATTTTGTTTAGAGCAACACAGGCTTCTACACTTAGCCCATTTACTCTACTGAGTGTTCATTAGAAGGTGATTTGAAGGCCTTTTTCCTTGTGAATACTGAAGCAGCCTCTGCATGCTTTAGAGCAGCTAATTTCAGCATCACAAGTACTTGGACAAAGTGATTTACTTGAAAGAGCCTGTCAAGAAGCACAACTCAGGTGTGGAGTTAACGGGCTCCAGGTCACCTTCCAGGATGTCTCCTTCTCTGCAATTCTGTGGAGGTGTCATGAATTCAGTTTTTGCCTAGGGCAACAAGTATCACGATTTTGCTTACCCTGCCCAGCTCAAATGTTGTTATAAGGGAAAGATTCAGCCGTTTGACAACCTGGAGTTTGCAAGGGCTCTTTTTGGCAACTTTGGAACATTGAGAGATGTTCATAAGTATTTGACCTAAATTCTTTGCATTCTTCCCTTTCTTGTTATGGATATAGTGCCTTACAGCATATTTAGGTTATTGTCATTTTTAGTTTAATTCATGGTGGGTTCTGGTAGATGCTGCAGTTGAAATGATAGGGAGAAGAATGTTGGAGCAGTCTCCACTTGAATGTGTAAATCGCAGTCACTGACAGCTTCCTGCAAGATGGCACTGCTGAGGGTCCTGTTTATAGTTCTAGTGGCTTTCCTTGGGTTTGACATGGCTCTCTCATTTCTTTTCTGCTTCTTACTTCACTGGGTCACTGGTTAATATAACAGACCCAGGCTGCTGCAGTGTGGACAGCTGGTAGTGTAGTGCTCAGAGCTGCTGCCTTTGGACCCAAAGTTGCTGATTTGATTCCCACCTCCAGCCGTAGTACCCTTGGGCAAGGTACTTACCCTAAATTGCTCCAGTAAAATCACCAAGCTGTATAAATGGGTAAATAATTCTAAGTAATACAATGGTTTCACCACAAGTGAAGTCTAGTGGAAGCATAATATGTGAAGGTCAGAGTTTTGTGCAAAGTGCCGCATGAGACAGAGTGACTCTCGGTGACAGTGAAGCTCTCTGATGTCATTGCACTGTAACTACAGTATTGTCCAGTCTCCCCCACAGAGGCCACACATCTGTGGACAGTTTTAAAACATAAGTAAGATGCAGTCAAGACTTCCTTCAATTCATCTTCACTGTGACAGTTACACCTCTATAGTTCAGTTCAACTTCAGTCAAGCGACAGGACTACAACACAAAGATCACCTGACTGATGCATCACTACTTTAGTTACGGGACAGCTGGACAGCAAGTGGTGCTTCTATCGGGACCATAAAAGTGTTGAAAGAGAGCAGCTGAAGCTTTGAGCACTCCAACTCTGGCACCTTGCACTTCTACTCCGTCTTCTTCCGGAAGGACACTTTGTCTTTGGTCTCCTGCAACTTCTCGGACAGCTTGTCCTTCGTCTCGCCCATCTTTTCAGAGAGCCGCTCCCTCGTCTCCTCCATCTTGTCCTGAAGGTACTCTTTGACAGGTGGTGGAGTGGACATGTAGCCGTGCCTGCGGAGGTACTTCACAGACAGCGATGTCCCAGCCAGCGTCACGGTATACCTGGCTGGAGTGGCCATCTGTGTAGAGCAAAACAAAAAAAAAAAAAATTAAATGCAGTCATGATTTTACAATAAATTCCCTTCTACAAAAGCACGTGCTGAGTCACAGCTAGTAATGTCTCTCTTGCACATGGAAAAGAAGCAAATGTTCAGTGGTGTCGGTGATCAGCCTGAGGAAATGTGACGAGGCAGTCACACTGTGGACAGTAGAGTGACCCCTCTCTTTCACCCAGACCAGTCTTTCAAGTTATTCTTCTGTCTTTCTTGAATAATAATTAAGGCTTCCTAACATTTCGCACACCCACCTTAAACATTGCATAAGCAGTAATCGCATAGCCACTCTGGGACTTTTCCATAAGGCTCACAAGTTTCTCTGGGAAGCCAACGTACTCTAGAAACGGGACAACATTCACCCCCCTGGAGACACACAAAAGGAAGGTGGAAAAAAGAATGGAGATTATTTTTTTTTTTGGGATTACATTTCAAAACACATCTTTTGTCTTTGTGCTCCTCTTTGCCACTTAGTAATGATACCATTATACAGCAAAGCATGTCATCTCACCATTTCTCCAGCCTTCATAAGTCTTTTTAAGAAAAAGATTTCTACAGAGCTGTGGCAAGCAACATGTTTATTTTAGAACACTGCTTGTGTTTCCCTTTACATTCAAGTACCAAGGGCTCAAGGATCACTACAGAAACACCAATTATCTACTTACCAGTTAATTATACTAAAGGTTGTTTCCTACACATTGACCTGCACTTGAACCTGTGAGGTGTTCTGGCTGGAGCTTTAAATGACTTCCTTAAAAAGGCGCACATGACATGCAACTCTAACCGCTTCTCTACTTCACACATGAATGTAGTAAAGGTCCTCTTACTTCATGGCAGTGTAGTAAAATGCACCAAACCATATAGTTGATGTTAACAGGTGCACAGGTATCATCACTTTGCCATACTGCTTAAAAGTCTTCTTGAACCGCTGGGTGAGGCCTATGGACTTGTCCTGGAGGGGGTCCCCGTTTGTGGAATTGGCTGGACTTGCCCCAGGGCTCGCACCCTGTGCTCCATGGTCCTGCCCAGGGTTACCAGCTGTCTGTTGCTCCTCGTCTATGCCACGTTTGCTCCGTTTTGCTGTCTTGGTTGCTGCGGATGTCCTCAGCCAACGTGGGCTGGGAGTCCAGCTGCATGTGCCTGACAGCTTGGAGGGCTTGGGGGCCACGTAGCTGAGGGTTGTGACTGAGAGAGCACACCGCAGGGCCACAGCTGCCTGCTGAGGGGCTCCATGGAAGAGGATCCTCTGCATTTTGTTCCCAGTATTGCTTTAGGCCCGAGTTCCTATGGTAACAGCAGCGCCATTGCTGAGAGAGTACACAAAGAAAGAAACAAATGTACTGATTCAAAAGGCAATTCCTGAATTTCTGATGCACAGACTGACTGTGTGGCTTAAGGAAAGTCCACATGGCCTCAGGCTGAGCTGCTTTAAAATTAGAGGTGTGATGTCACAGTGCCCTGGACTCATTTTCTTCCCTTTTACTGCTCTCTTGATACCTTTGTGTCTTTGCAATGAAGCTATTAAGGTTTTAAAAGCACGTCAAGCACAGCACATGCATTTTACAGGAAAAGTCTAAAAAGGCACATATAATTACACAACAAATCTTATGCATCCAATGAGAAAGCAATACTACCTTATTGAAAAGAACCAATCAATGACATCAAAAGTCCAGCAGCTAAAATGAAAACAAGTTTTGAATTAGAGAGTGAGTAAAAAGGATATGAAAGGAGCAACATGTGATCATGTGTGTAGCGCAGGGGCCATGCCTTAAACAGACACACAAACACATTTGTAAAGATATTTTACTGTTTATACAAGGAAGGCTGTTGTCTAGCTTTCTCATATGATATGTCTGTATTGAAGAGAGAAGACATGTAAAGATGAGCTGGAAGATAGGTAGAGCAATCGAACACAAGCACGCACGACTACTCGGAATACTCTGAGTGAGTAAAGATCGTGTGCGAATTGTCAGTCCTACAGCACTCCCACTCCAACCGAACAGCCGCACATACGAATTAAGGTACATTTCATTGTAACACTTACATAAAAGAGGCTCCAGCATGGTTTTGTTATGGCCACAAAACCTTCCTCTCTCCTCTGTCATTCAGTAAATACGTGCTGCACTGACATGTTCACCGACGCTGGCGCACCCCGCGGAGCATCACGGGAATTGTAGTGCGAACGTCGCTTCAACAATTGTCACTTTGATCGTTTTTGGCTTTGAAGTTCAGCTTCAACGACGTACGGCGAACCCTCGAAACCTTTGATACACGTAGATAGGCCATGACGTCACGATGGAAGACTCCGTTAGGCCGTCATATTAGAAAAATGCGGTACGCCCTGTGCTGCCGGGTAGCTCCGGTTCCCCGCGACCCCGTATGGGGCAAGCGGTTCAGGAAATGTATGTATGTATGTATGGTTGTGAAGAGGCACACAATGCTATGCGTTTAACTGTACCTAAATACAGCAAGAAAGGCCTGTCATTTCATAAGTACTTCAGTTTCTTCTGGTGTAAAAAAGTCTTAGGCAATTTACGTAGTGAGTAAATACAAGAACCCAAGTGCAAGTCCAGGCATTATGTCACGAATTTGTGCAGCGTCTACTGTGTATTAAATCTAGATCAGCAAACAAATGTTAAATATTTAAGTAATCTGATCTTCAGGAAGGAAAAATGTGTGGTAGAGCTTCGTAACTGAGTTTGACTAAGTAATCACTATTGATCACTTGTCAGAGCCCTACTGAGAGTTTATTTTAATATTAGGATACATCAGCTTGTGAAAGGGGACACATTGACATAATTACAAAGACTGTGAAGTTTAAAACACAATAATGTGATGAGGCAAAGAAAGATTTGTACAAACAAACAGTAAAATGTTAGGAAAATAGTTCAGTTTATTTCTCATATATACTGTATATGTACGATAGAAATGTGAAATAAAATGATAGGAAATCAAAAATGGAACACTAACTTTGTATATTTCATCTATATGTATTTCCAGAAAGTTGAGTTAAAGTAAATTTTTTTACAGTTTCATTGTAGGCTCTATAGTTTTTCAACAAGTCTGATAGATTTTACCACAGAATTTTGTATTGTATATTTCATCAATAGGCACTTTAATAACTGATATTACTAGTATCATTATACAGTATACTTTTTATACTAGATATCGTCCATTTCTTTATTGACCTTAAATATCCTCCACGCAGTTTAATTCAATTCAAAATTTATTGACCAAAAAAATTACATGTGGAAAAACAACAGAATTATAAACACTGAGCAGCAAACTTTAAGTCTCTTTGGCAGCCAAATACCATCTGGTTTATATGGCTACAATAATAGAATGGTGAGATAGTATGTTACATTTAGATTTATTCACTTATCTGGCACTTTTCTCCAAAGTGACGTACATCTCAGTGAAAATGCAATTTGTGCATTACCTTAGGAAAAAGAGACATAGCTGCAGACATGTGATTCTTAAGTAAACCTGGTTTGTTTCTTTCCACTTGATGCACCGATGATGATGTTCATTGCTTGAGTAGGTGCATAAAGTACACAGACACACAACCGATTGTGACTGTCTGTCTGCACAGATACACGACAAGAATGTATGTCGGGAAAAGCGGCAGCAACAATAGACTTATCCGAAACACCACGAACTGCAGCGACGGACCTCCAGTGCAAAATATAATGCACAATTCAACTAATTTTATGTAAATTAGTCCAGGTCCAAACCCTAGGACAATCTCTGTTGTTTATTAAGAGAAACCATGAATGTAGGATGATGAAATTACTCTGTTAATTATGCAGAGGATGCTCTTCATGTGGGAAACCAGGTTGTTTGATATCTACATTTATTTAGCAGGCACCAAAGCAACTTCCAGTGAACTCTACAATAGTGTTATCAGCCCACACACCTTATTCACAAAGGTGACTTACACTGGTAGGTACACTACTTACAATGGGTCACTCATCCATACATCAGTGAAACACACTCGCTCTCTGTCACTCACACACTATGGGGGAAGCTCAACAGCATGTCTTTTTGATTGTAGCAAGAAACTGGAGCACCCAGAGGAAACCCATGCAGACATGGGGAGCATGTGCAAATTCCACAGAAAGTGAGTAGGGAATCGAACCCACATCCTCTTGCGCCACGCAGGTACTGTGTGACAGTAGCACTACTGGCTGTGCCACTATGCTGCCTGTAAGATGGCACCATGTGGAATCTTTCTACAGACTCCAGCACATCAGTTCATGTAAAATATAACTTAAACTTGTCAGAGAGAGAGAGGACTCAACATTCCAAAATATTTATTTCAGTAATGACAGTAGCCTATACCATAGCCTAATGCCTGTATACCAATATTGTATAATATGCACATCAGTGAACTTCCTGGCATTTAAGTTTTGTCTGATTGATATTAGGTGTCTAGTTTGATCAACTGGTAGAAAGTATATTTAACTTTAAAATAAGCTATATTTCATGGAAATCGGTTAAGAATTGCCCAAGATAGAAGACTTTTTTAGGAAAGAGATTGAGTGCAGCCAAAGCCTTGTGCTTTTCATTACAAGCGTGAATCATTTTTCCAATATGGCGGAGGACGTTGCCGTTGCGTATCTACGTTATTATTGTGTAGGGCCTATCTGTGCTATAGTCGAAAACGGAAGTTTGCAGCTCCGGAAGTAAGCTGTACATCGTGCCTTCCCAGCATGCTTTGCTACGTGTGTTCGCTGCTGTGAGCGTGATGGCGGAAAACCCGAGTGAGTGTGAGTCGGACGCTTTATGTTTGTTTAGCACAGCGGCCTCCTGCTAATCTTGTGTGGAGTGTGTTCTCTCTATTTTTCTTTTTGCCTGCAGAGACGCTAATAGTGGTGCGGTCCTCGGCTGCGCTGCTTTGTGTCAGCATCAGCATGTTGCTCCTCGGACGGTCGGCAGATGATCATGTCGAGTTTTTCTTTTTGCAGTTCAGTTGTTCGAGGAAAATGCCCCTCTTTCTTTATTGTGGTTCTTTACCCTCCTGACCCCACGCGTGTGTCCGCGGTGCTTTCCCTTGTCACGTGAAAATGACACGCGGGGGGGCGTTGTTTAGCCCGAATACAATTCAATTGCTGCTGGTTATTTTGTCCAAGCACGTCATCTAGTAGATTCACGAACGACGAGCTCTTTAGATTTCATGTTGAGTGTAGTGAACAAATCAGCAGTTATTCTTATGCCTTGTCTGCTCTGTACATTTATTTTACGTGTATTCACATGTGTTACTGAAGCACTTGAGTAAATGGCTTGCTCAAGGATACTACAGGTAGAGGTAGGGATTGAACCTGTAACCTTAGTTTGAGTCCAAGGCAGCAGTTGTAAGCACTACACCACCAGCTGTCCCCATAACCACAGTAGTTTGTTTGTCATAGGTACAATATCATGAAATTCTTATTGAATGCTTCTCCACAGACTCTGAACAAAAACAATAGATAATACTGCACAAAACAATAATAAGTAATGCTGATAACAATAAATAATGGTAACAATAATAATAAATAACAGTAGAAAGTCAGAGAACTTAAAATAGAGAATGCTTAAAGTGACAGTGTAATGTGCCAATGTGCTTGGAGGGAACAGTCTGACTCTAGTTGCAAAAGGTGGTGCCTTGCTGAGTGTTGTAAATTCTTACAGCAGTGGAGTAAAAGCTGTTCCTGTACCTAGCAGTGTGGGTTCGAATAGACCTGAGCTGCTTTCCAGATGGCAGAAAAGAGAAAAGTGCCCGTGTGGGGTGACTGTGATCTTTCATGATGTGCATTGTCTTCCTGAGGCAGCGTGTGGTGTAGGTGTCCTGGACTGCTGGTAGCTGTGTGCTGATGATTCTCTGAACTGTTTTGACCACCCTCTGTAGGGCTTTTTTGTCCTGTATGGAGCAGCTGCTACACCAGGATGTAATACACCCTGTGTGGACGGACTTCACAGCACGCCTGTAGAAAGTGGTGAGGACTGTGGTGGACATCCGGGCTTTCTTCAGATGCCTGAGGAAGTGGAGGCGTTGATGGGCCTTTTTGATGGTCGATGCTGTATGCTCAGTCCATGTGAGTTTGGCAGTGAGGGTGACCCCTAGGAATCTGAAGCTGTTGACCCTTTCTACAATGTCCCCTCCTATGTAGATGGGTGCATGCACCGTATCCTGTTTCCTGAAGTCAATCACCAGCTCCTTAGTTTTACTGACATTGGGAGACAGGTTGTTGCCCTGGCACCACTCTCCCAGGAGCCTCACCTTCTCTCTGTAGGCCGCCTCATCGTTGTTGGTGATCAGACCCAGAATGGTGGTATCGTCAGCAAACTTTATGATGGTGTTGGAGCTGTGATTGGCCACACAGTCATGTGTGAACAAGGAATACAGCACCGAGCTCAGGATGCTTCCCTGTAGAGTGCCAGTGTTGAGGGTCAGTGGGGAGGAAGTATTTCTGCCAATCTGCACCCACTGGGGTCTGTTGGTGAGGAAACCCAGGATCCGGTTGCAAAATGTGGCACTCAGTCCAGCCCTAATAGTTTGTGGATCAGCTTGGTCGGGATGACAGTGTTAAATGCCGAGCTATAGTCCACAAATAATAGCCTTGCATAGCAGTTTTTATTGTCCAGGTGAGACAGAGTGGTGTGAAGTGTGTGTGATATTGCGTCTTCAGTGGATCTGTTGTGGCGATAGGCAAACTGCAGTGGGTCCAAAGTGTCTGGGATGGTGTCCTTAATGTGTCCCAGCACCAGCCTCTCAAAGCACAGTAATAACAATAACAGCAGTGAAAGCTGAGTGGCACTCCCTCATGTACAGGTTGGTGTTTCTAATGGCTGAATGAATTCAAGTCCAGTGGCTCTGAGCTGTTTTTTGAATGTGGCTGAAAGCAGAGGCTGTTCTACAGACACACTGCAGTGTGACACTGGATTTTGTGTACCTGTCATCTCTTCTGTCACTTTCTCAGGTGCACAACTGCGCGCTCTCCCTGTGTCAGCTGACCATTTACGGTTTCTTGTAGGAAATAATAAGAGAAACGTGCCCAGGAAAAAATGCCCGGCACCATTCGCACAAGCTGTGCTGCAACGGCGATGCTTTCCTCCATATTGCCAGTTGGTGCTGTGTCTGCGAACGTGACACTTGGCATGAAATTTGGAATGAACAAAAATGCTGTCTGGTACAAATCTGCTCTCTCCAGGCCACAGGGGAGATGAGAGTGGCAGCGGAACACCATCCTGCAGCACAGAGAGAGACAGCTCCAGCACAAGGTTCACATCTGCTAGCAAGAGGAGCCATGACAGAGAGAAAGATGGTCGTGAGAAGGATGGAGAATCTGCCATCAAGAAGCTGGTGAGCGCTTTAATTGCAGTGTGCAGCGAGTCGGACAGGACTGGGCTCTCTTTGTACCTTCCGTGACTGAGCTGCTCTCTCTGCGAAACTGATATGTTTCAGCGCACTCAAGAAGGGCACAGCCAGAAAGTGGCCTCGCATTACAACACCCTTCAGGAGCACGGGCGGGAAGCTCGTGTCGAGAGCAGGATCTTCTACATGCGCAACTTCAACAACTGGCTCAAGAGTGTTCTTATCGGTGAGTCCAGGATCGCGCAGTACAGCAGAGCCATACACACACACACACACACACACAACTCCTCTTCTGTAAGGAGTCTCTGGTTGCAGCGCTGCAAATTCACACCGGTTTCCATATATTTGACTGGTTTGCTTTCCTGTCCTGTTGCTTGTTATAAACGTTGAGTATTGAATTCTGGGTCCAGCTGACATAATGAGCCGGCTGTGCCACCAGTGAGCTTCATCTCCTTCATGCCTTCCCTAAGGTGAGATCCTGGACAAGGTGAGGCAGAGTCGACAGGAACTGTGTGTCCTGGACCTGGGCTGCGGAAAGGGCGGGGACCTGCTCAAGTGGAGGAAGGGCAACATCCACCGGCTCGTGTGTGCAGGTAGCGGGGATGCAGGAATGGAGCATCATTCACTTCGCCGCCTCGCTCTTTGTAGCAGACTGGCCTGGCAATTAGTTTAAAAACGATGATGTGCTCAGGCATTGTGCCTGATTTCTTCCAAAAATGTCTGTGCCAAGGAAGGCCGGTGTCTTTGTGCCGTGCTTGTTTCTGATGAGCCCATTGCTGTAGAACACTACAGTGTGTTGTGCAGCGTTGCAGCCAGGTAGTACCTAAGCCTGTGCAGCAGAGCTTCCTGAGCAAGGGGCCATTCATCTGTGGGACTTGTCCATAGACATCGCTGGCGTGTCTGTGGAGCAGTGCCAGCAGCGTTACCACGAGATGAAGAGGAAGTGCCGGGGGAATGAGCGCATCTTTGCTGCCGAGTTCATCACTGCTGACTGCACTAAGGTAGAGTCCACCTGGCCTCTTCGGAACAGCAACAGTGTGGTTCGCTTTTATTTCATGCCTGAAGATGATAATGATTGAGAGAACCGAGTGGGGTTTCTATGGCACTGACTCAGTGGGGTTAAGAGTGCTACATTAATATTTTTATTGAACAGCGATGTGCTGTTTTCTGTCTCACAACTGGCCACACACAGAAGGAATGTCAGCAGGAAAGGTTACACAGTCGTGTCCCCTCCTGATGTATGGCCCTCGTGTCCCACTGCTGTCGTTCCTTTCTCACTTCAGGAGTTGCTGTCAGACAAACTGACTGATCCAGCGATGACCTTTGATGTGTGCAGCTGCCAGTTTGTGTACCACTACTCGTTTGAGTCATGGGAGCAGGCCGACACGATGTTGCGCAATGCCTGTGAGAAATTGCGGCCTGGTGGCTACTTCATCGGCACCACCCCGGACGCCTTTGAACTTGTGTGAGGAGGCCCCTGGGACCAGTGCAGCATGTTGGAGCCACTTTTGTGTGGCTTAAGGGGCTTACTTACATACAGTTTTTCACTGTTCTTCTCAATCCTTGCTTGCAGAAAACGTCTCGAAGCCTCCGAGTCCAATTCCTTTGGCAATGACGTGTATAGTGTGACGTTTCAAAAGAAGGGCAATTACTCACTCTTCGGCTGCAAGTACGACTTCAATCTCGAGGGCGTTGTCAATGTTCCGGAATTCCTTGTGTATTTCCCACTCTTGGAGCAGTAAGTTTGCTGCCATTTTTTCTCTTCAGTATCCATTGGTTACATGTACTTCTTCCTTGTGGAGGTATTTTCTTCTTGTGGCTGCCTTATTCAGAGCTCCCAAATGCTTCCAAATAATTGACACTTTTAAAGATTTGTCTATGCCAGAAGGTGGTGCACTCTTGTTGGAAGTACTGTGACTTTCAGGAGATGCTCTTCCTGTTTTACCTCATGTAAAACTGAACTTTTTTAGGATGGCAAAGAAGTACAACATGCACCTTGTATTTAAGAAGACTTTTGCAGAGTTTTTCAAGGAAAAGATTCAAAATGAGCGGCACAGGTTTCTCATGAAGAAGATGAGTGCCCTTGAGGTAAGTCGAACCTCAGGTCATTGTATTTGTGTGGGTGCTGGGCAGCTCAGTTGTCCCATAGAGTGATGGGATGTCAAAGGAGCCCCAGAGCTGGAAACCAACATTGAGATATGAAAAACACTGCTGGGGCTGGGCTCTAGCACTTAGGGGTGCTGCTGTTAAAGTGTGTGAGGCTATGGGATACTCACACAGACTTCCTCAGGAGATGCTACTGCTACTGGCATCTCGTGGGCACATTTGAGGGAGCGACCAGTCCGTGTGTGTACACTTGCAGTGGGGCTCGAGCCAACACTGTGTTGGTGCTTCAGCTGAGGAAGTGTTCAGCTCTTTATTTGCTGCTTTTGAAACTCCTCAGCTAGTGAGTTTCTGTCACTTCGTAACTGCTCTCATTTTCAGATGTGCAGACGCTACTGTGGAGTATTTCAGTTGAGCTGGGCTGTAGCCCGGGGATGATGATGATCACGTAGTATCTTGTGATACATTTTCCTAGGCACATTGTGTATTTCACAAGCTGTTGAACAGAATGAAGTAAATGAATGTGAATAATGGGTTCCTTGTGTAGCAGTGCAGTTTCTTCTTTTAAAACATCTGTATAAACTGCACTCTGGAACACTGAGCTCATGTTCTGTATGGAGATTTGCGTGTCTGCATCAATGTCTCTCTCCCTTTATGAAGTGGTCTTCTGTTTTCTCCCAGTTCTACTTCTCCTTGGAGAAAAGCATCCACTAAATGAATGTTAGTGTACATGTTATCTTTAAGAGGCTCCTTTGATTGTGCTGTTTTGTCTTCATCTTGAATGGATGAACTCCCTGTTTAATTAATTCTTTCAGCAATATCCTGCTGATGAAGGGAACAAGCTGACGTTCAGCAATCCTGGCGAATATGAACATGCAAAGGCATGGGCAGAAAATCCGGATGCCAAAGTCCCTCTGGTCAGTTTTATATCAGCAACATGACTACACTGCTTACAGGTTACCAACTTTTAACATCAAGGCACAGCCAGCCACTGCTGCAGTGTTGAGTAAAAAGAAACTAAAGCTTTTTGACCAAGACATTGTTTCCTGTTGCACCCAACAGCTGTGTTCTCTTTGGTACAACAAAATAATCCTGAAACTCACTAGACCATGTATTTCTCATTTTTACTAATCTTATCTGACACCACTTAGTGTGACCTGTGTGCTGCCCTAGGCTCTTTATACCGGGGTAATTTCTATTATATCATTTAGTACAAGTTGACAGTTGGAAGCAGTACCCCACCTGCTACCCTTGTGTTCCTTTTCTATGTGAAAGTAGGCAGGGGTTGTCCACCAGCCGTGTTGAGTAAAGTGCCCTACTTGTGGTGCATGTTGATGAACATATTTGCACTTGCTCGGGTGTTGGCTGATGAATCTCTCCCTTCTTGTCTAAACAGGGTACTCTGAGTAAGTCTGAATGGGAGGCAACATGTAAGTAAATCTTTGGTCTTGTGAATGTGCACTGCACAACCAGCAGGCGCAATTCACTCCACATCTTTTGGGTTCCATTAGTGTTGTTCTGCTCTCTTTGCTTGGCTGACTCAGTGAGGTCCTTTGATTTCTGTTAATTAAAGTAATTTGGGACCTTTGGTTATGCAAGACTGTCAAACTGAATAATTAAAATAGCTAGAATTGATGAGTCCCATCCAGCTGACCTCACTCTCACTCATGCTGTTCTGCAGTGTCAACTTAAGTTACAGGCAGTTGAGCTTTTTTGTGCTAATGTGTCTGTCTGTGTTGTTCTCCCCATACAGGCATATACCTGGTATTTGCATTTGAGAAAATGTCCTGAACAGCTGCTCTACTGGAGGATCATGTTTCTGTTATGTTTGATCAGGTGACTTGTAAAAATGCCACCAAGGGCCAGCTCACTTGGTGGCCTCTGATGTGTGGGGCTTCCACTGGAGGCACTCTTATGGTCACTCTGTTACGGTTGTCTGTATGCAGTGGACGATGAGGAGCTGTTTTGTGAATTTTTATTTCTTTTGTGGAATAGCTTTGTGATTAATAGTCCTTTGTGTCTATATGCTGCAGTGTCAGTGACTCTTTATTCCCGCGTTCTGTTTGCGTCTGGCTCCTGCGTGGTATGCTTCACAGAAGGTACCCAGATGTTTCCAATAAAATGTTGGGGGGGGGGAATATTTAAACTGTTTTTACACACATTGCTGGCCCTGACCTGTTTCTGCAGGTTTGGGTTTAGCTACTACATTCTTCTACATACATTCATACCAAAACTGACCAAGAGCACTTCTAATAGCACAGTGGCTTTGCAGAGTGAATGACACAGGCAGTGATCTTTTGAACATTATTTCTTTATATCATAAATACCACAATTTCCCCATCTAGGATGTATCCAGTCTCTCTCATTGTGCTTCCTGGAGAGTTTTTGCACCTGTGCTCCCCTGCACTGGACAAGTGGTCACTGATAATGAATGTGTCAATAGAACTTTCATTAACATTGAAAGACAGGCTAGTAATTATTTTTCATTATGATTATGCAAGGTTGATTATAAAGCAGTTGTTAATAATTATTGTAAAATATGTTCGTTATTGTCATCTGTAAAAATGTTTTATAATTAGTGTTCTGCCTGCAGATTTGTTTAGTTCATTTAAAAAAAAAAGGAAAAGAAATGTTCAGTGTGATTAATTAATTGCTTTGTTGAGCGGAACCTTTATTTCCATACGTTAATACGCGATTTGTGCAGGTGTGCTATTTCCATGATGCACTACTGTCAGGATAGGCATAGTGGAAGCGGCTGAGTTCTGTGTGTTTCTCCTATGCCCGTGGAAGCAATAACTGGAGAACAGTACAATGAAAAGTTATACCAGTGGTGGAAGCAAAGAAAAATACAGGAACGCAAGCATGCAGCCGTCCATCTTCCCCCAATTCTTCAGTCCATGCAGCATCAAGAGCGAGCTCTAAGCGCTCATCTTCTTCTAAATCATCTGTCAGGGAGGCTGCTGCCATGGCTAGAGCCTCAGCTGAAGCAGCACTTACCAAGGTGGTTTATGCTAAAAGACAGCTAGAAAAAAAAAGCAGAGAGCTAGGCTAGATCTAGAATTGGAAGCATTGGAGATTGAAAAGGAAGCATAAGCTGCGCAAGTAAACGCTGAAATCTTAGAAGCAGCTGCAGCTATGGAAAATGGTGATATGCAAAGTGTGAGAAGCACTGTCCCGCCACAAGTGATTCAGTAGCGCACAGAAAAATATGTGCGGCGCCGGTCACAGGTCAGTACTCAGACTCCTGCTTTATCGCATCAGGATGAAATCTGGCACGCTGCGAACAATGATACTCAGCAAACAACACCTGTAGTTGCAGAGGAGAAGCCTCCACTCAATCTCTTCAGACCCTCAGCAAATCAGCACGTATGTGCAGCTGAACGCATACTTACTTCAAGACCATCGGCTTATCCACACAGATAATATGATCAGCATCCTCCTTCTCATGCTAACACTCAACCATGTTAGACTTTGCCAAGTTCCTAGCACGCAGAGAATTAGTGACCACTGGTCTCTCCAAATTCGATGATGCCAGAGAACTTCAGAGCATGGCAGTCCTCATTCCTTAACGCGACACAGGGCTTGGGGCTCACATATAGTGAAGAGTTGGACCTCCTCGTGAAATGGCTGGGTAAAGAGTCATCTGAGCATGTGAAAAGGATCCGTGCTGTTCATGTTACTGACCCCAGAGCTGCCCTCCATCTGTCCTGGGAAAGACTTCAGGAATGCTATGCTACACCAAAAATAGTGGAAAATGCCCTATTTAAAAGATTGGATAGCTTCCCCCGTCTGTCGGCTAAGGACAACACAAAACTGAGAGAGCTCAGCGATCTTCTCATGGAGCTGCTCGCGGCTAAAAATGATGGCTATCTTCCTGGCCTGGCCTACCTCGATACCCCTTGTGGGATAAAGCCCATAGTGGAAAAGTTGCCTCTAGCCCTGCAGGACAAATGGCTCCTCACTGGCTCCCTATACAAGGAACAGCACAGAGTAACTTTTCCTTCTTTTTCATTTTTTGTTGACTTTTTCTATGACCAGGTTAAGGCCAGAAATGACCCAAGTTTCATCTTGTCAAGCAGCGGTCAGTCTTACAGCAAAGGTGAAAGAACTCAATCAAAGCACAGCAGATTCAAGACTGCTGTATCTGTGCAAAAGACAGACGTGTCTGCCACAGTTGACGCAGACTCCACAAGCGCTACAGAGACAGAGAAGAGACGACGATCTAGCCCGATACTGCCCTGTGCACAAGAAAACTCATCCTTTGGAAAAATGTAGGTTATTCAGAATGAAAACATTGCAGGAACGAAAAAGCATCCTAAAGGAACACAAACGCTGTTTTAAGTGCTGCTCTCCAAAGCACCAGGCCAGGGATTGTCAAGCGACATTGAAATGCGGTGAGTGTGAGAGCAAAAGACGCTGCTCTGCAATGCACCCTCTCATCTCCAAACTTCCTGCTTCACTGACCGCTCTAGAACGAGGCATGAGGCAGTCCTCCACTTGAGGTGACATCACGATGCACCAAGGTCTGTGGAAAGGACAGCCTCACACGGTCCTGCTCAAAGGTGTGCCTTGTGCGTGTCTTCCCCCAGGGTTAACCGGAGCACTCCATCAAAATGTATGTCATCATTGACGATCAGAGTAACCGCTCACTGGCCCGCTCTGAATTTTTCCACCTGTTCCGGGTTGAGAGTAACCTGTCACCATACCTCATGAAGACATGCGCAGGCACCATGGAGATGACTGGAAGAAAGGCGGTAGGCTTTCAAATTGAAGCAGTGCATGGACCTTCCACCACTCATTGAGTGCAATGAGATAATGACCAATAGATCTGAAATTCCAACTCCAGAGGTCGCTCTCACACATGCTCACCTAAGACATATTGCTCCTCACATTCTCAAGCTAGATCCTGATGCTCAGATGATGATCCTGCTAGGGAGAGACATGATACGTGTGCACAAGGTGCGAGAGCAAGTCATTGGACCTCATAATGCATCCTTTGCTCAGCGTCTAGACTTAAGCTGGGTAATTGTAGGTGACGTGTGTATTGACAATGCTCATAAACCAACTCGGAGTGTCTTCAGAACCCACATCCTATAGAACGGACACCTGTCTCTCCTCACTCCTTGCCATAACAGCATCAGGGTAAAGGAAAAACTGAGCTACGGCGGGGAGCGCAGAGGTATGGTCTCTTTACGTCCATGTCAAAACCTATGTAACCTGAAGACAAGTTCGGGCTTATGGTCTTAAAGTGTACAGATGATGACAACGAGTATGCTATGTCTTTCGAGGATGAGATCTTTCTAAAAATTATGGAGAAAGAAGTCCATCAGGATGAAAATAACAATTGGGTAGCTCCCTTACCATTCAAGTCACCTCGTCCCTCACTCCCGAACAACAGAGAGCAAGCACTGTCCCGCCTCAGGTCTTTAAGATGGACTCTGAGCAAGAACGCGGAGATGAAGCAGTTTTCCTTCTTCATGGAAAAGCTCTTTGAGAACAAACATGCAGAGAAGGCACCACCCATCCATGAGAAACAAGAATGTTGGTGCCTGCCCATCTTCGGGGTGTACCATCCCCAGAAGCCAGGGCAGATACGAGTCGTGTTTGACTTAAGCACCCAACAGCACGGTGTCTCCCTCAACTCAGTGCTGCTCACAGGCCCCGATCTGAACAATACTCTCCTGGGTGTGCTGTTACGGTTTAGGAAGGATCTCATCGCAGTCACTGCTGATATCCAACAGATGTTTTATGGATTCCTGGTGAAGCACGACCACAGAGACTACCTGAGATTCCTGGGGCATAAAGACAATGACCTATCCAAAGAGACAGAAGAATATCGCATGCAAGTGCATGTCTTTGGCAATAGCCCATCCCCGGCGGTTGCTATCTACGGTCTGCAGCGAGCTGCTCAGAAAGGAGAACCAAAGTAGGGAGCTGACACAAGGCACTTTGTTGAAAGACACTTCTACGTGGACAATGGGCTCATATCTCTTCCTATGGAGTCTACAGCTATAGACCTACTGAAGCGTACTTGTGCGTCACTTGCAGAGTCTAACCTGAAGCTGCACAAAATTGCATCAAACTGCATCACTGTGATGAAAGCCTTCAAACCAGAAGAACTGGCCTTAGGCATCCAAGACCTGGGTCTAGATGATGAGACTCTGCCTGCCCAAAGGAGCCTAGGCTTATGCTGGGACATCACCACAGATATGTTTACCTTTAAAGTAGCTGTCACTGACAAGCCTTACACCCGTCGTGGGGTGCTGTCAGTCGTCAACAGCATCTTTGACCCCTTGGGTCTGGCAGCACCAGTGACGATCAGAGGCAGATTGTTGTTGCGAGAGCTGTCCAGTGGAGTTCAGGATTGGGATGCTCCTCTGCCGGATGAAAAGATGAGCAAATGGGAAGTGTGGAAAGCGTCACTCGAGGAGCTAAGCAGCCTCCATGTGCCTCGCTGCTATATACCCAAGTCACTCTCAAAACCTATGTACACAGAACTGTCTTTTTTCCGATGCCTCAAACTGGGCCATAGGGGCAGTAGTTTATCTAAGAGCTGTCACTGAAGATGGCCGTTGTGAAGTTGGATTTGTCCTGGGAAAAGCAAAACTATCACCGGAGCCGACAATCCCACGCCTTGAGCTTTGTGGAGCCGTCCTGGCGGTTGAGATAGCGGGGCTGATCTTAGACGAACTGGACCACAAGCCAGACGCTGTACAATTCTACTGCGACAGCAGGGTGGTCCTTGGATACATCTGTAATGACTCAAAGCAATTCTTTGTCTACATACACAATCGTGTGCATCGCATACACCAGACAACGTCCCCTGAGCAGTGGCATTACATCCTTTCCCAAGAGAGCCCAGCCGACTTAGCCACCAGATCTGTGGCTGCATCCCAGCTCATGAACTTGACTTCCTCTATAAGCCTCCAAAGCCAGAAAAGCATGAGCACTTTGAACTAATAGACCCTGAAATGGACGTGGAAGTCAGACCGCAAGTAACGGCTCTCGCTACCCACATTGAAGCTAAGCAACTTGGCTCTGAAAGATTCCAGCGTTTTTCCACATAGAACTCCTTGTTGAGAGCTGTTTCCCTCTTGATACATCAGGCACGTTCCCACAAATCAGGCTCCACCGACACATCGCAGCACATGTGTAAAGGATGGCATCAGTGTAGCAGGCCTCGCACTCCTGAAGAACTCGAAGCAGCCAGGAGGCTCATACTAGACTCTGTTCAAAGAGACACATATCCGAACGAATATGCAGCTCTTCAAGCAAACACAGAAGTCCCTAATTCAAGTCCAATCCCTTGATCCCTACATCAAGGATGGCCTCCTGAAGGTCGGAGGGTGTCTCAGACATGCTTCCCTCGAATCAGAGGTAAAAAACCCAATCATCCTCTCAAAAAATAGCCGTGTTACCAAGCTGCTTGTGAAGCACCATCACATGGAAGTGAAACACCAGGGGCGTCAGTTCACAGAAGGGGCCATCAGTGCGGCTGGACTGTGGATGGCAAGAGGCTGGTGAGTTCTATCCTTCATCGCTGTGTAATATGTCGTAAGCTCAGAGGGAAGGTAGAAGTGCAAAAGATGGCTGACCTTCCTCCGGAGCGGCTCAACACATCTCCACCCTTCACGCACGTGGGGCTGGACATATTTGGACCATGGTCGGTGGTTACTCAACACAATCATGGAGGTGTAGCGCACAGCAAAAGATAGGCCATTCTGTTCACATGTATGAGTACCAGGGGAGTACACATCGAAGTTATAGAGTCTATGGATGCCACCAGCTGTATCAATGCATTGCGGAGATTCTTTGCAGTTAGAGGCCCCGCAAAGCAGCTCAGGTCAGACAGGGGGACCAACTTCGTCACTGCCAGTGCGGAACTGGGCATGGGGTGTTTTGATGAAAGGCAGACCAGCATCCTGAAGTATCTCCACAGCAACAGCTGCACATGGAAGTTTAATCCCCCACATGCCTCCCACATGGGAGGAGTGTGGGAGTGTATGATTGGGGTGACACGCAGAATATTAGACTCTATGCTTTTACAAAACAAACGCACTCACCTGACACATGAGGTTCTGTGTACCCTGATGGCAGAGACCTCAGCAATAATCAACGCAAGGCCGCTGGTCCCCATCTCATCAGATCCCTTCTCACCAATTCTGCTTTCCCCTGCCATGCTCCTAACTCAAAAGCCAGGC
Organism: Scleropages formosus; assembly: GCF_900964775.1. Classification (NCBI taxonomy): domain Eukaryota; kingdom Metazoa; phylum Chordata; class Actinopteri; order Osteoglossiformes; family Osteoglossidae; genus Scleropages; species Scleropages formosus. Next base: position 21,932,529 of record NC_041828.1, on the reverse strand, counting down.
CTACATGCTCCACCAGGAAACTTCGCTGGAAAAGATCTCCTGAAAGGCCAGTGGAGACAAGTGCAAGTGCTTGCGAATGAATTCTGAGGCCGTTGGAGAAACGAATACCTAAGCGCTCTCCATTAAAGACGCAAGTGGCACAAAATGCATCGCAACCTGCAACCTGGGGACATTGTGCTGTTACACCAGAGTCAAGCACCTAGGAATGAGTGGCCAATGGCTCTGGTCACGTCAACCTCTCCAAGCAGCGATGGAAAAGTCCGCAAGGTTGAAGCATAGTGCGGGCATTATCTCGGCACCTCAAAGACTTACCTGCGGCCCATCTCCGACATTGTCGTCCTGCTAGAAAATGACTGGAAAGAAAGGGATTGAAAGGGACAAAAAGAAAACAGTTTAAATTTAGTGGCATTAGTCATGCCAGACGGGGAGTGTTCTGCCTGCAGATTTGTTTAGTTCATTTAAAAAAAAAAAGGAAAAGAAATGTTCAATGTGATAAATTGCTTTGTTGAGCGGAATCTTTATTTCCATACGTTAATACGTGATTTGTGCACGTGTGCTATTTCCATGATGCACTACTGTCGGGATAGGCATAGTGGAAGCGTCTGAGTTCTGTGTGTTTTTCCTACGCCCGTGGAAGCAATAACTGGAGAACAGTACAATTAGTGACCTTTTTTTGTCTGGGAACTTGTGTTTCCGTCCCCCCGCCCAAGACAATAGTAGTATTTCATTCCAAATCAAAATGAAGAATTTGCATTGATCAAATTAGCTGTCTTATTTAAGGAATGGATGTTTTTAGTTGTTACTTCTATATTGTACATAGTTTTACCCCTGTTCATGCCATATTATAGCATGATAATTGTGGAATTGTGAAGACACAATGGCAGCTAAACACTTGAAGTGGTGTGTAAAAAGCTGTATGGGACACCTGTACAGTTGAGAAAAGTCATTTTTGTTCCCAAGTTGTCCTCCTCATTTTGTTATTGACATTCTAAAATTCCTTCCTTGAGTACCTAGAGCAGCTGGTAGCATAGTGGTACAGCTACTGCCTTTGGACCCAAAGGTCTCAGGAAATAACTGTCTTAATACTGTAAGCTGCTTTGGAGAAAAGCATCAGATAAATCAGTGAATGTAATGTTGTAGTACGAATGAAGGTAGAACTGAAGAAGTGCTGTGTGAATCAGCTCATGTAATGGTTCTTGCTTGGGGAATAGGAAAGGTATTTTTGTTTAAAAAAAAAAAAAAAAAAGGGGGGGGGAAAAAGGTCTTTTAAATGTTGCCATTTTTCTATGAATGCCCATTTAAAGGACAATTCAAATGAAAAGAAGAGTTCTGAAATGCTGCAGTTCACTTACTGGGCAGTTGCTGACAGTGGGAGGGCACGGTGTTGAAAGTGCATGTAGTTGAGTCACTTTGCTCCTGTTGCAGCAGAGATTATGTACCTCCTTGTCCCTTTGTAGTCCCACCATTGTACTGCAAGGGTCTCACAAATACCCAGCTGAAAGAAATCACCCCCAAATATGGTAAGAGCAGTACTGCAGTATGTCTGTTTTCTTCCAAAAGGCCCTGTGGCAGAGAGGAGGCTGCATTCTTTAAAGCTGGAGCCGCTGGAGCCACCTGCTCTTGAGTGCAGTCAGCGAAGCACAAAGGCACAGAGCAGCTCAACTCGTCATTTTATACTAATGCTTCATTCAATTATTACTTTGTTTCTTGGTTGTGTGCAGATTGTATTGAAGTAGCTGCTTCTTTTGAAGCAGTGTTTATTTTTTGTTTAAGCAGGAGATTATATACATGGACATTAGTAAATCCCTTCTAGTCTGAGGCTGTTGGTTCATCTAGCTGCAAATGTCTTGTGTTTTCGGTCCATCAGTGGTGCATGTGCGGTAATTGCTTTCTGTGGGTTAATACTAATTGCCTTAAGTAAACAGGCTCCTGAAATGGATTTGCACTGCTCTGAAATGAAACTTGTAAGAAGTGCCAATCCCACCCTTGATGTTGGCACCCCACTGGCCCCTTCTCACCATGATTCAAAGGCAGTTCTGCGTCTCTGGGTGACCGCTGCCTCCAGCGTGTCATAGCACGAACTGCCAAGACAGCTGTTCCGCAGGCAGAAATATTCAAATCTTTTGGGTGGTGAGTCACTTATAGCACCAAACTGGGAGGTTTAGTCTTTTGTCTGACTACTTGAGTGACCTGCCCACTTGTGTCATTATTACAGTGCCTAAAGCAACTCTAGGAAAGACTGATCAGCTGTTAAAGGCTGTGAGGCACTGTCAGGCTGCCAACAGAGGCAGAGAGGGTCGTTCAACAACAGGATTATGTATGTAAAGCTGCCCATGTTTCATATTCGGCTATGAAAATGACGCATGATCAAGCTGTCATGCCCACTTGGGTACGCACAACCTTCAGTTCTTTAAGGCTCACTGTCTGACTGGTACGCTTCCTTGGCGATGGTGCTGAAGGTTCTCAGTCGCTGCTGCTCACACTGGATTTGAGAGACCGCTGGAAATGGATGGGTGAAATCTAGGGGTCTTGTGTCTTTCCTTTCTTGTTTGCTGGTGTAAACTGGAACAGAGCAGGTGAAAACGGCACGATGCAAGACATGGTGATCCATGAAGAAAAATGTGTCCTGTAGCATCACGTTGAATCACTTTGGAACCCCTCTAAATGCAGAAAGGCTTTTCTCTTTTAATGAGCTATTATATTCTTCCTCCTCAAGATTTATCTGCCTCTGCACTGCTGCTTCTTTGCTCACCTACTCCCAAGTGAAAATGGTCACCTCCCAACTTGGCCTTGTTTTCCACAGAGTCTTACTGGTTTTCCTTCTTCCGTATTCAGGCCTCCTGTGTGTTATCAGTATAATTCTTTTTTACAATCCACTTGTAAGGTAAATTCTTAACACTGAAATACTGTTGCAGTGATTTAATTTCCTAAAAAACTTTTGAATAGTTACACATCTGTATAAATGGGTAAATAATTGTCTGCTTTTAACAGTGTAAGTTCGCAGAAAAGCACCCGATAAACACGTGAATATAATGTAGATGCATGTGAAGAAAATGTTTTTCAGAGCTTTTCGTTGTCATTGAGCACTTCTCCGGTGCAGGGTTGTGTTGTGTTGACGCAGTGTACTCAGTGTATGACTCCTCTCCACTGAGCTTTTCAAAAACCGTCATTTTCAGTAAATGAGAAGAGAACCCAGTCGCACAGTTATTTATAATGGTGTTGTTTTTGAAGAGAAATCAATGTATTTTATCACTTTGAGCTTTATGTTCGTAGGGAAGAATTTCCTTAGCCTTTTTTAACCTTTTTGCCATTTTTTAGCACTTCCTTTAATACCTTTTTTGTTCATGCACTGTTGTCATGATATATCATGGTTTATACTATAATAAAGGCTCACCACATTTCTGCAGGTGATCTCAGACAAGCTTGCAGATGCCTGTTGCACTGGAGATGCACAAGAGAGGACACAACACGTAGGGGAGCTCCTTTACTTGTGTGGTGCTTCATTTCACTGAGGTTTAATTGATATTTGTGAGAAGAGCGTGCTATAAAAATAAATAGAATATTTCTGCCTCCCAAATGTGAGCTGATGGTTTTTATCAACATTTTAAAGTACAGATTGTTTGTGCTCATAAAAATTGATAAGTGCATTTGTTATGTGAGCAAGCTGTAGGCAGAGGGAGAAAGTATTAGAAATACTTCGAGGACCTGCCTTTTTTATGTTTGTATGTAATTCACAATTTACACATTGACAGTGATTCTTCATGAAAAGATAATTCTGTTTTAAGAGAATTAAGCAAAGTGCAATATGTATAAGTGTAAACATTTTGGGCTAATAGTTTGCTTTTTGAAACCAGAGGTTCTTTCCAATGAAATGTATAATGTCTCGTTTCACCACCATGTGACCTCCACCCCGCACCCCCTCAAGCCTACCTGGCCAACGAGAGAGTCCTCACAGTTGCTTCTTTTTAGCCTCACATGTTGTATCTGGTTCTTTTTTTCTTTTTCTGCTTGTTCAGGGCAACTGGTAATGTGGTTAGTTCTGTACCTTCCCCTGGGAGTTTCAAATTCTACCACCTCATGTGATATTGATCTACAGTCACTAATAGCTAAACGAGCTTTATTGCCAAGTATGTTCACACATACAAGGAATTTGTCTTGGTGACAGGAACTTCCACAGCACAGACAGAATGACAGTGACAAGACAGATGAGAAGATAGAGTATGTGAATAAGGGATGAAAAATATATAAAAATATAAAGTACCCAATATACAAAATAGTCACTAGATACAAATGCAAGGGACTGTGAGTAAGAGATATGATGTGATAAATAGTTATAAATATAAATATAAATAGCGTTGTGTATTGCACTGGTTTATTCTCGGGGGGGGAGGGGGATTTAGCTGTTCATGAGGTAGATGGCCTGAGGAAAGAAACTTTTCTTGTGCCTGGCTGTTCTGGTGCTCAGTGCTCTGTAGCGCCGGCCAGATGGCAAAGGTTCAAAGAGGGAGTGGCCTGGATGTGAGGGGTCTAGAATGATTTTGCTAGCCCTTTTACTGACTCTGGACGAGTACAGTTTTTGGAGAGCTGGGGGGGGGGGGGGGGGGGGGGTGGGGTGTGCCGATGATTCTTCCAGCAGTCCGAACTATCTGCTGTAGTCTTCTGATGTCTGATTTCATAGCTGAGCTGAACCAGACAGTTATAGAGGTGCAGAGGACAGACTCAATGACTGCAGAGTAGAACTGCTCCTGTGGCAGGTTGAACTTCCTCAGCTGGCGAAGGAAGTACAACCTCTGCTGGGCCTTCTTCACAATGGAGTCTATGTGGGGCTCCCACTTCAGGTCCTGTGAGATGGTGGTGCCCAGGAACCTGAATGACTCCACTGTTGCCACAGTGCTGTTCATGATGGTGAGTGGGGATAATGCTGAGATGTTTCTCCTAAAGTCTAAGATCATCTCCACTGTTTTGAGCGTGTTCAGCTCCAGGTTGTTATGACTGCACCAGACAGCCAGCTCTTGGACCTCCTGTCTGTAAGCAGACTCGTCACCATCCTGGATGAGGCCAATGAGTGTGGTGTCGTCTGCGAACTTCAGGAGTTTGACAGAGGGGTCTTTAGCGGTGCAGTCGTTGGTATACAGGGAGAAGAGCAGTGGGGAGAGCACACATCCCTGGGGGGCGCCAGTACTGATCGTGCGAGTATTGGATGAGAATTTTCCCAGCCTCACTATCTGCTGCCTGTCTGTCAGAAAGTTGGTGATCCACCGACAGATGGAGGCGGGCACAGAGAGTTGGGTTAATTTGGACAGGAGGAGGTGTGGGATGACGGTGTTGAAGGCTGAGCTGAAGTCCACGAACAGGATTCTCGCATAAGTCCCTGGTTTGTCCAGATGTTGTAGAATGTAGTGCAGTCCCATGTTGACTGCATCATCCACAGACCTGTTTGCTCGGTAAGCAAACTGCAGGGGGTCCAGCAAGGCTCCAGTGATGTCCTTCAGGTAGGCCAACACCAGTCTTTCAAGTGACTTCATGACCACAGATGTTAAGGCGACAGGTCTGTAGTCATTAAGTCCTGTGATTTTGGGTTTCTTCGGAATGGGGATGATGGTGGAGCGTTTGAAGCAGGAAGGAACTTCGCACATCTCCAGTGAAAAGTGTTTGGGTATTTACAAATGAATAAATAACAGTGAAAGCTTGGCTACAGCTGATTTGTGAGCCTTTGGAAAGCAGAGCTCCCAGCATTCCCAACCTATGTGTATTGTTAGCAAAGGCTTGTTGTTAAGGGAGGCAAAATCAAGGCAGATGGATTACATGGACATGCTGCATTAGTCAAGTGTGAATTTATGGGAAAATGTTAAGTAGCACATTGGTTGCATTGTATAATCCACAGTGCCATGTGTTTTAATTTTCTGATGGTGTAAAACTACTGTGACTGTGAAGCTGACCTCATTGTGGTTACCAATGCACTCGTTTATTGCTGGTCGTGCTCTTTTTATGGCAGCCGCTGCAGAATTCAAGTAATGTTACAAATACAAATACTGAACAAGCAGTGTTCTCTCCTCACTGTGCTACAGCACCCAGTGATGTGTGCAGCAGTGAATTGGCAGCCAGTAACCTCTCTCTGCAAGGTGTGTTCAGCAGTTCGAGGGGTAGGATAACAACTGATTGACTTCAGTTTAATTGGCACAAAAATGGTAATATAAATTTAAAAAAATGTAATTCTAGTACCTGTCATTTACTTTAGTTTGAAGGCTTCAAAGCTTAGAAAGTAATTTTTTTCTATAGGGCTACTAGTTATGAATCCAGGCAAAGCTAATATCAAATGGAAAATTTAGTTAGACTATTTGTTCCAATAAAAACTGTGGAAGGAAGCGACACTTTCAAACTTTAACTTCTGTGTTAAGCACACGCACAACAGTATTCCTGGTGATATTAATAAACAAGAAAACCAGAAGGAAACATCAGTGTGATTAATGAATGTAGCAGTGTTCTGGCTGTGTTTGCATTACACATTGTTGAAGATCCTTTTCTGTGACACTGAAGGAAACTCTCATGTACTTCTGCAACACATGGTGCTGATTTGGGCCAGCAGGTTCTATTACAGAGACTGCTGGAGTAAGGGCTTAAGGAGGAACCGCTCCAAGTGGATGGTTTAAGGGTTTAAGGCTTCCGGTTTGGGCTGCAGGTGGTATTGTTTTCAGCTGACTTCCCACACAGTGTGAGGGGGTCAGTGTAAGCTGTGGGTTCGAAACCCTCGCTGTCTTATGAGTAGGATGTGCTGGACATCTTGCTGGAAGCAGTTAACAGGATACCGTGACAGCCCATCACACGCATCCCTGTAGACAAGAGCAGCACGCAGGCTAATAAATGCTAAAAAACATCCAACAAACACTGCTAATAGTATTTAGTGCACTGCTTTTTCTTTGCTCAAGTCAGTAGGGTGTGAGGTGTGTTTGTACTCGACAAGCACTTTGGTGTGAATGCGCTGGGACTCGTTCTCGGAAGCAGTGTATTGGCCGCGGCCCTTTCCCCACACACGCAGGACATCCGATGGTGTGTCATGTGGAATATGTGAAGGTGTTATTGCAGTAGATGTGCCAACTGTCCAGTGGGATCGCACCTTTGAATGTGAGTGAGAAAACTCAGCAAGTCCTGCAGACAGTGCAGCGTGGACAGGTACTAGACAATGCAGGGAAACAGCAGGGAAACAGGAGAACTCAAGTGTAAAGGTGGTGGAAGTGCACTGCGGTCCTCTCAGTTTGCCTGTCGAATTTCACTGATAGTTGTACGTTTGCAGTGCAGGACTGCAAGGTTATCTCACCGGCGCTGGGCACCACCTGGACCTTCTGGCCCCCTTGGCCACCCTATTTCAAGTTCAAGTTTCAAGTTTATTGTCATAGGTACAAGTACCATGTACAAGTATCATGAAATTCTTCTTGAATGCTTCTCCACAGACTATGAACAAAAACAATAGAAATACTGCACAAAACAAAACAATGACAGTGAGTAATGCTAATAGCAATGACAACAAATAACGGTAACAGTCGTAGCAATAATACCGGTAGACAGCCAGAGAACTCATCACGTGAGAGCGAGAATGCAATTGCTTAAAGTGACAGTGTAATTTACCAATGTGCTTGGAAGGAGCAGTCCAATTCTAGTTACTAAAGGTGGCACATTGGTGATTGTTGTATACTCTTACAGCAGTGGAGTAAAAGCTGTTCCTGTACGTAGCAGTGAGGGTTTGAGTAGACCTGAGCCACTTTGCAGATGGCAGAAAAGAGAAAAGTGCCCGTGTGGGGTGACTGTGAGCTTTCATGATGTGCATTGTCTTCCTGAGGCAGCGTGTGGTGTAGGTGTCTTGGACTGCTGGTAGCTGTGTACCGATGATTCTCTGAGCTGTTTTGACCACCCTCTATAGGGCTTTTTTTGTCCTGTATGGAGCAGCTGCTACACCAGGATGTAATACACCCTGTGAAGACAGACTCCACAGCACACCTGTAGAAAGTGGCTACACAGTCATGTGTGAACAAGGAATACAGAACCGGGCTCATGACACTTCCCTGTGGAGTGCCAGTGTTGAGGGTCAGTGGGGAGGAGGTATTTCTGCCAATCTGCACACACTAGGGTCGGTTGATGAGGAAATCCAGGATCCAATTGCACAATGTGGCACTCAGTCCCAGCCCTAATAGTTTGTGGATCAGCTTGGTTGGGATGACAGTGATAAATGCTGAGTTATAGTCCACAAATAATAGCCTTGCATAGCAGTTTTTATTGTCCAGGTGAGACAGAGTGGTGTGAAGTGTGTGTGATATTGCATCTTCAGTGGATCTGTTATGGCGGTACTGCAGTGGATCAAGAGTGTCTGGGATGGTGTCCTTAATGTGTCCCAGCACCAGCCTCTCAAAGCATTTCATTGCAATGGGGGTCAGTGCCACTGGGCGATAGTCATTAAGGCAGCTCCCTTTGTTTTTCTTTTCTCACCCTCTTCTTTGTGAAGGGTGAACAGCCACCACGCAGTTCAGAAAGGTTCCAGTTATTTCGTTTCTGACCAAAGTGCTGTAGAAAAAGCGCACATAAATATGAAATTGAGGTTGTACATGACACACACTAATATCACAATGTAATAACTGAGTTTCATAGAGTCAACAGTTAATAGCTCAGCCAACAGACTAGTGGAATTTTGTTGGGTCAAGTGCCCACAGGCCCCTGGCATGCATTAAGCTGCATAATGCAGAATTCCTCTGCAAAATTTACGTGGGAGAGAAATATTGGTTAAAGCAACAAGAAAGGGAAACGGGTGGAGTATGCACAGCATTTGGTTTTTGTTTTTGCACGTGTCTTGTGACTACAGTGGAAGTGTGCAATGTGGCAGAGAACTACTCTGATGTAATTACTGCTGTTAATTTAATTTTGTTTTTCATGATTGTACTGCCTCAAACTTAGTTTAAGTAAGAAAAAAGGATTTGGGGAGTAAAAATGAGTTTTATTTGTTTTGTGAAACATTTCATGCTGCTTTAGAGCATGGGCTCCAGGTAAGAGAGCAAACGTGATTTTGCAGTCCGGCAGTTTGTGGAGAGGCATCCAGGTGATGTGATCTTCAGTCTCTGAAAAGTCACATGTAATGGACACAATTCTTTACAGTGCAGCTGTATGAGAAACGTGCTCACTGTAGCACTAATGTTCCGTGTGCGAGAACTGGTACTTGTCAGGAGCACCATTTCTTTCAAGCTGACAAAGTTTCAATAACAAAATAGTTGGGCCATGTCATAAAATTTGTGGAAGAAATATTTTCTACAGTTTCAAATGATGTTTCTGAGGATTAGGGGACACAGGAGGAAGCCCTATTTAAAACATCTTGAAAACATTCACATGCACGAAATTGGTGTTAATTTCCTGTGAAATGGGAAGAAGTTGCTGAGCGGCTGCTGTTCCGAAGGCTTTGCTGTCTCCCACATCACGCTCTCAGTGGGGTCATGGTCCACGTTCATGTCCTCATCCTGCTTGGCACAGAGCACTCCAGGGACTGGTGTCCTGTATCCACAGCTAGCGCCACTTTCAGCATACTAGCCTTAATAAGCCCATTAGGCAGTTGAGCACCAGTTCAGTGTGTTTTCCTTTTATTTTTGATTATTCTTTCAGTAAGAGCCACTTGCTCATCTGTTAGGACAGTGGAGCCATCCTCATTATCATATTGCTTATACACAGTGTGTATGTTTGTATCTACTTTTGCATGTTGGGTTGCATTTAGTGTTCTCTGCAAGTGCATCATTTTCATTGGTTACTGCCAGCTGTTTGTTTCTATGAGTTTTGGTGTTGCTGATATTCCACTTTAATACATGGGGATAACAGTCACTTAGTGCTTCTCTTGTGTGATCATGCAATGGACAAGCATTCAGGGAAAATGGGATAAAAAAAGTGAAAATGAACAAAAAAGCCTTCTTAAACTAACCTGAACTGAAAATGTAAACTGAACTTTGCAGACTTTCTTTGCAATGCAGCTGAATGCTTTAAAGAGCCTGGCTGTGATTTCTGAGCTCATCTTTAGACGCACACAACTGAGGATTATGTGAAAATAAGGGTATTGCTTTCTCTCAAAAGTCATAGAAAGAGTCCCTCTGTCAGTCACTGCTCAGATGTTTTTCACAGACAAATATATATTGAGGCAACAGCTTTTATTTTAATTTATACATCACTGTTCTTACATACATCATCCTTTCTGAATGTTTTCCACACATTTGCTTTTGAAATTGGCAGCACCCACATGGAAAAGCCGTTGAATTCTCACATGCATTAAATTCCTGTACATTTACTGAATTTGGCCATTCAAACACACTGCATATATTGATCTGTGTGTTAGCATGTTTTTTCAGTTAAGGCAGTACAGAAGGAAAAGCGATGGGTTACATTTCCATGACAGTTTACACTGTTGAAGCAGTAAACAAAGGGCAGAAACAGTGACAAGTAACCAGTAGAAAAAACATTTCTCTTGAAATTTTCATTCAATTCAGTTTATTTTTATGGAGCTCTTCTCACACAGTGACACAGAGTGCTGAAAAAAGGCATCAGACAAAGAAACAAAACAGTTGACTATATACTAGAGTAATACATTATCCATGCAGTTACTAAAGCTATGACTATTGGCCATGGCAGAAAGAAACAAAAAAGCTCCCAACTGAATGTCAAGGGGAGGAAAAAAAAACACCTCTGGGTGTCCAAGTGCCGGTAAGTATTAGCTTGATTCCTCAGTTCACAAAGGTACGTCTTGTCTATCATGGTAGGTGGTCGTTCAGTCAGGATGAGGTGCTGGTATGATGGCTGGCCTCCTCAGGTCTTATCATAGGGAAAGAATGCTCAACAAGAAATAAATTGTTAGTAATTGATGACTTTAAAAGATTAGACAGGTTAAAACGGGCGGGGGAGCACAGTCAACAAGAATTACACTGGTTATTGATATTCAATTGTTTCTCTTCCGGGGGGTGCGGTGGTGCAGTGGGTTGGACCAGGTCCTGCTCTCCAGTGGGTCTGGGGTTCGAGTTCCGCTTGGGGTGCCTTGCGACGGACTGGCGTCCCGTCCTGGGTGTGTCCCCTCCCCCTCCGGCCCTACGCCCTGTGTTGCCGGGTAGGCTCCGGTTCCCCGCGACCCCGTCTGGGACAAGCGGTTCCGATAATGTGTGTGTGTGTGTTTCTCTTCCTTCATTTAGATGTATTTATGATGTGAGCAGTTAAATTAATCTCTTTATGTCAAATACTCCTTACATAAATGTCACTGCCATCTACCTCTATGAAAGTACTTCATTATGGTAGCCATTAGTCGACTGTCTGTATCTGTTTTTCTTGCATTATGCCTGTGTCAAAGCACTCTGTCACTGCGTGAAAAGAGCACTATCCATCCATCCATCCATCTGTCTTTCAACCCGCTTATCCAAATAGTGTCACGGTGGCAGCAGGGAGAGCAGAGAGGCCCAGCTGCCCCTGTTCCCCGCAACTTCCTCCAGCTCAGCCTGGGGGATCCCCAGCCATTTCCGGGCCAACTGTGAGATATAATCCCTCCAGCAGGTCCTGGACCAACCTCAAGGCCTCGTTCCAGGTGGCCGTGCCTGGTATACCTCCAAAGGGAGGCGCCCAGGGGGCATCCTTATCAGATGCCTGAACCACTTCAACTGGCTCCTCTCAAGGTGGAGGAGTAGCAGCTCTACTCTGAGTTCCTCCCGGATGTCCGAACTCCTCACCCTGTCACGGAGAGTGAGTCCCAACACCCTGTGGAGAAAACTAATTTCGGCCACTTGTATCCGCGATCTTATTCTTTCGGTCATTACCCAAAGTTCATAACTATAGATGAGGGTAGGGACATAGATCAACCTTATGGCTTCGCCTTATGGCTCAGCTCCCCTTTCACCGCTACAGTCCGGTACAGCGACCGCATTACTGCTGCAAAGTCTGTGACTCAGACTTTGAGGTGCTGATCCTTATCCCAGCCATGTCACACTTGGCTGCAAACCGTTCCAGTGCGTGCTGGAGGCAATCATATGACGGTGCCAAAAGGACAACATCATCTGCAAAAAGCAGAGACGTCACCTTCTGACTCCCACACAGAATGTCCTCCTGGCCTCGACTGTGCCTTGATATCCTGTCCCTGAAGACCATAAACAGGAGTAGAGACAAGGCACAGCCTTGGCGGAGTCCAACACCTACAGTGAACAGGCTTGACTTAAGGCCGAGTATGCGGACACAGCTCTTGCTCCATGTGTACAGAAACTGAATGGCCCACAGTAGTGGCCCCAGCACCACATACTCCCGAAGCACCTCCCACAGAATTTCTTGGGGAACACGGTCATAGGCCTTCTCCAAGTCCACAAAACACATGTAGACTGGATTAGCGAACTCCCATGCCCCTTCAGTTATCTGTGAGAGGGTAAAAAGGTGGTCGACTGCTCCATGGCCAGGATGGAATCCGCATTGTTCCTTTTCAGTCTGAGGCTCAACTGTCGACCCAGAGCCTCCTTTCCTGAAGCTGTGTTTCGAGTTTTTGTGAAACCGACAGCAAATGTCGCAGTGTGTTGGTCCACATACAGTGTGAACATGTGCCTTCAGCCTCCACAACCACTGTAATTGAACATCTGTTGTTTCTGCTTACAGCACATTTTCCGCACAAAGTCCGTTAGTTCTGACCTGTGACGTGAGTCCACCATCTGAGTGCTCCTCAGAAATAGCATTATTTTTTTCATATTAAGATCAGTCACATTAAATCATATAAAAATAAATGTTTGTATTTTTAATGTTGCTTGAACACCAATACCCATTGTCATCTCTTGTGTACAGTGCTGTGAAAAACTGTTTGCCCACTTTTCCATATTCTAAATTTTTTTTCAGATTATATTTTCATTTATTTATTTAGCAGGGACTTTTCTTTAAAGCAACTTCCAATGAACTCGTGTTATCAGCCCACACACCTTATTCACCAAGATGATTTACACTGCTAGATACACTACCTGCACTGGGTCACTTATCCCTACATCAGTGGAACACACTCTCTGTCACTCATAGACTATGGGTGAACCTGAACGGCATGTCTTCAGACTGTGGGAGGAAACCCACACAGACACAGGGAGAACATGCCAACTCCACATAAACTGACTGAGGATTGAACCCACGTCCTCTCACACCATCGCCGCCCAAACATTTTTATCAATTCTGGTAGTAAATGGGTGGAGCCTGACACTTTTGCTTCTTTGTCATGTCCTTGGCGTAAAAAATAATAAAAGGTGCAATCATAGCTGTGAACAGTAAACACTCTTTCACACACACACACACACACACACACTGTGTGAACATGCAAACATGTACACACTGAGCCAGACTGAAAGCCACTTCTAAACATACAGCCCTGGAGCTCTGAGGCACCAGTTACAATACTGTGGCAGCACAGGGTTTGAGTGCTTTTTTTAGACACCATTTGTTTTGTTTAACTTGATGTCCATGCACAAAATGAACTGTGTATAAGCACATTGAGTATAAAACTTCCAAGTAGATTATCCAAGAGTGAAATATATTTAAAATATCTGAAAACTGCCGTATGTTGAAATAGACTTTATTTCCATATATCTGGAAATAAAGTGAATATTTTATTTATAAAACAAAGGAGCAGGTTTGGCCAGGGACTGCTCTATGGTGGGTTTGGGGTTCAAGTCCTACTTGGGGTGCCTCGTCTGGGGTGTGTCCCCTCCAACCCTGCACCCTGTGTTGCTGGGTTAGTCTCCGGTTCACTGCAATCCCACTTGGGACAAGTGGTTGAAGACATGGTGTGTGTGTATGGTGCAGAGGTGCTGCTAGGTGTACAGTCACTCCTCACAAATGAGATCTTTGAAAGCTCTGGTGAAATCACACTTCACATGTGGTTACCATAGGTTTTGTCATACATACTAGTACATATATACTGTACCTAAATACATACTCTACGTACATACATACATAAGGTTAACATTTGGTCACAGTTCAACTTTTGCTTTTCATGTTTTAAGCAATGAGCCCCATCACCAGAACAAAGGAAAACATTCCAGGGGATTTGAACCTGCAGCCACAAGTATACTTCACCATGAGAAATCTTTTAAAAGTGTTATTAAAACAAAAAATGAAAGTGGAGCAGCAAGAGAAGGCAAAGGTCAAGGTATTTGGAGGTCAACAGGTGTGTTTCAGTCTTCCAAACATTCTGGAATGTGAACAGTGCAGCGCAAAAAACGCATGAGTGCGGCTGGTCGAGTTAGAAGTCAGCATGAAGATGACTGAGAGGAGTGAGCAGCCCGCCCCCCTTGTGTCAGTGTGTGTGTGTGTGTGTGTGTGTGTGTGTGTGTGTGTGTGTGTGTGTGTGTGTGTTTGCGAGGTGGGGTGGGGTGGAGAGGAGAAGAGAAGAGCACCGTGACCCCTGCAACCCACAGATTGTTTGTCTCCATGTTTCTCCGGCTTCTCTTCAGCCTCTCTGCACGATTTCCAGAATAATCCATCCATCCCAAAGGGAGCGTGACAAGGAGTAGGTGAGAACTGTATGACTTATTAATAGTAACAATACTAATAACTGCTGAGATGGGATGAAGGCTAGAGAAGAGACATGGGTGAGAATACAGTAGTGATAGTAGCAAGGAAGGTGTGCTGTTTCCACTGCATGTTCTGTGCACTGCCTGCTCTGTGCACTGTTGCTCTGTCCACTGGCTGTTTAGTGCACTGGCTGCTCTGTCTACTGGCTGCTCTGTCCACTGCCTGCTCTCTCCACTGCCTGCTCTCTCCACTGGCTGCTCTGTCCACTGCCTGCTCTGCGCACTGGCTGCTCTGTCCACTGCCTGCTCTGTGCAGTGCCGCTCTGTTCACTGTCTGTTCTGTCCACTGTTTGATCTGTGAACTGGCTGCTCTGTCCACTGCCTGCTTTCTCCGCTGCTGCTCTGTCCACTGCCTATTCTGTGCACTGGCTACTCTGTCCACTATTTGATCTGTGCACTGTTGCTCTGTCCACTGCCTGTTCTGTCCACTGCCTGCTCTTTGCACTGCTGCTCTGTCCGCTGTCTCTTCTGTCCACTGTTTGATCTGTGCACTGGCAGCTCTGTCCACTGCCTGTTCTGTCCACTGCCTCTTCTGTCCACTGCCTGCTCTGTGCACTGCTGCTCTGTCCACTGCCTGCTCTGTCCACTGCCTGTTCTGTGCACTGGCTGCTCTGTCCACTGCCTGTTCTGTCCACTGCCTGCTCTCTGTACTGCTGCTCTGACCACTGATTGCTGTGTTCACTGCCTGCTCTCTGCACTGCTGCTCTGTCCACTGTCTCTTCTGTCCACTGCCCGCTCTCTGCACTGCTGCTCTGTCCACTGTCTCTTCTGTCCACTGCCTGCTCTCTGCACTGCTGCTCTGTCCACTGTCTCTTCTGTCCACTGCCTGCTCTCTGCACTGCTGCTCTGTCCACTGCCTGTTCTGTCCACTGGCAGCTCTGTCCACTGTTTGATCTGTCCACTGCCTGCTCTGTGCACTGCTGCTCTGTCCACTGCCTCTTCTCTCCACTGGTTGCTCTGTCCACTGCCTGCTCTCTGCACTGCTGCTCTGTCCACTGCCTGTTCTGTGCAGTGGCTCTCTGTCCACTGGCTGCTCTGTCCACTGCCTGCTCTGTCCACTATTTGATCTGTCCACTGCCTGCTCTGTGCACTGCTGCTCTGTCCACTGCCTGCTCTCTGCACTGCTGCTCTGTCCACTGTCTCTTCTGTCCACTGCCTGCTGCACTGCTGCTCTGTCCACTGTCTCTTCTGTCCACTGCCCGCTCTGTGCACTGCTGCTCTGTCCACTGCCTCTTCTCTCCACTGGCTGCTCTGTCCACTGTCTCTTCTGTCCACTGCCTGCTGCACTGCTGCTCTGTCCACTGTCTCTTCTGTCCACTGCCTGCTCTGTCCACTGTTTGATCTGTCCACTGCCTGCTCTGTGCACTGCTGCTCTGTCCACTGCCTCTTCTCTCCACTGGCTGCTCTGTCCACTGCCTGCTCTCTGCACTGCTGCTCTGTCCACTGCCTCTTCTGTGCGCCCCGCTGCAGCCCGATCTGTTTTGTTAGCAAAATGCCGTTTTGAAGTTGTGCACGTTGTGGTGTTTTACACCAAGAATAAATCATTGAGAGTTTTGTAAAAGACAGGGTCATGCCAGCCTGTAGAGTGTAAGTTGACAGAAGTTAATTGTCATTGGTTAATTCGTAATTTAAGTGGGAATTATTATAGGTTGCACTATATATAGCGCAGGCTTTTTTCGCGCGGTAACAGACGAGGTTCCGCGGTGTGAAGTGAGATTGTGACACGAGCTACTGTTCTTAATAAACTCTTTTATTTGTGCACTCTGAGTGTTCCAGTGCTTTGTTTCAGTAAAACCTCCAAAGAACGGTGTACCTTCCTTTCGGACACCACACACGTGCTGCAGTATTAATCTTTATGGAGAAACATGTGAAATCCTCGGAATCGTGAACTGCGCGGTTTTACGGAGCTTTTAAGGATTTGTAAGTCTAATTTGTCAGTATAACATTTACAAATGCAACATATGAGTGAATATTTCATATATCGAGGTACGAATTTTGTGTTCGTGCTCATTCCAAACACACCCACGCGGCGCCCGCGTGCGGGTTTAAACACACATTTCCCACCGTCTTTACCGCCTTGACCGCACGCGCAGGTCTCAGGTGCGTCGGAGGCGCGCGGTATTGGCTCCATTGGGCGCGTGCGGGCGCTGTCCACCGCCAAAGTGCTGAAAACCACGCGCGCACGCACATGCCGTACTTTCTGTTTCATTGATTATACTTGATTAATAAGAAGTGTCTTTTATGTGTGAGACGCCGAGTCACACTGAGCTCAGCCGGGATACACACAGGTGGCCGCAGTGACACTTTAAAACACGCTCCGAGTTAAGTACCGCGAGCGCCAAAGTCATGTGAGTGTGCGAGACGGAGGTGCTTTATCGCGGTGCACTCGTGGTAAGAGGCAGCAGAAGGCTCCTGTTGTTCGGGATTTGATACGGACTGTCGGAGAGGGAACTGGAACCTGACCAACATGTGCCTCTGTCTCAAATTGTTTCTTAAACCGACAGAATTTTAGTTTTAACCTTCATACTTCACACTAGTCCCACGCTGGGTGTTTCGTACACAAATTCTCTGACTGCGATTTAGCCGTGATACAGCAGGGGATTCGAACCAGCCATCAACCTTGCCCTTTGTCCTCCAGCAGGGCACACTGAGCTCGCCAATGAACGGAAATGAATTTGCTGTCATACCTAATTGTGTGTATCGGGGCGGCTATTGCTGCTTCTCCTTCCCAAACCTCTATACATATGTGTGCGGAGGAACTACAAAGCAACACAGCTGTAATATCCAAAAAAGCCGCTCACAAAGAAACAATAAGACGAAGCTTGTTGTGCTTTAGCCAAAGGACCATTTGCGTCTTCACACACTCCTCACACACTCTTCACACACTCCTCAGCAGGGCCTTTCTTTCTTTGCTTTCAGTACCTTCATGACTTATTACTCCGTGCATTCATAAATATGCATCTGTATGATGAACTGTGTGATGTAAGGCCATTTGTTGCCAGTGATGCACCCGTGTACATGCATGTATATGTAATTCATGGAGTACACACACACACACACACAGTCTAAAACTACTTGTCCCGAGTGAAGTTGTGGCAAACCGGAGCCTAACCTGGCAACACAGGGCACAAGGCTGGAAGGGAGGGGACACACCCAGGACGGGAAGCTAGTCCGTTGCAGATTCATTGAGTAGTTGTTATTTAAATAAATCTGCCACGCCCCCCACTTCCACACAACAAGTGACACCTGGGGCTGATTACAGATGGGAGTATAAAGAGCAGCTGTGGACGCAACAGTTCGTGGAACCTTAGTTCAGCCTTACCCGACAACAGCGTTAGAGCCGATTCTCCTTGACCCTCTCCGTGTCCCCTTGTCTTCCCGGTTTCTATGACTCACGGCTTGTCTCTTGGATTTCATCTCTGGATTCTCCTTGTTACTACATCTGTGCCTCGGTGACTTTTGCCTGTTTTTGGACTACGAGATTGGACTGCCCTTTGAATAAACCACCCTGTGCACTGCGATTGGGTCCGACGCATCCTTTCCATTAGGAAACCATGACACAACCCAAGTTTTGTGTTGCAGATGTATGTCATGTCCACACCCGCACCTCAACCAGCAGTACCTGGCTTTGATTAAGCACCCGGCATAAATTGAAGCACTCAGCTTTATATGACACTCCTCAGCCCCTTTCTTCTCAGTGCGGAATTTCATTGAGACAACCATCCCCTCTGCGCCAATGATACTCACCGCATCCCATGTCCTGTTACCCTTCGTCCTTATGTCCTGTCCTTCGTCTCCTGGCTCCTGACCACTCTCCTCGCCTCCCAACTTCGACTACAGATCTTCGCTCTCACCCTGACTGCCAATCGACCTACTCTTCGCCCGACAATGAGAACTTTTCTGATCCTTTAGTTCTAAATAAACGATCCTGCACTTGGGTCCATCCTCCCCCACATCCTCCCCCTATCCTATTCACTATGACAATGTGTATTTCACTACTTTAATTTTAAAAGGCTTTTCAAAAATGCACCAAAGCCTGGATGTTTAATTCTTAATTTGTTTTTCATATAATTTATTTCATACTGTTTGTTTGTATCAATTTTTCTTGCTGTATGCCTGTGTTAAAGCGCTCTGTGTCACTATGTGAGAAGAGCACTCTATAAAAAATAAAAATAAATAATACTAATGTAATATAACATTCGAGCCAGTATAATTGCCAAGTGCTCTGGCTTTCACAAAATCTGGCCTATGGAAGTTCCATCTGAGAACCCTCTTGATATCTCTTTCTATGGTTGTGTTATAGTCTTTTCTACTCGCAGTTTATTTATTGGTTAAGAAGAGCTGTACAGGACATTGGAGAGTCAGCATTCTGCTCAATGTCACTGTACACATTTTTCTGTTTTACACACACATTTTCTGAAATGCTTGTCCCATACAGGGTCACAGTGAACCAGAGCCTACCCGGCAACAGAGGGTGTAAGGCCAGAGGGGGAGGGGACACACCCAGGACGGGACACCAGTCTATCGCAAAGCACCCCAAGTGGGACTCGAACCCCCGACCCACTGGAGAGCAGGACCTGGTCCAATCCACTGCACCACTGCACCCCGTGCTTTTCCTTTTTCAAATGATTAAAATTATACCATTTCAGGGAGATAATTGCTCACACCTTTCAAGAAGGAACAGGTGAGTGTATTTCACTGACACACCAAAAGCAATTTCATTAACTCCACATGTATGTTTGTTGTGCTTTTTCTACACTTAGCACATATTTGGAAAACCAAAAAACAATAGCAATGGCACTGGGGTGTGTTATGCACAAACACTGGGGGAGACATTAGGAAAGCCACCCACCCCGGTCTCGCTTGTTCCTTCTTTCTTTTATCCGAAAGCTTTATTTTTACAGAAGGTGTTTTCAGTGCAATTTCCACTAAAATGTTAAAGGCCAAAATGTGACACTGAGTGTAGGTGTAGCTACTTTAATTCTTCTGCATTTTTTGGACAGCATTTGTGTGTGTGTGTTTTATGTTTCTTTTTAATTTCCACTGTTTGGTTTTCAGCTGGGGGTGTGGTGGCGCGGTGGTGCAGTGGCGCAGTGGGTTGGAGTGGGTCCTGTCGTGTGGGTCTGGGGTTTGAGTCCTACTTGGAGTGCCTTGCGACAGACTGGTGTCCTGTCCTGGGTGTATCCTCATGCCCTGTGTTGCCAGGTAGGCTCCAGTTCCCTGCAACCCCGTATGGGACAAGAGGTTCAGAAAGTGTGTGTTTGTGGTTTTCAGCTGCCATAAAATGATTTTCCAATAAAAATCCAGTATCTTTGGGTGTTAAATTTCTTGTCGCTATGCAGTTCCAAAGATGGACGAGCAGTGTGTCATCTTTCTAAGTCTTCAGCTGTTGTGTCTCCATTCTGTGACTCAGTCCCTTTCTGCTGCACATCTGATTGCTACTTGTCATATTGTACACTACTCTTTATTTTAATATTTATATTGCCCATTTTAGTGGTTTAAAGTTTGCAAGACATGTATTTATGCTCTTTGCCTGTGACAAATAAATAGAGAGAAAATCAGTGTAAACTAGGGATGCATTTGTACAGCATTTGTATGCAGCCTTGTATGTCCACTGGTGTAAATTCTGAAACAATTAGAACTTCTGAATATCAAATTATGGACAAGATGAAAAGCACATTCAAAGTTATTGGTAGCTTTATAAATACTGGTTTCAGGGAACATATTTACATATCCATGTGAATACTAGCAAATAGCCATCTATCCATTTTCTATCCTACTTGTCCTAATAGGGTCGCAGTGGCAGCAGGGAGAACACAGAGGCCCAGATGCCCCTGTCCCCTGCAACTTCCTCCAGCTCAGCCTGGGGGATCCCCAGCCGTTCCCAGGCCAGCTCAAATTGGCTCCACTCAATGTGGAGGAGCAACGGCTCTACTCTGAGTTCCTCCCAGATGTCCCAACTCCTCACCCTATCATGGATAGTGAGTCCCAACACCCTGCGGAGAAAACTCTTTTCGGCCGCTCCTATCCGCTATCTTATTCTTTCGGTCATTATCCAAAGTTCATGACCATAGGTGAGGGTAGGGACGTAGATCAACCGGTAATGGAGAGCTTTGCCTAGCAAATGCTAGCAATCATTATATTTGTAAAATCAACAGTAAATACAAATATTGATCAATTATAACTATTTGCAACACTAAAGTTTAAGTACTGTGAATTTTGGAAGCAGAGTAACTGATCTTCTGTATACTATATGAAGACTTTTGCTCCCATCCCTCCAATTCCAGTAACCGCTTATCCTGATGAACTGGACCTTATTGCAGAAGCAATGCCTGCATGGCTGAGGGGGGTGCACCCTGGACAGGACACCAATCCATTGCAGGAAAGCACCCCACACACTACTGGCAAAAGCACTAACTATGTTCTGCATGAATTAATAATTCATAATATGCTTTTTTTTTTTTACATTTCTGGGCAGGAATGACCTTCAGAACTGGCCTGTGATCCAGCAGCAGACAAGCGGGAGCAGGATGAACATGTCCGGGATGCCACAGGTGAGTGCAGTGCACCCAGTCTGAGGTCTGTCAAAAGCTAAGCATCGCCACAGAGGTGTTCCTCAGCCTGGGCATCATCAGCCTGCTGGTCAACATCCTTGTCATCAGTGCCGTTGTGAAGAACAAGAACCTGCACTATCCCATGTACTTCTTTGTATGCAGCTTGGCTGTGGCAGACATGCTGGTCAGTGTTTCCAATGCCTGGGAGTCCATTGTCATCTACCTGCTGAGAACCAGGCAGCTTGTGGTGGATGACGACTTGACGCGACACATGGACAATGTCTTCGATTCCATGATCTGCATCTCAGTGGTGGCCTCCATATACAGCCTACTGGCCATTACCGTGGACCACTGCGTGACCATCTTCTAAGCCTTGTGCTACTACAACATCATGACTGCGCAAAGGGTGGCTTTCATCATCACTACCATCTGGACATTTTGCACGGGTTGTGGCATCATCTTCGTTATCTACTCAGACTCCATGCCTGTAATTGTCTGCCTGGTATCCATGTTCTTTGTCATGCTCTTCATCATGGCCTCATTGTACAGCCACATGTTCATGCTGGCACATTACCATGTGAAGCGTATTGCCGCCCTGCTTGCCTACGCTGCTCGCTGCCAGCGGACCAGCATGAAAGGCGCCATCACCCTCACCATCCTCCTGGGCATTTTCATTGTCTGCTGGGTACCCTTCTTCCTCCACCTCATCCTCATGATCTCTTGCCCCAGGAATATCTACTGTGCCTGCTTCACATCTCACTTCAACATGTACCTCATCCTCATCATGTGTAACTCTGTCATCGACCCGCTCATCTATGCCTTCCACAGTCAGGAGTTGAGGAAACCTGCGTAGCACATGTGGACTGTCTAAGTAGTACTGCGATGGTGACCACAGAAAAGAGACAGTTAAATGTTCTGGGTTGATAGTCTGTTCTGAATTTTACACTGTTCTGAAATCATACAGTCCCTGTGCTCCATGTGGAGACAGTAGAGAAGCTGCTGAGATGCCCCACCTCATCTATCTGTGTGCAGTTTTGTGATTCTCTGAAGGTTTTCACAGCTTCCTTCTGTGGGCTGCAGATGTGGTCTGTTGGTCTATGTGGGGCAACAGGTTGCGTCATAGCTAAGGACTTGGCATCATCATCAAAAGGTTGCTAGCTTTCAGAAAACTGTCAGTAAAGCAACATGTTCATCATCATTTTGGGTGTGTGTATTTGTATGTGACTGTTGATCCAGCTAGACTGCACACCTGCCATGTCCAAGTTTGTGTTTGTGTGGGTTTCCTCTGGGTGCTCTGGTTTCCTCCCACAGTCCAAAGACATGCTGTCCAGGTTCATCTATAAAAGTCCAGGCAGGATGGTGGCACAGCAAGTATTGCTGCTGTCTTACAGTGCCTGGGTGGTGCAAGAGAACATGGGTTTGATCCCTGCTCAGTCTCTGTGGAGTTTGCATGTTTTTCCTGTGTGTGTGTGTGTGTGTGTGTGTGTGTGTGTGTGTGTGTGTGTGTGTTTCCTCCCAAAAACAGGCAGTTAAGGTTCACCCAGAGTGTGTTAGTGAAACATAGGGAGAGAGTGTGTTCTACTGATGTATGGAGGAGTCACCCATTGTAAGTCATGTATTTAGCAACATAAGTCACTGAGGAGAATAAAGGGTGTGGGCTGATAACACTACATAGAGTTCATTGGAAGTCACTTTAGAGAAAAGTGTCAAATAAATGTAGAAGTTATTGCAAATGAGGACTTATGAACAACTATCTTGATATTTTACTGTTGTGCTGGTGAACACATTTATCACATTTAAATAAGCAGGAATGGAACTTTTAATTTGTAGTAACATGGATTGAAACACTTTCAGCTCCAACACTGGGGACAAGCACTGAAATGTCTCTCGCTCAGTCGGTCAGTTGTGCCCTGCAGAACTTTTCTATTATATTAAATTTGACTCTTGTCCAAAATGTCCCTGTTATGGCTGAGGTTGGTAGGACTCAGGTGCAGGAACCAGGGGCTCAACAGCAAGGGTGAAAGTGATAATTGTAGTTGGCGTGGGTCAAGAAGCAAGGTGCAAACATGGTTCCAGGGATGATACGAGGTTGTAGTTGATGAAGAAAGGCGGAGGGCAATGCCATGGGGAGACTGGGTTCAGAGACAAGGAGGTAGATGAGGGAACAAGGAGGGGAGACACAGGACGAGGAACAGGTAAGGCGAAGAAGAAGCTCAAGAGTGCAGGTGGGACAGTTATCTCAAGGAGATTCTGCAGGTTGGGTGTGGTGGTGTGGCACCTTTTATACTCCTCCCTGCTTATGAGCACCAGGTGCTTGTGCTTGGGGAGCAATCGTAGGCATAACAGTCCCCTTTTCTTATGAAGAACATTCTGGATACAAGCATAATGAATGCTTTTTGAAGAGCTCTATCTTAATTAATATCCTAATATTAATTAATATCATTATCTAAATCCAGCAACAAACTAATGGCCATCCCAGGTGATTCTAGGAAAAAGAACAAAAATCACTTGCATGATTAAAAATAATGGGCATGTCATATGGACCTTTATTAGAGTTCATATATCTATCATAGATTTTAACGAACTATCATCTACAATCGCTTGTCCCAAGCAGGGTCGCGGCAGGGCGGAGCTAACCTGGCAACACAGGGAAAAAGGCTGAAGGGGGAGAGGACATACCCTGGATGAGACACCAGTCTGCCGCAAGGCACCCCAAGCAGGGCTTGAACCTCAGACCTGCCACGCAGTGGGCACAAGCCAAATCCGCAGCGCCCCCACCAAAGATTTTATATTATATAATATTTTCTAATATTCTATACCAAAAAAATGACCATCCCTGTTGGGTTTGCATACTTTGAGGCAGCACTGTATGTATACATTTGTATACATGGTTAATTAAGTTTGTTATTTTTAATAAATTTGCTAAATTTTCTAAAATCCTGTTCTCACTTTGTCATTATAGGGTATTGAGTGCAGATCGGGAAAAAATTAATTTGAATGATTTTAACTTAAGGCTGCAACATGAAAAAAGTGAAGGGATCTGAATACTTTCTGAATGCACTGCAGTTCACGATGATTGATCCACAGAAGAAACTGTTCACGTTGAGCTTCTCCAGTGCCACTTGCTCTTCTTATGATACAGACATACCTCTTTCTGCAGTCTAGAGAAACTTCTTTAGGCCCTATGTGCAATTTAAAAAAGCTACAAAATTAAAGCCATGACAATTACATGTCCATTTTAGTAATAACAAAAGCCATAATACATATCATTATCATAGCTGAAATTTAGTTTTTGTTTCAACTTTTTGACCATATCTACATCCCTAAAATTTGAATCTACTGGGGAATAAGATGAAAAATAATGTTTTTGATTAATGCACAGACACAATGGGACTCTACTGCCTGCTGCTGGTACTGATCCCACATATCAATGCGTTCTGACACAGGGTTACAAAAACATTGGACTTATAATAATAATAATAAATTAGTATATGCAGTAGCTATCCCTCCATTTTCCAAACTAATCTGCTCCAAGAAAATGTGCAATTATCAAGAGCTTATTTCCCATTATTTTAATTGGGAAAAAAAAATATGGGTTCCGAGTTCATCCAAAACCAAAGTCTAATTCCCCAGATATCACATTTTACAGAAACATAAATAACACCTGTGATTCCAGTCCGTGAATCAGTATTTTCTCCTCTTCTGAAGTCACACCTTCATCAAATCAGCCAAGAGTCCATAAAATTAAGCTTTCACAGGGTTTTCGAGGTAATGCAGAACAAATATCACTGTACAGTAAACCAAATGCTTATTTATGCAAACATACAGTGCTGTGAAAAAGGATTTGCCCCTTCCTGATTTTTTTTTTATTTTTGCATATTTGTCACAGTTGAATGATTGAGATCAAACAAATACAAAGATAACCCAAGTAAAAACAAAATGCAGTTTTTAAATGAAGATTTAATTTATTAAGGGAAAAAAGCTGTCCAAACCTACCTGGCCCTATGTGAAAAAGTAATTGCCCCCTAAACGTAATAACTGGTTGTGCCACCCTTGGTGGCAACAACTGCAATCAAGCATTTGCGATAACAGGCAATGAGTCTTTCACATCGCTGTGGAGGAATTTTGGCCCACTCTTCTTTGCAGAATTGTTTTAATTCAGCCACACTGGAGGGTTTTCGAGCATGAACGACCTGTTTAAGGTCATGCCACAGCATCTCAATTGGATTTAAGTCCGGACTTTGATTAGGCCACTCCAAAACCTTAATTTTGTTTTTTTTTGAGCCATTCAGAGGTGGACTTGCTGGTGTGTTTCGGATCATTGTCCTGCTGCATAACCCAAGTGTGCTTGAGCTTGAGGTCACGAACTGATGGCCGGACATTCTCCTTCAGGATTTTCTGGTAGAGCGCAGGATTCATGGTTCCATCAATTATGGCAAATCGTACAGGTCCTGAAGCTGCAAAGCAGCCCCAGACCATCACACTACCACCACCATGTTTGACTGTTGGTATAATGTTCTTTTTATGAAATGCTGTGTTAGTTTTACGCCAGATGTAACGGGACGCACACCTCCCAAAAAGTTCAACTTTTGTTTCATCAGTCCACAGAATATATGCCCAAAAGTCTTGGGGATAATCAAGATGTTTTTTGGCTAATGTGAGATGAGCCTTTGTGTTCTTTTTGGTCAGTAGTGGCTTTCACCTTGGAGCTCTCCCATGGATGCCATTTTTGCCCAGTCTCTTTCTTATTGTTGAATCATGAACCCTGACCTTAACTGAGGTAAGTGAGGCCTGCAGTTCTTTAGATGTTGTTCTGGGTTCTTTTATGAGCTCCTGGATGAGTCATCATTGCACTCTTGGAGTAATTTTGGTAGGCCGGCACTCCTGGGAAGGTTCACCACTGTTCCAAGTTTTCTCCATTTGTGGATAATGGCTCTCACCATGGTTCGCTGGAGTCCCAAAGCCTTAGAAATGGCTTTGTAACCCTTTCCAGACTGATACATGTCAATTACTTTGTTTCTCATCTGTTCTTGAATTTCTTTAGCTCGCTGCATGATGTGTTGCTTTTTGAGATCTTTTAGCGTGCTTCACTTTGTCAGACAGGTTCTGTTTAAGTGATTTCTCGATTCAACAGGTCTGGCAGTAATCAGGCCTGAGTGTGGCAAGTGAAATTTAACTCAGCTTTCCAAAAAAATGTGGTTAATCACAGTTCATTCATGATTTAACAAGGGGGGGGGGGGCAATTTCTTTTACACATGGGGCCAGGTAGGTTTGGACAGCTTTTTTCCCTTAATAAATGAAATCATCACTTAAAAACTGCATTTTGTATTACATCGGGTTATCTTTGTATAATATTAAAATTTGTTTTATGATCTCAATCATTTAACTGTAACAAATATGCAAAAAAAATCAAAAAATCAGGAAGTGGGCAAATACTTTTTCACAGCACTGTACACTGTATGTACCATGCCCACCTGCAAAAGTAATCTCTTGCACACAGCGCATGGGTCTGGGGCACGGTTTGCAGCATTCACACAAATGCTTCTATTTCATGCTGTGAGTCATAATATTATTATGTTTACTGTGTCAAGTTCAATGATGAATGACCGCTGCTCCAGTGCAGGGTTGCTGTGGTCCTGAGCCTATTCTGGAAACACAGGTCACGAGGCAGGGTACCCCATGGATGGGGCAGCAGTCCATCAGAGGGCAATCTTACTCACACTCACACGCACCCACAGACACACAAAGAGAGGGAGAACATGCAAACTGCACGCACTCATTGGGTCTGATCCAAAGCTGCAGCCTGGGAGCTGTGTAGCTACACCAGTGCTGGCCAAGTAAAGGAAATGCGCTTAAAGAGAAATAAACTTGAAAATGTTTGTAGCTCTGAAAAGGTGTAACTGCAATGTTCATGATATGAGGACCCAATGTGTCAGTAATACCTGGTTTAAACATGGTATGAGTGCTGTTCACGTGATTCCACAAGTTCGTATCGGGTATTTCATTGTCCGTTCTTCTCACATCAAGCCATATGAACAATTGTGTATTTATGTTTTTTCACTTCCAATTGTTTCCACATGTACAAACGGCACTGGAGAGCACAGCTTATGAGCTGAATTCTGTGAACTGTACTGAAGACAAAATCAGTACCAATAAACTGCACCACAGTAAGACTGACTTGTGTTTTAGTGTTTGCAAAGAGATCAGAATGGTCACTGTATTCAAAGTACAGTTACTATATTCCCATGAGTAATGCAGTACAGTGTCATAACCTTCCTAACGCTGCAGTTTATGCTCATAAATCACCTTCCGCAGTTCATTATAGTTCCTTTTAGGGGGCAAGTGGCCATAACATGTTGTATTCCAAACTGCATATACAGTTAACATTTTCAATGCTACACATAACACCTTCTTGCCAGTAACCTCCATGCACAGATTTTCCCCTCACTTACTGTGCTTTTCTGAGGTACAATGAGGAGCAGTGGATACTGGGAGCTACTCTGCCATATGCTCCCACACTCACACTCTCTTTACATGGAAATCCAGCAGTAAGCTAGTAAGAGAGGTGAACTGGAACGGGACAGTAGGGAACCGGAGGTGCCCCATGGGCTGCCTAGGAGGTGGTCTCCATGGTAACGACGGCTCGGTGGTGTCAACTAAGGAGGAAGTGGGACGCATTCTCATAGATGACAAAGATTATGCGGGAAGCAGGGAGCACACTGACCAGGCTAGGGAACATGCTTTTGTGAAACCCAGGTACTCTCTCATTCCTGTGGGTCAGACAAACACACACCTGGAATGACTCACTTAGTGGGTTAGAAATAGCTGTAGAGTAAACCAGAGTAAATATAAAATTTTGTAGTAATTTATAACCCAAACATCTGATGACTGGGTCATTACCATTAGGCGCTCACAAGGTTATTGAGGTAAAAATCCATGACAGTGTCAATGCAGCTGAAATTTTTCTAATTCCTCTTTAATCTCTGCACAAATGAACAGAAACTTGAGGAGCCAGCAGCTGAACTGCTGCATACCATGGTGTACATCCATGTCCTCCTTACGAGGTCCGCAGCGCCGCCAATATGCTTGCATCATGGCCACGGTGAGTGTCTTCCACGCGGCTCCCATAGCAACATATTCCCAGGGGCTCTGTTCACAGACAGGACAGCACTAATTTATAAGGACACAGGTGAAGAAAAGTACCCTAAGAAATATAGTCATTTCAGACACAAGTCTTTCAAAAAACAAAAACTCTTACGTTACTCTATTTAGCAGATTCTTTTCTCCAAAGCAACTTCCAGTGAACACTATGTAGTGTCATCAGCATACACACTTCATTCACTAAGGTGACTTACACTGCTACATACACTACTTACAACAGGTCACTCATTCAGACATCAATGAAACACACTCTGTCTATGTTTTACTCATACACTATGGGTGACTTAGAGTCACCAATCCACCTGAACAGCATGTCTTTGGACTGTGAAAGAAAACCAGAGCACCCAGAGGAGACCCACCCAGGCACAGGGAGGACATACAAAGTACACATAGACTGAGTGGGCATCATTTTCAATTTTACTTTTTCAAGTTTTACTTTCAATGTAGCTTCACTTGAAGGAAATTGTTACATTTGCAACGTGGGAAGTTCACACCAGACCAAGTCTGAAGCCCTGCAGGAAGGAGTCCTCTATGAATATTACACACACACTTGATTGAAACCAAGTTTTTGTAGCAATAACTATTTACGGTGGCTAGTAGACATATTCAGAATAACTCATCTGTCTTTAAAACATTCTCTTCGAGCATGTAAGTTTGCACTTAAAAAAGGGAGTGTAAAAATGCATTTGTACCACCAGCAGCTGACAACTTTCAAAGGGCTCAAATACTGAGGCATCATGTGGAGAGACGCTATAAATTCATTCCTTGGAAACAAGTATGATTCCGTTTCTGTATGTACTTATCTGAGTTCTGTAATGTTCTTCACTGTTCCCATATGTGTGACTTTGTTGTTCAATGACTGCTCTGGGGATCATATAGTTCTTCCTTACATGAGGGGAGCAGCTGTACAATCTGTCATGTCTTTAGGACAACTCACACACACACACACACACACACACACACACACACACACACATTTTCAGAACCGCTTGTCCCATACAGGGTCACGGGGAACCGGAGCCTACCCGGCAACACAGGGCGTAAGGCCAGAGGGGGAGGGGACACAACCAGGACGGGACGCCAGTCCGTCGCAAGGCACCCCAAGCGGGACTTGAACCCCAGACCCACCGGACAGCAGGACTGTGGTCCAACCCACTGCACCACTGCACCCCCATCTTTGGGACAACTGTGTGAAAGAAGTACACTGGACAAAGCTATAGAAAATAAAAGACTTAAGTATTTTCATTTTAACTATGAAAATGTAACAATTTCCTTCCAGTGAAACTACATTGAAAGTAAAACCACACACACACACACACACACACACACCATCTGAAACCACTTGTTCCATATGGGATTGCGGGGAGCCGAAGCCTAACCCAGCAACACAGGGCGAAAGGCTGGAGGGGGAGGGGACACACCCAGGATGGGACACCAGTCCATCACAAGGCACCCCAAGCAAGACTTGAACCCGAGACCCACTGGAGAGCAGGAACCAGTCCAACTCACTGAGCCACCACACCCCCCATTAAAACTTAAAAAAGTAAAACTGAAAATGATGCAAACGCAAACACATTGCCTCATCTCCACAATGCCCTACTGAATGCTGATTGCTGAGGAACTGGAGCTGTCCATGCACTAATACCACTGGAGAGCTGTGCCACTGTGTCGCACAAGAGTACAGCAACACTGTGCTACCACAGCCACCGGGACGCCACTGGTCTGCCTGCGCCACACACACCAGGCACTCTAACTGCACTGTGCCAACCCTTCCGGTCATATGCCTTGATGGTACCACAGCTGTGGACAGGAGGACAGCAGGTGCTCAACACACACACCAAGGACACCAACAACAACATGTGATGCGACCCAGGAGTTAAATCTTCCGAAGGTGGGAACAGCTAATTATATGAAACAGCTCCAAAGGCATGACCTTTACATTACACACTCCTTTCTCAAGCATCGGTACTGGCATTTATGACACATTGAGGGAAATATGGAGGCAGCACCTTGACTTGTCTTTTAATGATTATGAATGGTCATCTACATGTGCTGAAGCTTTCCCAGCATGCAGTTCCCTCGGCATACAGGAAAAAAGTTCAAACTCATTCACAGAATCTAGCTCACTGAATTGCACCTCCACACAATGTTCATCTCAGCTGTGTTTTAAATGTAAAGCCTCTCTGCTCACTGTGATACATTTACTGTGGAAGTGTAATGAGATACTAGACTGGACTGGGGTTCAGATGACCATTCAAAAAACTTTGGACAAGACGTTTGATTTGTCCTCCTCTACCTTTTTGTTAAACCACAACCCAGATTCTTTTTTGATGAAGTTCTGTATTTAGCTGCTGAATAAAAGTACTTTCATGCAAAGGTCTCTACCTTAAATTCCCTCCTCAAAGAAGTGGATAAGCAAAGGGTTTAATGTTTTCCCACTTGAAAAATTAACATTTATCTGCATGACAATTGAGAAGAATTGTGGAACATCTGAACACCCTTCTGAGAGTTACCAAACACTGCTATAGCTATGTGGTCATACCTGTTTGTTCACAACACTACATGACTTCAAAACATCCTAATCAGAAGGAAAAACTGCTGTAATTTGCATATTTTTCTTGTGGTTCCTATTTTCCTTCTCCTGTGCACTCACATACTCTTAAAGTGATCTGTAGCTTGTACTCACAATATCTGTGCCATTGTTGAGTCAGTTCCCATGAAGAGGCAGCCTGGAACAACAAGGAGCATGCAGAGTGGGGTGGCCTCCTCACAGAGCTGCCACGAACACGGTGAACCTTAGTATACTGTACCTTTACCACAACAAAGACAAAATACATGGTATTTAGTGTAATTGCTGGAGAGGGTAAAAGACCCTGAACTAACTACATACTCACAAGAGAAGGTGTACAGGCCTCATGACATCCTGCTCCTTGAATATTGGAGGTCACCCCCTGGTAAAGACCTTGGATGCCCTCCCCCTCCCTCTGACAAATGCCCTTTACACAATGGGTCATGCCAGTGCACTTGAGCCAAAGTACCAGTACATTGCTCAATGCAAAGGGAACACAGTGGAGGAGTGTCAGTAGCGCTCACCAATGGGATGCTGCAAATGTTTTCTTTTTGCACTTTAAGTCTGAGCAGAGCTTCTTCTCTGCTGAGCTAAAGGAGCTCCGCACGAAGCATTGGGACAGAATTCATCCACAGTCATGTGAGTACAACTCAGATTCTGAAAGGATTTTGCTGCAGTCATTGCAGCTAAGGTGATGTGCAACAAGGTATTGAGTGGGGGCAGTTACTTTTTACAGGAATAATTACACATTTTATTATCTTCACCATCAAGATAACGGCATCATGTTTTTTTCTCTCCCAGGATCTATCCACATAGTACTAACAGAAAATTGGAAAGGGGATAAATACTTCTTGAAAGTATAATCCCCACACACACATTTTCAGAACCGCTTGTCCCATACAGGGTTGCGGGGAACTGGAGCCTACCTGGCAACACAGGGCATAAGGCCGGAGGGGGAGGGGACACACCCAGGACGGGACGCCAGTCCATCACAAGGCACCTCAAGCAGGACTTGAACCCAAGACCCACTGGAGAGCAGGACCAGGTCCAACCCACTGCGCCGCCACCACGCGCGCGCACACACACACACACACACACACACACACACACACACACACACACACACACACACACACACACACACACACACACACACACACACACACACACACACACAAATAATGGCATTTATTTTAATATATACAGTTACATTTAAGCATCAGAATCCTATTTATTTGGCCAAGTATGAACACAAGGAGTTTGGTTTCAGTTCCCAGAGTGGCTCAAAGTGTAGTAGACAAAAAACACAACATATATATATACACCAAGTATATTTATTCGTTGGTGTATGCGTTTGTCGGTGATCACCTGCTTCACTTTGATCAGGTCCAGCCAGGGGGTACAGCGCCACTGTGGGACACTTAGACCCCCCGCAGAGTCCCGCTGCCAGGTTTTCATACATGACAAGAACAGAAGGGAGTTCTGAGGTTCGTATGACGGGGAAGGACACCCGGGAGGTCGCAAAGCCAGTGTTGTTTCAGCGATTACCGCAGCGCCACTCGAAACGCAGTCCACAGTGCTTAACTCGGAACGCTCTGTCCGTGCGAGCGCGGCTCGATGAGTTAAGCCGACAGGCACTAAGACCCGATCACCGTAACAGCCTCCCAGCCATATTTAAAGTTATCTGACGTAATGAAAAATCGCAAGTCCCACAATGCAACGCATGGTTTAAAGGTGACCGAGTTCGTTACTACTTTAGGCTCTGATGTCACTGATGTGTCATTGTGCTTCTCAGTTCAAGTGGGAATCAGGTCGCGGAGACATTGTTATTATTATTATTATTATTATTATTCTTATTATTCTTATTATCATCATCATATGCGGTTCTCTTCTGCATAGGGGAGACTCCGACGGCTCGGGACACAGCCATACTGGAAGTGCGATTTCAATACTCTTCTTTAACCGGAAATATACATGCACATTAACGCCGTTGTTTAGTAACAGTGCTGAATTCTACTAATTTACATCAAGACTTTATCTGAAGCTTGTTTATCACCTGGCACTATGAAAATGGTAATACTGATAGATTTCACTTTCATTTCACCTACCCTACATTTTACAGAATAAAAGTGTACACAAAATGAATAAATTCAAACATTAAATACTTCATATAATGAAGAATGGGAAAGTGTGATATTGTATGTGTGTATATATATATAGCATAGAGGCACTAATCATAGCAGCACAGGAACAAGCTCTAAGTACAAGATCAATCGAGGCCGGGGTCTACCACACCAGGCAGGACCCCAGGTGCAGGCTGTGCAAAGATGCCCCTGAGACAATCCAGCACATAACAGCAGGGTGTAAGATGCTAGCGGGCAAGGCATACATGGAATGCCATAACCAAGTGGCTGGCATAGTGTACAGGAACATCTGTGCCGAGTATGGGCTGGAAGTCCCAGGATCAAAGTGGGATACACCCCCAAGGGTTGTCGAGAATGACCAAGCTAAGATCCTGTGGGACTTCCAGATCCAGACTGACAAAGTGGTAATGGCTAACCAACCGGACATAGTAGTGGTGGACAAACAGAGGAAGAAAGCCGTAGTGATAGATGTCGCTATCCCAAGCGATGGCAACATCAGAAAGAAAGAACATGAGAAGCTTGAGAAATACCAAGGACTGAGAGAGGAGCTAGAAAAGATGTGGAAGGTGAAGGCAACAGTGGTACCCGTGGTAATCGGAACACTTGGGGCTGCGACCCCTAAGCTGGGAGAGTGGCTCCAGCAGATCCCGGGAACAACATCCGAGATCTCTGTCCAGAAGAGCGCAGTCCTAGGAACAGCTAAGATACTGCGCAGAACCCTCAAGCTCCCAGGCCTCTGGTAGAGGACCCGAGCTGGAAGGAGTAAGACCGCCCGCAAAAAAAGGGGGGGCGAGTGGGGAATTTTTTTTTTAATATTATATTATATTATATTATATTATATTATATGGAGTATGACTGCTAACTTTTATATAGAAACAGTGCTCAAAAAGAAGGAGACTTTTGGAGTGGCCAAGTCAAAGTGCAGGATGAAATCCAGCTGAAATGTGGAGTCCACATACTCTATATACATAGGTGTGTTCATGGACATATACATGGACAATTGATATATGCAGCACCTGTGCCACACACATTTACCTGAGACTTTTCTCTAGAGCAGTGTACAGTGTTACAATCATTTACCCATTTATACACTGAGAAATATTACCAGAGCAATTCAGGATAAGTTACATTGCTCAGGGGTGCTACAGCCAGAAGTGGGAATTGAACTGACGACTGCTGGGTGCACAGGGAGCAGCTCTAACCACTACGTTATCAGATGTACCCACACACACAGAATATGTAAAGCCACAGATAATCACAGAGGAATGTAATCTTTTCTGCCCGCTTGTAGTAAACAGTAGACGTGTACATTGTAATGACATTAGTGCAAATTTGCAAGGAGCATTTACTGTCTTGTAGGTGGGGTGGGGGAGAGGTGTCAAGTTGTACTCAGCTATTTTTAATTTTATGTCTTTATAATTCAGGCACTCAAACCCCTCCACCACGTTAAGGTGGCAGTTCGCTGAGTGCCTGAATGACCTCAGGAGCTATGTTGCCTGGGGCTATATGCCCCTGGTAGGGTCTCCCATGGCAAACAGGTCCTGGGTGACAGATGAGACAAAGTGCGGTTCAAAACCCCCTTATGACTATAAAATCAAGGCTCTCGTTCACCCCGCCCAGTATGGGGTCACTGGGGCCCCACCCTGGAGCCAGGCCTGGGGGAGGGGCTCGCATGCGAGCGCCTGGTGGCCAGATCTATGCCCACGGGGCCTGGCTGGGCTCAGCCCGAAGCCAAGATGTGGAGCCACTCTTCAGTGGGCTCACCACCTGCTGGAGAGGCCGTAAGGGGCCGGTGCGTTATGATTTGGGCGGTGGTCGGGGCCGAGTGCCCGGCCGACCCAAACCTCGGACGCCAACTCTGGCTTTTGGGACATGGAATGTCACTTCACTGGCGGAGAAGGAGCCTGAGCTAGTGCAGGAGGTTGAGAGATACCATCTAGATATAGTCGGGCTCACTTCCACTCACAGCTTGGGTTCTGGAACCACTCTTCTCGACCAGGGGTGGACTCTCCACTATTCTGGCGTTGCCCAGGGTGAGAGGCGGCGGGCGGGTGTGGGCTTATTAATAGCCCCCCAGTTCAGCCGCCATGTGTTGGAGTCTACCCCGGTGAACGAGAGGGTCGTCTCCCTGCGCCTTCGGGTCAGGGAACCGTCTCTCACTGTCGTTTGTGCTCATGCGCCTAGCGGCAGTGCAGAGTACCCGGCCTTTTCAGAGTCCCTGGGGGGCGTGCTGGAAAGCGCTCCCACTGGGGACTCTGTTGTTCTACTGGGGGACTTTAACGCCCACGTGGGCAGCGACAGTGACACCTGGAGGGGCGTGATTGGGAGGAACGGCCTCCCTGATCTGAACCCGAGTGGTGAGTTGTTATTGGATTTCTGTGCTAGTCACAGTTTGTCCATAACAAACACCATGTTCATGCATAAGGGTATCCATCAGTGCACTTGGCACCAGGACACCCTAGGTCGGAGGTCGATGATCGACTTTGTAGTCGTTTCTTCTGATCTTCGGCCATATGTCTTGGACACTCGGGTGAAGAGAGAGGCTGAGCTGTCAACTGATCACCACCTGGTGGTGAGTTGGATTCGATAGCGGAGGAAAAAGCTGGACAGACCTGGCAGGCCCAAACGCATAGTGAGGGTCTGTTGAGAACATTTGGCAGAGGCCCCTGTCAGAGAGGTCTTCAATTCCTACCTCCGACAGAGCTTCAACCAGGTCCCGAGGGAGACTGGGGACATTGAGTCCGAATGGACTATGTTCCACACCTCCATGGTCGGGACGACGGTTTGGAACTGCGGCCATAAAGTCTCCGGTGCCTGTCGCGGCGGCAATCCCCGAACACGGTGGTGGACACCGGAGGTAAGGGATGCCATCAAGCTGAAGAAGGAGTTCTATTGGGCCTGGCTGACTCATGGGACTCCTGAAGCAGCTGACGGGTACCGGCGGGCCAGACGGAACGCAGCTCTGGCAGTCGCTGCGGCAAAAACTCGGGCTTGGGAGGAGTTCGGTGAGGCCATGGAGGAAGACTTTCGGTCGACCTCAAAGAGATTCTGGCAAATTGTCCGGCGACTCAGAAGGGGGAAGCGGTGTTCCACCAACACTGTTTACAGTGGAAGTGGTGCATTGCTGACCTCAACTGAGGATGTCCTCGGGCAGTGGAAGGAGTACTTTGAGGATCTCCTCAATCCCTCCGACACGCCTCCCGTAGAGGAAGCTGAGGCCAGGGACTTGGAGGGGGACTCGTCCATTACCCTGGCTGAAGTTGCTGAGGTAGTCAACAAGCTCCTCGGTAGCAAGGCTCTGTGGGTGGATGAGATCCACCCCGAGTTTCTCAAGTCTCTGGACGTTGTGGGACTGTCTTGGCTGACACGCCTCTGCAGCATTGCGTGGAGCTTGGGAACGGTGTCTCTGGACTGGCAGACCGGGGTGGTGGTCCCTCTTTTTAAGAAGGGGGACCGGAGATTGTGTTCCAGTTATAGGGGCATCACACTCTTTAGCCTCTCTGGGAAAGTCTATGCCGGAGTACTGGAGAGGAGAATCCGACCGATAGTCGAACCTCGGATCCAGGAGGAGCAATGCGGTTTTCGCCCTGGCCGTGGAACACTGGACCAGCTCTATACCCTCACTAGGGTGTTGGAGGGTTCGTGGGAGTTTGCCCAACCAGTCCATATGTGTTTTGTGGACCTGGAGAAGGCATTCGACGTGTCCCTCGTGGCATCCTGTGGGAGGTACTTTGGGATTATGGGGTTCAGGGCTCGCTGCTATGGGCTTGTTCATTCCCTGTATGACCGGAGTAGGAGCTTGGTTCGCATTGCCGGCAGTAAGTCAGACCTGTTCCCGGTGCATGTTGGACTCCGCCAGGGCTGCCCTTTGTCACCGATTCTGTTCATTATCTTCATGGACAGAATTTCTAGGCGCAGCCAGGGAACGGAGGGTGTCTGTTTTGGTGGCCACAGGATCTCGTCTCTGCTTTTTGCGGACGATGTGGTCCTGTTGGCTTCATCGAATCAAGACTTACAGCGTGCACTGGAGAGGTTTGCAGCCGAGTGCGAAGCGGCGGGGATGAGAATCAGCACCTCCAAATCCGAGGCCATGGTTCTCAGTCGGACAAAGGTGGATTGCCCCCTCCAGGTTAGGGGGGAGTTGCTCCCTCAAGTGGAGGAGTTTAAATATCTCGGGGTCTTGTTCATGAGTGAGGGAAAAATGGAGCGGCAGGTTGACAGACGGATCGGTGCGGCGTCCGCAGTAATGTGCTCATTGTTCCGGTCTGTAGTGGTGAAGAAGGAGCTGAGTCGTAAAGTGAAGCTCTCAATTTACCGGTCAATCTACGTTCCTACCCTCACCTATGGTCATGAACTCTGGATCATGACCGAAAGAATGAGATCGCGGATACAAGCGGCAGAAATGAGTTTCCTCCGCAGAGTGGCTGGGTGCACCCTTAGGGATAGGGTGAGGAGCTCAGTCACCCGGGAGGAGCTCGGAGTAGAGCCGCTGCTCCTCCGCATCGAGAGGAGCCAGTTGAGGTGGCTCAAGCATCTGTTCCAGATGCCTCCTGGACGCCTCCCTGGGGAGGTGTTCCGGGCATGTCCCACTGGGAGGAGGCCTCGGGGCAGACCCAGGACATATTGGAGAGACTACGTCTCCCAGCTGGCCTGGGAACGCCTTGGGGTTCCCCATAGAGGAGCTGGAGGATGTGTGCGGGGAGAGGGAAGTCTGGGGGGCTCTGCTCGGACTACTGCCCCCGCGACCCGGTCCCGGATAAGCGGAGATAGAAGATGAGATGAGAAGATGTCTTTATAATGTATTCTCCATTAGCTCGAAATAAATTTACATTTACATTTATTCATTTAGCAGATGCTTTTGTCCAAAGCAATGTACATCTCAGCAAAAGTACAATTTAATAAATAAATATGTTCAATAATCAGTAAGAGCTACCAAAATTCTCTAATGATTAGTACAATGAAGAAAGTTTTCAAGTCATATAAAGCAGTGTAGTGTGTGTACGGTGTTGTTAACACTTAGAAATTCCAGTTAACCATGAATGCTGAAGCAGGTGATCAGTGAAATCACATAACAGGAGGGAGAGAAGAGACTGAGAGAAGACAGTACCAAAGTCACACACCCAAAATTTGCAATGAGTAGAAATGCATTAAATTTGCCTCACCATACCAACTGTCACTACATCATTCACTGTATTAATTATTAATATTTTACTGCTTATGTAGCACTTTCATTTCTAGCAACTTATTATATAGCTGAATATTTCAAAAGCACTAGTGCAGAATGTGTGTTTTGTTCAAGGGCTCTAACGCAGGAGTCAGATGTGGGCCTTGAAATGGAAAAATACAGGTTGAACGTAAGTCACATGTAAAGCATGTACTACTCATTTTTAATGTTGCTTAAATCATGCAGCACCTTTCAGAAGTATGCAGGCCCTTGACCAGCATCACCATTTTACAGCATCACAGGCGGTACACTGAAATTTTGCTCTTGGTTATATTTTATTTCAAAACACTGAAACTAAAGGTTATTTAAAGGTGACATTGTTTTTTTTATGTTAGAAAACATTTTCACAACATTTTTCAAAAATTAATATGCTAGAATTGAAATTTCACAAGTACTGTATAATAATACAACAGAATCTAGAATACCTAGGATGGGTGGGCAGCCACTGACACTTGGACAAACAGAGGTTTGGAGGTCTGTAGTTTCTTCTTTTCTTTTCCTTCGTGGCCAGTTGGCTATAGCTTTAATACCTAATGATGTACCTGATGATGTAATGCACTTTTTGGGTAGTTCTTGGACATGTGCGTCGCTTGGAGAAAAGTGTCTGCTAAATGAATAAACACACATACACACATCTCACACACATACACACACATATAAAAATTAAACAGCACTGAATATTGTTTTGATTAAGAAAACTGTATTGCTCACATGCTGATTTATTTAACTCACCTGAGTTATTGCTCACCTGCTGTGGCATTGAGATACTCAGGTGTTTGGTATGAAAACACACATCACTTTTCCACCATTTTTCACACAAGAGTATGCTTTGGGTCTCATGCAGGAAGATCCCTCCAGACACAAATCAGCATTTAGTGCAAAGCCTGTAACTGCAGTCTTAACATGCAGACCTAACATACTGTGCCTCACTGCAGGCGTTCTATTCTTTCACTCTTCTGCAGAATGAAGAGGTGCGCAACTGCCACCACAGTGAGACTCTTGTAACAAACTACAAACTGAAGGACCTCTCCACCATGCCTCTGGAAAAGGCCCAGATACAGATCTGCTCATCTGTCACTGCTGGCTCGTCTTGCTCCTCTGCAGTCTTACTTTTTCTACCAGCGAAGCAACTGCTTCCGCCACATCAGCAACTATTTGCTTGTCTTCAACAAATTATATTGAAAAATCACTGCTTTTAATTACGATAAAAGCCTCACAGCCTGTACAGATCCTTAAATGTATATGAGGTGGTGAAAGACCCCACTCACGTCTTCTCCTCTGTCAGCATATTTTCTTTTCATGTACATTCCTGAACATGAAGATGTCCAGTGCAAAAAGCATGTACATATTAACATCAGGGCACTAATCCATATGCATCATCAATGAACAAATCTAAGGGAAGAGTTTACATGTATTTCTGTGGATGGTTTCATTGAGAAGGGCTGACTGTGGGGAGTCATGGGTAAAATAATAATCACACACCCACACACACACACACACACACACACACACACACACACACACACTGACTGAAACTGCTTGTCCCCAGTGGGGTTGCGGCAAGCTGGAGCTTAACCCGGCAATACAGGGCGCAGTGCTGGAGGGGGAGGGGACACACTCAGGACGGGACACCAGTCCATCACAAGGCATCCCAAGCAGGACTCGAACCCTAGGCCCATCAAGAGCAGTCCCCAGCCAAACCTACTGCCCCACCGCACCATCTAAAATAATAATAATTCATCTGACAGATTGTCATTTTACATTTAATCACTTAACCAACAGTTTTCTCCAAAGAAACTTATGATGTTAAGGTACTTACAGTTATTTATTCATTTGGAGCAATTTAGGGTAAGCATATTGTTCAAGGGTACTACAGCCAGAGTGGGAATCAAACTTGCAACCTTTGGGTCAAAGGCAGCAGTGCTAGCCACTATGCTACCATTTTCTGCTTTTATACATTGGACACACACAGGTATTTTATCTGTTGAGCAGATTTGTAGTGGAGTCCATCCTAAAGATGAAATGCTGGAAAGAAGGAATTCCCCAAATACAGATATGCAGTACAGCAGGAATCAAACAAAGTGAATCTTGATATGAGATGGGCTGGTGAAACAGTCAGCTTCACAGCAGTAAATGGCTGTCATTTTCCTTCAACATCTGCAAATTTTTTATCTTTTTATATCACACAGAAGGACTTTGAACTGAGAACACAAAATATTTTGCACCAGTGTAGCTGTGTAGCAAGCTCTTCTCATTGTCTCACATTACTAAATAATAAAAAGAACTCTGTTAAAACCAAATTAATCAGGTAGCCAAGGGTTGTTCACACTCTGAAATAAAACCTGCTGGAATATACAGTATGGCTGTTTTATTTGTCATTCACTATTTAACCTTTATGGCATCTAAACAGGGCAGGAAGTGGCATAGTTGTTAGGGCTTTTCTCCACCTCCTGCTGCAGTACCTACCCTAAATTGATAGAGTGCAACTTACCTTGCTGAATGAATAATTAAATCAGTTGAAGTTTGCCTGTCTAACAGTATAAGTCGCTTTGGACAACAGATTGAGATAAACAAAATGAATAATATCAACAATTACATTAAACTTCTCACTGTTTCAACTGTGTTTTAACAGCTGGTGTTGCCTTACTTGGCCTCTTTGGTCATAGTTTTGAATCCAGCTCAGTCTATGTGGAGTTTGCATGTTCTCCCTGTGTCTGTGTCGGTTTCTGCTGGGTGCTCCTGTTTCCTCCCACAGTACAAGACATGCAGGTCATGTAAACTGGCGGTGCAAGATTTCTCTTAGTGTGTCAATGAGTAGGGGTAAGGCTATAGGGGTGTGTGGTGGCACAGCAGGTTCAGCCAGTGCCTGCTGTTTGTTGGGTCTGGGGTTTGAGCCCTGCTTGGGGTTCCTTGCAGTAAACTGGTGTCCCATCCTGGGTGTTTCCCTTGCACCCTGTGTTGCCAGGTAAGGCTCTGGCTCACTGCGACCCCACTTGGGACAAGTGGTTGTTGATAATGGATAGCTGGATGTGAATGGGTGATGTTTGTGTGTGTGTGTGTGTGTGTGTGTGTGTGTGTGTGTGTGTGTGTGTGTGTGTGTGTGTGGCTACTCTGAGATGTAGTGACATCCTGACCCAGGTGTACCCCATCTCAGCGCTGCTCCCAGTGATTTGCAGATTGGCTTAGGATTGCTGTGACCCAGGACAAGCCAGTGAATAATAGTAGTAGTAGTAACAGTGCAAAAAGGCTTTGAATGACATTTTAGAATTGTTTGCGGGGTTTCCTAGAAACACCACATGTTCACTCCTTGGCAGAGACATTGCTCTGTGAAGGGACAGCTGCCACAGATGCTTACGCTGTTGCCAGGTGTATGTGTGAGTGTGTAAGCGGGAGTATTTGCAATTGCGGGGGCACGCCATCCAGTCCGTGTTTTCTCTGCAACTTGCAGCCTGGGTTCCTCATCCTCCTCATCCCCCTCATCCTCCTCATCCTCTCTGACCCGGCACGCCGAGCCGTTGTGTTGCATCTCTTGTCGTAAGTGTTGGCTGTCGCACGTTTTTCCCTCTGTCTGGGAGGGGAGAGGGCAGGAAATAACGACGAAGGACGAGGGAGGGACACACACACAGAAAAAAAGAGAGAGAAGGGAGTTGGGAGGTGGAGCGCTGACAGCTGGTGCCTGGCCATGCTCCCCAACGGAGCCGGCGCGCCGCCCTTCCCCTTCTCTTCTGGAAGACGCCTCCTGGAAGCCGCGGAGCCGAACCGCTGAGAGAAGAAATGTGTCCGCTGCGCGCTGTGCGCCGGAGCCGGAACCGGAGCCGCAGCCGCAGCCGCGCGGGCCTGGAGCTGCTGTGAGCGGAGCGCGCTGTCTCGCGCCATCGCATCCGTCATATTCATAACGAGTTGCTTGCTCCTCTTTGTCGCTGCGCGTTCAACGTCGGTTTCGGAACAAAATGCGCACGTGACGGATTAATAAACAGACTTCAGGGGCTCCTTGTTAAACGGGGTTGTGACGCCCCCGTCGGCAATGGCGGCGCGTGCTCGCCCCTGGAGCGGCGCTTTGAAGCGGCTGTGAACTGCTGCTCGCGCGGCCACTATGTCGGCACCAGCAGGGGGCCGTGGGGGGCCCACGGAGCTGCCCGACCTCAGCCACCTGACCGAGGAGGAGCGCAGGATCATCCAGGCCGTGATGGAGCGGCAGCGGAAAGAGGAGGAAAAGGAGCAGTCCATGCTCAAGTGAGTGTGTGTGTGTGAGAGAGAGAGAGAGAGAGAGAGAGAGAGAGAGAGAGAGAGAGAGCGAGCGCTGCTTTTAGTTCTCACTTTCACACAAATCGGTGCAAACACACTGGGGGGGCGTTGGCTTGACGGACTAACTGCGATCCATCCGTTCAGCCACGGATGTTTTTTTATTGCTGTTATTACTTTATTATGTGCAATTGTTCGCGGGATCTGTGTGTGTGTGTGTGTGTGCGTGTGCGTGTGTGTGTGAGAGAGAGAGAGAGAGAGAGAGAAACACCACTTCTTCTTTCAGCTCTCACTTTCCCACAAATCGGTGCAAACCCTCTTGGGGGAGGGGGGGGGGCGTTCGGTTAACGGACTAACGGCCGCAAACGACCCATTCAGCCGCAGATAATGTTTTATTATTGCTTTCCTTATTCCTCTTATTATTTTGTTATCATGTGCGATTGTTTTCGGGGGGCTCTGTGTGTGTGTGTGTGTGTGTGTCGCTTTCGGGTTGGGTGAGCAGCAGCCGCCATCTTCGCAGAAGGATCCTCTGGACCACACACACGCACGCACACACACACGCACGCCCTTTAGCGCGGATTACAACACACACGGCCGTGTGAACCCGCAACAGCTCCCTTGGCGCGCAGCGGGCGGCCTCTGGTTCAGATGCATGCGCTGTCCAAGGTGCTGTCGGTGCGGCACTGGCCGGACTGCGGGGAAAACCCGCTTCAGCGCCAGTCGGTAATGCGGACTGGGCTGTTGATCTTGCTGTTATTATGCTGACTTAAAAAAAATCACTTATTTTATTTTATTTTATTTTTTGGATCATAAATCTTCTTTATGAT
Source organism: Scleropages formosus (assembly GCF_900964775.1). Lineage (NCBI taxonomy): Eukaryota > Metazoa > Chordata > Actinopteri > Osteoglossiformes > Osteoglossidae > Scleropages > Scleropages formosus. Next base: position 21,889,223 of record NC_041828.1, on the reverse strand, counting down.
GCAAAGCGGCAACATCACATCTTAATATCAGAACACCCAGAATAATCGGGTGTCATCGGGCCTCAGTGGAGTTACACTACGATATAGTAACACTGGGGGATGCAGAGCGGACACAGAGAGGACACAAGGGAACGTAGAGGGATCATAGAGGAGACACATTCAATTCAGTTCAATTCAATTTATTTTACAGAGCACTCTTCTCACACAGTGACACAGAGCAATGATCAGATATAAAAGGCTGACTATACATTAAATTACTCCAATATCAATTTAATTATTAAACCTATAAGTAAGCCAACTGGCCACTGTGGAAATGAAGAAAAAAACTCCCAGTGGAAAGCCAAGGGAGAAAAAAAAACCTCTGGGGTCCAGGTTCCAGTGGCTGTCCATCCCCCTCGGCATTGTAGATAAAGTAGATTTTTATGTCAACTTAAACGGGTTATAAGATTTGCACAAAATGAATAAAATGTATTTATAAATGCAACATTGTATACACAATTTATAAAATTCTTGCTAGATGCTAATATGTCCCAGTTCACATATGCATATCTCATCCACCAGGGCATACATTCATCAGCTTTCATCAACATGGAGTGCAGGTATCACAGCTGGCCTCTTCAGGTCTGTTTATGGGGAGACAATGCTCAACAAAAGAAAGGGTTAGTAACTGGAGACATAATGAGATTAGAGGATTTTATACTGAAACACAACAGATAAAGCAGGAATCATATCGGTCATGGATGCACCAGAGTGAATATATAAGTCTTAAGGCTGGATTTAAAGGCTGAGACAGTCATGGTATTCCTGGCAGTAACTGGTAGACTATCACAAAGTGTTTCACTCTATTGCTAAAGGCATGCCCTTCTACTGAGATCTTATTGATCACAGGTACTTTAAGGTAACCTGCACCTAATGAAGAAAGAAAATATTGTAGGACATAAGAATCAGTAATTGCCCTAAGGGAAGATGGAGCAATGCTATTGACTGTGTTATAGGTCAAGAGAAAATTTTTATAATCTGTTTCACATTTACCTAAAAGCCAATGCAGTGATTGAAGGACTAGTGTTATATGGTCGTCCTTTCTAGTTCTTGCAGCAATTCTCGCAGCAGCATTTTGTATTACCTGTAACCTGGATACAGTCTGGTACGCAGAACCCGATAGGAGAGCATTACAGAAATCCAACCGACACAAAACAAAAGCATGAACCAGTTTCTCTGCAGTTTCTCCTGCCTATATAAAATTTGCCTTAATTTATCTATATTTCTCAATTGAAGAAAGCACAACTTAGTCAATGTTGCAATATGAGACATAAATGGTAAGTTTAGGTCTAAAACACCCAAAACTTTTACACATTTCATATGCGTGACACTTAATCCATGAGTGATAAAGATTGATGTGACTGTGTCAAGGGTTTCAACATCACAATTCAGCACAAGTGCCTCTGTTTTGTTAGAATTCAGACATAAAAAATTACTCATCCACAACTTTATATTGGTATTACAGTTTGCTAAAGACACAATCTGTGATGAGGCACCAGGCTTAAAAGAAATATATTATTGAGTGTCATCAGGATATGAGTGAAACCTTGCGTTATGCTTATGAATAATATCACCCAGTGGTAATATATAGAGTGAGAACAATAATGGACCCAGTAAATAGCCCTGAGACACACCATATTCAACCACAGCTGAGAATGAAGGGGCGCAGTCATCAGATGTTCGTACAGATACAGTTTGATAAACATGAACTGAACCACTTTTGTGCCTACTAGTCTAAACAGAAATTGAAGTCTTTTGAGTAAGATACCACGCAGCACCTGGTATGCCTGTGATCCAGATCACTTCAGATTTTTCATTTTTATTTATGTTTTACTATTTTGAAATTACTCTCAGGAATATTTGAAAAAATAATTATTACTATGGATGCTATTGTTTGGTCGTCTGCTGGTACATCATGTAACAGTATTTTATCACACCTAATATAGCAAACACATATAAAGGTGCTCTCTGTGAATATGTTTCTCTTCATTGGCACTAATGTTGGCATCTTCAGCTAAAGGCTATGCCAGCACATCATGAGTGTGACAGGTGTCCTGCTGCATTGGGGAGGGGTGGTGGTGGTCCTGGCACTGAGAAGCTGGCAGTACTGAGTGTCTTCTGTGTGAGGATCTGTGGGGGCTCAGAAACTGGGCTTCAGTAAACTTCACTTACAGCTACACTGATTCATTTAACAGACGTTTTTCTCCAAAGTGTCGTAGAGCTTAACGTAAACAGAGTGAATCAGCCACACACAAAGAGCTTTAGACACATGCAGTGCATTGTGAAAGCACAGTCAGTGTGTCCAACAGCACCCTTTTCACCATCACACATTTCACAGTAGCTGCACATGTAACCTATAGGAAGTACAGAGGTGATCCTCACAGATGGGTGTGACGTGAGTTTAAGGAGCAGTCAAGAGATCAGAAAAGTGGCTCTGAAAGATATGGCTTTGAGACTTGAATTTTGAGAGGAACTCTGAGGGTCAAAGATAGTTGGAGGCAGAAAAGAGAATTTATGAACTTTTGATTTTGGACCTCCTGCAAGTAGGACCACCAAGGAGAAGGAGGTGGAGTGCGTTCGTCAGAGATGGCAGAGTTACTGCAGGTCATAAGGTCAGCTCCTGAACCCTGACATCACCCCGATTTTGTGCACTTTCCTCAAGTTGCTTATCTAAACCACATCGCTGGTTTTGTGAAATTTTTTTTCTTGCCCTTTTTTGGTCATTTAAAGATGTTTTGAAATATATATTTCACACTACAGTCTTTTTTATTTGTTAGTGAAGCAGCTGGGGTTAAGTACAAGTCCCCTTCCTTGTCATTCCATTCGGTCACGAGTTTGCATCTGTAACCACTCAGGTCTGTCTCAACTTTGTCTCCAGTTATGGTTGCTGATACAGTATATTATAAAGTAGAATACATTGTGTTTATTGTGAGTATGGTTAAAGGGAAACCCTGAGCTGCAGTGACACTGTGGGCAAGCGTATATGTCGAGGAGCCCCACAAGAGATCAGTCACAGGCTTTGGACACAAAGAGTTTGTGTCTTCTGTCCTTCTTCAGAAAGTCTGGTGCAAATGTGAACAGAGACAGAGGAGTTTCTCTCTGTCACAGAAAGACCAGCACATTCGCACACATTTGTGACAAGCAGCACACAAAAATCTGAAGGAAGTCTTGCTTCAACCCTGCGATGGACTGGTGTCATGTCCATGCACCCCATGCTTATCTTGACAAGTGATTAACAAAAATAAATGAGTGAAGTCTTACTACATGCATAGACCTGTACATTTTTGTCTTTATAATCCCAGTTTTTCCTTGCTTTTAATGAAAAGTTAAAAAAACTGAACCTATGCAGTGTTTGGAGGCCATGATGGTGCTACCAAGCCATACATCAGCACATCATGTGGCCGCTTCCTCTCTCACTCACACTTCTCCTCATTAAGTCTTTGTTCTGCAGCTGCCTTCAGAAGAATTAAAGCCCTCATTCTGGGGGAAGTACTTTTGCTTTAAAGGTTAAAATGAATCTGATAGATGCCATGCTGTGTACTGAATTCAGCCACAAACCTCCCAGTTACACTTTATTGTGGGGCTTTAAATTCACATCGTGATTGTTCTGTAGTTAAAGCAGCTCTTTCATACAATTCTGTATATTTTTAGAATTTCATTCAGTCTCTGTATTTTTTTCTAACTTGCTGCTCCAGAAAATTGTGTGTGTGTGTCTGTGTGTGTGTGTATGTGTGTGTGTGTGCGCGCGCGCGCACATTCATTTGTTCGTATTTGATATGTAAGGCTCCAGGTTAATCATCATCTGTTATCATTTTCCTGACACACTCATCTGGTTATATGTGAATAAAATGTTCTTTTTTAACAAAAAACAACATAATATTACAAAAAAAAGACAGAATAATAGATGTGTCATGTGGCGGGTGGTGCAGTATGTACTACACTTCCTTACCGAATCTGCATTTATATAAAAAAATAAAATATAATGTGATGTTTACTTTTGTAAATAAAATTTTTTATGTTACTTTTAATAGAACTAAACTGTGTTTTTGTCCCTTGTTTATCTTCAATCTTCAGTTCCATAATAGTTAAGGGGGTTTGAGACCCCCACTGTTTCATTGTTGTGTGTTTCCGGAACTTTATCTCATATGCTGTGGTAAAACACCACACTGTACATAAGAGTGAAACTGTCAGTCAGAATCATCTTCCACGTGAGATGCTAACAATATTAAGAACATGTGTCTTCATGGTATATGTACATGGAAACCTTCTGTTTGTCTTGGTGACTGGTAGTGTCTCAATGATGCTGTTCGAGACTGACCGCTAGGGGTCACACTCGAGGGTGGTGTACTGTTCAAGTGTGGAGTTTGGGTCCAGGGAGAGGGGGTCTTCACTTGAGGGGGTAGTTATAGCATTCTCTTGCTCTGCCTGTCACCAAGGAGCTGTCACTGGACACAGGCCTGATGTTCATGTCTTCCTGAGTCTCCCCAGCAGGCAGTGTAGTGAGGGAGGGCCCTGATGAAGCTCTAACTGCTGTGCCACCTGCTGGCCCATTGTATCACTGAGCAAAGCATCCAGTGAGGGACCAAATGAAGTGTGACATGTTCCTAATTGACAGTCATTCTGCTGCCACGCCCCCTGTGGCTGGGCCTGGGCCACACAAACTGAACACACTTCTGCTCATGTCATGGTGAAGTGTGTGAGCTTCCATAGCAATGGAAAATGCATGGAACAGTAATTTTTGCAAAAATTAGGTTTTTTGAAAGAAAAATTACGTAAATACTGCTTTCCCAACTGCAGGCAACACTGTACTTCAAAACAAGTATTGTACCTTGACAACATACCATACTATAGCACGATGGTTAATTTCAACTAGGAGGTTAGAGACCCATGATAGGCCCAACTTTTCAACAAGGTTACATCTCTTGTCAATAGTGTCAGCTGTTGTGCATTTGTCCATCTGTTTGGGAGGGGAGAGGGCAGGAAATACATTTAGTGAGAGACAGCACATCAGATGTGGGTTTAGACATGGATTTGAATCCAGCTCAGTATCTGTGTAGTTTACATATTCTCCCCCTGTTCATGTGGGTTTCCTCTCACATTTACAGTTATTCACTTAGCAGACACTTTTCTCTGAAGCAACTTACAATTGATACAATGGAGTGTTACTAGCCCACACACCTTATTCACCAAGGTGACTTACACTGCTAGATATACTACTTACGATGGGTTACTCATCCACACATCAGTGAAACACACTCTCTTTGTGTCACTCACATACTATGGGGGAACCTGAACATCATGTCTTTGGACTGTGGGAGGAAACCAGAGCACCCGGAGGAAACCCGCACAGGAAGAACATGCAAATTCCACACAGACTGAGCAGGGATCATACCCATGTTCTCTCGCACCACCCAGGCACTGTGAGACAGCAGCTCTACTCGCTGTGCCACCGTGTTCTCACAGTCTAACTGCATGTATTTCAGGTGGACTGGTGACTCTAAATTGACCTTAGTGTGTGCAGCTACTCTGTGATGGACTGTCCAGGGTGTAGCTCTCCTAGCTCAAAACCCAGTGTTTTTGCGATAGGCTCTAGACCACTGCAATTCTATATTAGGGCAAGTGGTGAATGATAATGAACGAACGAATGAACGAGCGAATGAATGAATGAACAAATGGACAGACATTAGTAAAAGCATCCAGGTATATGAATACTTCCACCTTACACCTGTAAGCTAGTACTTCAGTCCTGAGGGGCCTCTGTACAACCCATTCATTTCGGTTGCCAGGCCTGCTGCTTGGACCACAAATCACCTTGAGGTCACTGGACCAAGGGCTTCAGGTATGCTGAGGCCTTGGGGTCCTCAGGACAGACCTGTGGCGACTGGTACACAGCACTGGGAGCCCAGTCAGGTTGGACAGACCAGTAATCACATCACAAACAAGGTATCGCTGTGCAACCCATCCTGACCTTTGGGCATATGACTAAGGTAACATGCATTCTGCAAAGGGACAGAAATGAGCAGCAGGTCAGGATCAAGCACCCATGTGGTATGCAGGACACATGAGATGTGAGATTCATGTTCCAGAGGATGGCAGTGGGAGGAGCTCTTGGTACCAGCGGAGGATATTTCAGTTGTTGATGATTTTGAGCCTCGTAACTCCATCCACATCAACATGAAACACATTTGCAACATACTCAGAGATGGACAACAGTGTCCCACTGAGCTGCTGCACAGCTGTCAATGTGTAAAAAAGTCTGCACTGAGTCAGTCAAAAGTAAAATAAATCCATGAATAAATAAACAAAAAGAGAGCACAGACGCTGGACAGGAGTGTTGGGTCAAGTGAGTGCTGGGTGCTGGCTGAGTGGTCGAGGGGTTTGCGGTCAGTGATCGTGTTGCTTCCCTCAGTGGTGCTCATTTGGAAGTGGACAAATCACCATGGTGACAGAGAGGAGATGCCAAGGGGACAGGGAGGAGATCCTTGGGCACACAAAGGAGGCGTCATTTGCTCTGCTGCCCATAGAAAGACCCAGCCCATAGAAAGTCCTGTTTGCATTTGGACCAAAAAGTAATCAAGAGTCCACAAGATCACCTGCGGTTCTCATGCTGCTCATTCATCAAAGGACATCCTCCTTCCACTGGGTCTTTGACTGGATCAGTCTGATTCTGCAGGATGGTTTCTCCTGGCCCCCACTCGCTCTGAGAGCTCCTGTGTTCAGCATTGTCCAGCTCTTCAGCAACTGGCAAGAGTACAGGAATTTCTAGCGCATTCTATCTAAGCCAAAAAAGTGGAGGAGCTCTACTGGGTGGTGCTCTTAAGGCTTCCTGTGTACTTACCAGGTGCATTCTGGGAGGGCATGTGACGGATTGTGGGAGGGGGAGCGGGGCCAGCTGTCAGCTGCAGCTTACTGGGTTCCCTCTCACCCGAGGTCCATGTGTGTGTGATCTGACATGTTTAACACTGCCGTGTACAGTATGTCCATCAGTCGAAACTGCACACACCAAGCCACAGCAGGTCATGACAGGTACCACCTGGTGACCGACGTCTGTTAGCTCTGCAGTGACCACAGCTGAGCAGGAGCACGCAGTCCCAGTGCATGCTGTGTCCTTCTCTTAACAACAGCTTCTTGGTTAGAAGGCTGTGACCTGAAGAGCTGGGCTGCCTTTTGCCCTAAACTGGTGTGCTGCGGAGGTGTGAGAACAGGATCTCTGGGCACTGGGCCAGCAAGAGGAAGAGGGAGGAGATGTGAAGAGCTGGGTGAAGCTAAGAGGGTTGGAGACAGGGCTGACCGAGTACAGCCATACTGACTGGACACTTTAGGTTCTCACATTGTTTGTACAGAATCTATACAGCAGCTCCGCGCCTTCATTTTCAAATGATTAAACATTTTGATGATACAAACTTCTTTGAAAAGTCTTCAGTGTATATTTCTGTCATAAAGAGAGCAGGCATATCAACTCACATTTTGCACCAAGGTGTCGTTCGAAGCGCTGACAAACAGCAATGATGAACAGTAAATGCACTGTGTTTTTCACAAGAGTGGAGAAGGTGGACAAGAATTAAAGGGAAGGTGAACAAGGTGTAGATGATCCTAAGGCTCTATATCTACCAGATTTGAGTGATCAGTGAAGTGCTGTCTCTCTGTCATCCTCCATTTCCGTGTAATAGCTCTGGCTCCAAGTTGATGTACAGTTGTGGTTAAAGGTAAATAACATACAACTTACTTGGGTAAAAACAAAAAAAATCTTATATTTATCCCTATATTTCTTATTATCATGCTTATATTGGGTACTGGTAACTTTTGCGTGATGTGCTGGGTGAAAGAAGGCAACCAGCAGCTGCAGCTGACCACCAACATGCTGCTGTTGCTCCATCCACTTATTGGGCTTTCTTATTTGCACCATATCGTCAGTACTTCTCCCAGGGGACGCAGAATGCCTAGGCAAGTGCACAAGGCATCCCGACTCACCACAGAGAATGGCTGTCTTCCCCCTCACCATCCTCAGTCTGCTGGATGGGAGGAGACAGTCTAGCTCTGTTTCTGTTGGGAAACTCCAGCTGTTACCTCCCACCCTGTCCAAGCTGTTGAAATTTACATTTCGTGTCTTCATTTAGCAGATACTTTTCTCCAGCATGATTTACAGTTATTGAGTCCAAGAGCACCATTTTTGCTGGCACACACTAAACCTGCAGCCACATAGAGAATTAGAAGAAAACAGAATTATAGAAGCGACGAGGATCCCCTCACCCGCTCTGTGTCACAGTCCACATAGAGACGTTGAGCAAGGAACCAACTCTAGGCCCCAACACAGTTTGTAAGTGAGGGAACAGCAGTGGTGAAGATCTGACCTATGGAACATGAAAAAGAAAGTGCTGGAAGGGGAAATGGCAGCGGGATGAGTGCTCAGTGTGGTACTCCTCTGTCACCTCACTCACCCACTAACATCTGCCTCATCTGTCCACAGCTGGCCAGAGGTACCATCCTCCTGCAGAAACCTGTCTGGAACTTGGGTTTATATCAAACAGGTCCACGGTGGTTTTACTTACTAGTTCCACCACCCTGTGCCCTTGATAAGACCGGATTTCTCAATGCTGAGTGTCTGCCTTGCTTGTTCCTGGGGACACACACCTGCTTTCTTGTGCCTTACTGCCATCCAGGAGTCATAGGTGTGTCATTTCTGTCCACGTGGTGTGGCGTCGCTTGGTTCTGCTCTTTGAGATGCCTCCTAAATCTAATTATTGTCCTGATGCCATTAACTCAACGCCTTGGATTACTTAGTAGCCTTATGGACAGGCTCTGCACCCAAAGCTGGTTTAGCCACTGTTCCCTGAGCCCTGCTACCACACACACACTGCACACACACGGAGCTGCAGCTTGAGGCTCCCTACTGTACTGTGGTGCATGGACTGGACTTTTTGCCAAATCGTTGCACATTGAGCTTTCATTCTGTGGGACATATTAACCCATAGAAAAACTTTACATGGAGCACTTTAGCTCACATTGGGGGTTGCGGTTGCACACAGGGTCACATCTGTGTGTAGTATGGGGTTTCAGTGCTTTTTACTGTATTGCCGCAGGGTAAATACTGTGCTCAGGGGTGCCAGTGCAGCATGTGGGAGCTACACTACTTGCTGATTACTAACATCTGATACATACAGTGGAAGCCACTCTGGCTGGCTCACCAGTAGAAAGCATATTATTATTATTATTATTATTATTATTATTATTAGTAGTAGTAGTAGTAATAGTAGTAGTAGTATCATATAGCCTGGTTTGAGAGCAATCTGCTCATCTGCTGTGTTGGGTGACTGTGCACAGCACAGTAATGATAATGATAATGATAATGGTAATGATAATGATAATGATAATGATGGCATGATTTCGGTGTTGTGTGAAGCCACACCTGGCTGAACTGCCCACAGCACCACTCACAGGTTACACCTCCCAGTGTCAGCAGCCCTGAAATCCACCTGGGAGAGATACAATGTATGTGTGTGTGTGTGTGTGTGTGTGTGTGTGTGTGTGTGTGTGTGGCACAGGTGTGTTATTGTGTTATTGCAGTCTGTCCGAAGACACAGCTGGACCATGATTTATTCCTCTGCAGATCTCTCACACACGGCACTGTGTGTATGATGAGGTGTGCAGTTTATGATTCCCTCTGTGATGCGTGTTCTCGGTGTCCCTGGGTTTCCTGTCTGCCTTGACGCAGTGCCTGGTCACATCCACTGCTCCTTGCCCAGACAGGGCCCTGCCCTTCAAACCATGCATATGCCACATGTACTGTGTCTCTGGGGCAATATTTAGACTGACCTGAGTGAGCCGATCTTTGCCTGCAAAGCTAAATTGGGCATCAGGGTCAGTGACTTAGAGCCTGACAGCTCATTGGCCAAAAAGGGCTCTAATCTTATTAGAGCTTCCAAGGGTCATTAGAACTGGTGACCTGCTGCACCAGGTACAGCTGCATGGAATGTCCAGTCAGAGGAGCTACTGAGCAGCTGGGGGGGGGGGGGGGGGGGGTGTCTCAGATGGAAGGTTGTGCCACCGCATCATTTCTTACAGTGACTTGCCATCTTCAGTTGTGTCATCAGTCAAAATCACACTCAGGGGTTTCACTCATTTTTGGCACTGTGCTTCATGTAGTAGTGGCAGCAGAGAAGGTGCCCAAGACCACCACTGTGCAGCAGGCATCTTTGGACACACTGCGCTTCATCGCCCTCTGCATGGTCACAGTAGTCAGCATGTGCAGAGGAGCTCCAAAGGCCCCCCATTTGTTCAGTATGCAGCACCAGTTTGTACGGAACTCCTCCCATTTGCTGCCCTCTTCCACATTGCAGAAGTGGAGGAGATGAAAGCCTGGACTGTCCCTCGTGAACCTTGCAGTGAACACACACCTGGTGCTTTATCAGCTTACTCACACACCACAAAAACTTTCAGTGATGTGTTTGTGTGCCTCTGTGTGTGTGTGTGTGTGTGTGTACGTGTGTGTGTGTGCGCGGGTCTACGTGTTTCCCTTTCTCTGCTTCTTCCCTTACCGAGAGACTCTGATGGAGATTCTTGAAAAGTAGTTGATAGCTGAGTCTATCGGAGGCGAGGAGACACTGAAATGTGTGAATCCCTTCCTCCTCATTTCTGTGTATTGTCTTCTTCCTCTCTTCTTTCCATTGGGTCTCTTTTCATACTGTGCTGTGTCTGTCTGCATGCCGCTTACCTTCAGTTGGAGTTCTTCTTCACACCTTCACCTTCTGTGTGCAAACCTGTCTTTCTAGGGACAAGGAGGAACAAAAGCCTCAGGCACCACAGTAAGTAACACATTACCCAGAGTGCTCTGGGCTTGGATTCCTCTTCCTGCCATTTTGTGCCCTGTGCTTCCTGTAGTGTCCAGTTCCGATTCCCCGAGGCAGCTGTGCCATCGCCTGCTTCGGAACATGCCTATAGGAGCGCTGTGTGAAGCCTGTGCAGCGCGCACATGCACATACACATACATACACAAAAGCACACATACACACATACGGCCGCATAAACACGCACACACAGAGACACACACAAACAAGCCCTGACTGTCTACAGGACCCCTGTGTAACTTGTCATGGCCCTCCACCCCCCTCAGGCTTCAGCCTCCCTGCTTTGTATCTCTTGTTCTCTTTCCCATTGTGTCCCTTCTGTGCTTTTTGCCTCCTTTATGTGATTCTAGTCCCTGCTGCTACTTGCGGGAGTCCAGTGGAGCGCAATCACGCGATCACCATTGCAGAGCGCTCGTCTCGCTGACAGCGCTGCCTGTGAGCTCACCAGTGACACTGCTCCCTTTCCTGTCATTGGCTAACATGAAAGGAGATGTGGCTCTGGGAGGCGTCACCTGTCGTTTCTTAGCCATGTGTGCTTGTTTGAACAGGTGGTTTCCCTTTAGTGGGATCACTGAGCTGGTAAATAACGTTCTGCAGCCCCAGCAAAAATCCTCGCCAGAGAAGGAGCCAGAGACGTAAGTAGAGTGCTGGAGCACACAAGCTCTCCTGTGTTTGAACTGTGTTGCTGCTGTGGCTCGAACCATGGCCACCATCCCAATCCACTGTACTCAGCATTGTGTGACCCTGATTACTTTGTTGTTCTGATGTTACAGAACCAAAGCTATCTGCAAAATAATGATTGATTTAAGCCAGAAATAGACACTACAGTACTGTATGTAATATTAGACATGACACTGAGATTGACTCATTGAGCAGACATTTCTCTCCAAAGCGACGTGCATCTCAGAGGACAGTACAGAAAGTGCATCATATCAACAGAAGGATATGCATATATGGATATATGGATGCAGACATGTGATTCTCGAGTACAGTCAGTGTGTCACATACTATTATACAGTATGAACCTGTTCACATCACATGAGCAGCTACATTTAAGCTTTTCAATCATTAAACAAATTGTTATCTAGCATCCATCCATTTTTGGTGGCAATAAGGAGAGCAGAAAAGCCCAGACATCCCTGTCCCTCGCAACTTCCTCCAGCTGAACTTGGGGGATCCCCAGCCGCTCCCAGGCCAACTGGGAGATATAATCTCTCCAGCAGGTCCTGGGCTGACCTCGGGGCCTCGTCCCAGTTGGCTGTGCCTGGTATACCTTCAAAGGGAGGTGCCCTGGGGGCATCCTTACCAGATGCCCGAACCACCTCAACTGCGTCCTCTCAATGCAGAGAGTAGTGGCTATACTCTGAGTTCCTCCCGGATGTCCCAACTCCTCACCATGTCACGGAGATTGAGTCCCAACACCCTGCGGAGAAAACTCATTTCAGCTGCTTGTATCCACGATCTTATTCTTTCAGTCATTACCCAGAGTTCATGACCATAGGTAAGGGTAGGGATGTAGACCGACCAGTAAATATTTGTCTCCCTCTTCACCACTGCAGTCCAGTACAGCAACCGCATTACTGCTGCCTCTGCTCCCAGTCTGCAGCTGATCTTACACTCCCTTCTCCCCTCACTCGTGAACATGATCCCAAGATACTTGAACTCCTCCACCTGGGGCAAATTCTCTCCCCTTTCCTGAAGGGGGCATGCCATCCTTTTCTGTGAGAGAACCATGGACTCAGACTTGGAGATTCTGATCCTCATACCAACTGCTTCACACTCAGCTGCAAACCGTTCTAGTGCATGCTGGAGGCATCCATGTGACAGTGCCAAAAGGACAACATCATCTGCAAAAAGCAAATACATCACCTTCTGGCTCCCACATAGAAGGCCCTCCTGACCTCGGCTGTGCCTTGATATCCCGTCCATAAAAATTACAAACTAGAATAGGGACAAGGCACAACCTTGGCAGAGCTTTATGTAATGCTGAGTATGTGGACACAGCTCCCACTTCGTGTGTACAGAGTCTGAATGGCCCGCAGCAGTGGCCCCAGCACCCCATACTCCTGAAGCACCTCCCACAGAATTTCTTGGGGAACACAGTAGGTCTTCTGCAAGTCCACAAAACACATGTAGATTAGATTAGCAAACTCCCATGCCCCCTCAATTATCTCTGAGTGTCATGGCTGGGTCTGGAAGGAAGCGGCGGACCCAAGTGCAGAGCAGTGTACGTGGAGTATTCGGGGAAATCCAAGAGAGGAGGTCAGAGAACAGGCGATGGGTCTTCGAGGTGCGAACGTCGTAACAGGAAGAATCCAAAAGGCGAGGTCGGTACACAGGCAAGAGGTCGATGATCATAAAGAGGTACAGGATTGTGGGAACAAGGGACGGGATCGGGGAAGGCGTTCGGGAACAGGAATTAGCTAGGAAGTCGCAAATGAGAATGTTGAACAAGGTTCCGCATCAGCTGCTGGTCTGACGCAGCCTTTTATGCCCCAGTCTGCGTTGCGTCCCAGGTGTTCCGTGTCGGCTCGGAGGTGTGGGCGTGGCAGTACCCCCCCCAAGGAGCGGCCCCGAACACCCGAGGGCGACCAGGGGGATGGCCTCGAGGCCGGGGTGCGGGCCGATCCGGATGACTCCTGTGGAAGTCGGCGATGAGGCTCGGATCTAGGATGTCTCATGCTGCCACCCAGCAACGTTCCTCAGGCCTGTATCCTTCCCAATCTACCAGATACTGAAGGACCCCTCCACGGCGTCGGGAATCCAGGAGTGCCTGTACAGCATAAGCGAGTGCGCCACCGTCGGGCAGCAGTATTGGAGCTGGAGGCGCGGTAGCTGGCTGGTGTAGTGAGGTGGTCAAGGGCTTGAGGAAGGACACGTGGAACGTTGGATATGTACGCAGGTGTTGGGGCAGTTGCAGGCGATACGAGACCGGGGTTACTTTGCGGGTAATCTTAAAGGGTCCTATGTACCTTGGGCTGAGTTTCTTTGACATGTAGGGTCCTTGGAGACCTCGGGTTGATAGCCATACCCTCTGTCCTGGTGTGAGGGAGAGGTGCCGCTGATGTAGATCTGCTTGATGCTTGATACGGTTTTGCGATTCAAGGTGGTGTCGTCTGACAGCTGCCCATACCTCGCTGCTGGTCCGGTACCAAGAGTCCACAGCTGGCACGTCGCTGGATCCCGGTTGCCATGGGAACAGCGGCGGCTGGTACCCTAGGATGCACTGGAACAGGGAGACACCTGTAGAAGTATGGGTGAGCGTATTGTGGGCATATTCTGCCCATGGAAGATATCGAACCCACTGAGTTGGGTGTTCAAGACAGTAGCTTCTGAGGTACCGACCAATATCTTGCTGTAGCCGTTCTACCTGCCCATTGGCTTGAGGGTGGTATCCCGATGTCACACTCACCGTGACTCCGAGTTTTTTCCAAAAAGCCCTCCAGACCCACGATGTGAACTGAGGACCCCGGTCGGACACTATGTCTTCGGGTATACTGTAGAGCCAGAATACATGATGAAACAGCAACTCTGCGGTCTCCAAGGCGGAGGGGAGCTTGGGCAGAGGAATCAAGCGACAGCCCTTGGAAAATCGATCGATTACCGTCAATATGGAGGTCTTACCCTCGGACAGAGGGAGGTCCACCAAGAAGTCTAATGCTAGGTGCGTCCAGGGACGGTTGGGTACTGGCAGGGGTTCCAGGAGCCCCGCCGGACTCTGATTTGAAGCCTTGGACTGAGCACAGACTGGACACGCCCTGATGTAGTCCTGTACATCCTCTTGGAGGGATGGCCACCAGTAGAGCTGCTGTATTCTTGCCTGTGTCTTCCCAAACCCTGGGTGCCCCACGGCTGGATGGTCATGGGCCCATTGTAGGAGTGTGGTTCTCAGACCTGGGGGAACGTATTGTTTTCCGGAAGGTTTACCTGGTGGTTTGGGGTCTGCTTGTTGTGCTTGGGCCAGGTCCTGGGTGAAGTCCCACTGAACAGGTGCCACAAAGCAGGATCTGGGCAGAATGTAGTCTGGTTCCTGTTTCTCCTGCGTTTCGTCATGAAGCCGGGAAAGGGCGACCGCTTTGATGTTTTTTGGACCTGGTCTGTAAATGACAGTAAAGTTGAATCGAGAAAAGAACAGCGCCCACCTGGCCTGACGTGTATTGAGACGCCGTGCTGTCTGCAGATATTGTAAATTCCTATGATCAGTTAGTACCAAAAAAAGGTGTTGTGCCCCTTCCAGCCAATGTCTCCACTCTTCTAGGGCTAACTTGATTGCTAGCAGCTCTCTATTCCATATGTCGTAGTTTCGTTCGGCATCAGACAGTTTCCTGGAAAAAAATGCACAAGGATATAATTTCACGGGCTTACCTTGCCTCTGTGAAAGAACAGCGCCTACCCCTGACTCTGAGGCATCCACCTCAACCACGAATGGCAACTCTGGGTCGGGTTGATGCAGGATGGGGGCTGTAGAAAACTTGTGTTTGAGGGTCTCGAAGGCTCGTTGGGCTTCTTGGTTCCACGGGAGACGAGGGGTTTTACTCGCTGTAAGCGCTGTCAGTGGTGCGACGATCATGCTGAAGTTCCTGATGAACCGGCGGTAAAAATTGGAGAACCCCAAAAATCGCTGGAGAGCCTTAGTGGTGGTCGGGCGAGTCCATTGCTGGATGGTCTGGACCTTACCAGGATCCATAGCAATGCCATCTCGGGTGAGTATGAACCCCAAGAAGGAGACTTGCTGCTTGTGGAATTCACACTTCTCCAACTTCACATATAATCTGTTTTGCAACAGTCTCTGGAGCACCTGTCGGACTGTCAGTACATGCCTGGCCAACGTATCAGAATAAATCAGGATATCGTCAAGATATACCAGGACGCCATTGTTGATCATGTCCCCGAGCACATGATTTACAAATGTCTGAAAGACACTGGGTGCGTTCGCAAGACCAAAAGGCATAACCAGGTATTCGTAATGACCCAGGGTGGTACTGAAAGCAGTCTTCCATTCGTCACCCTCCTGGATATGGACTAAATTGTATGCACTTCTCAGGTCTAGCTTCGTGAACCATTGCGCCTGCTGGATGTTCTCAAGGGCAGCTGTGATCAAAGGCAGAGGGTGTGGGTATTTCACGCAAATGCTATTCAGCCCCCGATAGTCAATACAGGGGCATAGCCCCCCATCTTTCTTTTCGATGAAGAAAAACTGGGCAGACGTGGGTGACGTGGATGGCCATATGATTCCTGTTTCTAAAGCTTTGGTGATATAGGTCTGGAGGGCTAATTGCTCGGGTCTGGACAAAGGATAAATGCGACTACGAGGAGGTGTGGTACCTGGCAGGAGATCAATTGCACAGTCCCACGGGCGATGCGGTGGTAGCTCGGATGCGTGTCTTTTGCTAAAAACCTCAGCAAGGTCCTGATACTCAGGAGGAACTGGCACCTATAGGGCAGATTCTGAGCCTTCTATGGACATAGCTCAGTGCTGTAAACAAGGGGCATACTGGAAAAAACGAGTTCACACTGAAACAAGAAACCTTCACATTGCGCTGGGGTCCCGTCAAAGCCGGTCGGGGGAGACAAGTGGAAACCGCGTGAGAGAGCTGGAGTTGCGTTCGACGAGTCAGGTGCTGCAAGACCGGCTGCGCATTTCTCAATGGGCTGTGTGAGCGCCCGCGACGTATTTAGCACGCTTACCACCTGGTTGTAGGAGGTGATGAGGTTGTGGAGCGTCTGTTCCATACCGGCCAAGCGGGCTTCGCGAGAGCCCAACTCCGCCTGTAGACGGTTCATCTCCGCTGGGTCCGTATTCAAGGCGGAACCTTCTGTCATGGCTGGGTCTGGAAGGAAGCGGCAGACCCAAGTGCAGAGCAGTGTACGTGGAGTATTCGGGGAAATCCAAGAGAGGAGGTCAGAGAACAGGCGATGGGTCTTCGAGGTGCGAACGTCGTAACAGGGAGAATCCAAAAGGCGAGGTCGGTACACAGGCAAGAGGTCGATGATCATAAAGAGGTACAGGATCGTGGGAACAAGGGACGGGATCAGGGAAGGCGTTCGGGAACAGGAATTAGCTAGGAAGTTGCAAATGAGAATGCTGAACAAGTTTCCGCATCAGCTGCTGGTCTGACGCAGCCTTTTATGCCCCAGTCTGCGTTGCGCCCCAGGTGTTCCGTGTCGGCTCGAGGTGTGGGCGTGGCACTGAGAGTGTGAAAGCTGGTCCACTGTTCCACAACCAGGAAGGAATCTGCATTGTTCCTGTTGAATCAGACGTTCAACTATCGGCCAGAGCCTCCTTTCTAGTACCCTGGCATAGACTTTCCCAAGGAGGCTGAGAAGTGTGATACCCCGATAGTTGGCACACATTCTCCAGTCCCCTTTCTTAAAGATAGGGACCACCACCCCAGTTTACCTATCCAAAGGCACTGTCCCCAAAGTCCATGCAACATTGCAGAGGCATGTCAGCCATGACAGCCCCACAACATCCAGAGCAGTAAGTAGTTCTGGGTGAATCTCATCCACCCCTGGTGCTTTGCCACTGAGGAGCTTTCCACCTACTTCAGTGTCTTCCTTCAGGGAAATGGACTCTGATACCCCAGAAGCCTCGGGCCCTGACTCCTGTTAGGGAGGCACATGTCTCTTGTTTACGAGTTCCTCAAAGTGCTCCTTCCACCTCCCGACAATGTCCTCATTTGAGGTCAGAGTTTCTCCATCTTTACTGAGCACAGCTTGAGTGAAGCTCCTCCGACCCCTCCGGAGCTGCCAGATGGTTCTCCAGAACCTCTTTGAGGCTGACCGAAAGTAATTTTCTGTGACCTCTCCAAACTCTTCCCATGCTCTGGATTTTGCTTCTGCAACCACAGCCGACTTTTTGCCTGATGGTACCTATCTGCTAGTCAGGAGTCCTCAGAGCCAACCAGTCCCTAAAAGCCTCCTTCTTCAGCTTGACTGCTTCTGTCACCACCGGTGTCCACCAAAAGGTTTTTGGGTTGCTGCTGTGACTGGCACCCATAAGCTTTTGGCCACAGCTGCGCCTGTTTGCTTCCACAATGGAGGTTTTGAACAGGGTCCATTCAGACTCCATGTCCCCTCCCTCCTCCAGGACCTGCGAAAAGTTCTCACAGAGGTGGGAGTTAAAATCATTCCAGATAGGGTCCTCTGACAGTTGTTCCGAGCACACCCTCACTAAACGCTCAGGTTTACCAGGTCTGTCCATCCCATGTGATCCAACTCCCCAGCAGATGGTGATCGGTTGACAGCTGAGCACCTCTCTTCACTGGAGTGTCCAGAACATGTGACCTCAAGTCAGATGAAACAACTACAAAGTCAATTATTGACCTTTGGCCCAAGGAGCTCTGGTACCAAGTACACTTATAAGCCTCTGCAATAGACGAAGCCAGACAGTAGGTGCAGTGCTCACCTGTTGGCGTGTTTTATTCACTCAGTTGTCAGTGAGGAGGCAAGGGGGGGAAAGGGGGAACCGGGAACGGATGGGAAAGGGGATTTGACTCAGTCTTGTCGGTGTCATCCACAGGCTCAAGGTCAGGGTCTTGATGAGGGCGTGATCGGGCTCGTGTTTGGGGTCGTGTTCATTCTCTCGCTCGTGCTCTCCTCCTCCATCGCTCGCCTTCACTGTTGAGCCCGGGGGAAGAAATAGCGGTAGTAATTAGTGGCTCCCTTGTCCCCGTCTCCGCCCCCCTCCTCGGCAGCCTCGGTGTTACAGCCTCCTTGTGTTCGACAATGGTGTTAGTTATGGACAAACCATGACTAGTGCAGAAGTCCAATAACATTTCACCATTTGGGTTTAGATCAGGCAAGCCGTTCTTCCCAATCACCCCACTCCAGATTTCCCAGTCATTGTCAACGTGAGCGTTGAAGTCCCCCAGCATGACTATGGAGTCTGTAGATGGGGCCCTGTCCAGAACCCCACCCACTCTCTCCAAGAAGATTGAATACTCTAAACTGCTGTTTGGTGCATAAGCACACACAACAGTGCGAGTTTTCCTCTCTGCGACCTTAAGTCACTTTGAGGTAACCCTCTCGTCCACTGGGACATACTCCAACTGTACAACAGCCAGTCAGAGGCTTGTGAGTATTCCCACACCAGCCCGGTGCCTCTCACCCTGTGCAACTCCTGAGTAGGAGAGAGACCACCACCTATCGAGGGGTTTGGTTCCAGAGCCAACATTGTGAGTGGAGGTGAGCCTAACTAAAACTATAAACTAAATATAAGGGTGAACATGAAGAATTAACACATGAACAAGTGTGTTTGGGAACCCATGGCAGATCTTTTTAGTGCTCCTCCATGTTCACTCATATTTATTCTTGTTCACTGAATCTGGTGAAAGTGCAAGAACAATGTCTTCGTTCCTCACTAAAGTACACACACACACACACTTTCAGCACCGCTCGTCCCATACAGGGTCACAGGGAACCGGAGCCTACCCGGCAACACAGGGCGTAAGACCAGAGGGGGAGGGAACACACCCAGGACGGGACACCAGTCTGTCACAAGGCACCCCAAGCGGGACTTGAACCCCAGACCCACCAGAGAGCAAGACTGTGGTCCAACCCACTGCGCCACTGCACCCCCATACTCTCACTAAAGTAGTCGTTAAGAATGTCATGGGGTCAGAAAAGTCTTACATACACATATTGAGCTGATGCTTTTCTTCAAAGCGACTTATAATGTGAATGTATTTACAGTTATTTACCCACTTATACAACTGGGTCATTTTACTGGAGTAATTTAGGGTAAGTACCTTCCTCAAGGGTTCTACAGCTGGCGGTGAGACTGAAATCTATAACCTTTGGGTCCAAAGGCAGCAGCTCTGACCACTATGCTAAAAGCTATGCACTTACTCCTGAAGTGTCCAAAAGCTAGGTGAGGATGGTGGTCCAACAGGTAGTAAACATGTATAAGGCAGAGCCTGACATACACTATTAGTTAAAGGTCTGGATCATTTGTGGGACTTCTGCTCACTTTGATAAATGGAGGGAAGCAGTGAAATGAAAAGCATTCGAACCTCCTGACACTCGGTCTGATGATGTGCCACTGATCACTGTGGTCGATGCTCATTTCCTCATGAGCACCACTCACACAGCCTCATAAATGATGTCATTAATGAATATCAAAGCGCTGCTGCAGGACATGACAAAGCAGAAACAGCATGTTGTCAATGGGCTGCCATTGCTGGACCTCTTTCCGTCTCACACCCGTCTCTAGGTCTCTTAATGGAATTTGATCACTGAGGACAACGACAAGCCCACCTTTTAGAGCCTTTTCATAATTGCCCCAAAACACTGAAAAATATTTGCCCAGTGAATACAGAGCTGATGACATGGAGGTGTGCAGGGCCACATATTGACTGGGGCGCCATGCTGAGAGGAGCAGAAACGAGAGATGTGACGGAGGTGCTGCTGGACACCTGGAAGCTCAGCTGTGGGGGCCTGCAATCAGTTAATCCATAAATTAGTGTTGCAGCTCTCTACAGAGGAAGGCAAAGGAAATAATCACGAATGACAAGGAACTTGCTAGATGCTGCTGTACTGCTGGTGTTGTGAGACATCCATTCATAAATACACAAAACATTTGCAGCTGCTCAACCAAAGGCTTGGGTTGCACTCTATGCCAGAGCCAGAGGCCAAATGAAAAGTATACTATACTTTATATAACAGTACTGTACATATACTACTTTGTTCCTAGGGTTTCCGTTTTTTATTTCTATTTATTAACACCATGACAATATTGGCTGACACCAAAGGGTTGAACTTGTCAGTTTCCTTACTTTTGTTAATTGTTTCTGATCCATGATACATCATGTGTGTTACATACATTACACAAACTAGTTCCTTATTATTTTTGGCTGTCATTCAGTTTTATTTGTACTGTGTATGAAATGCCTTATCACTGCTATGTAGGAGTGTGTGGGTGTGTGTTACTAGTGCCGTCCCCTTTTCAGGTGTATGTCACTTCTCACTGCTGTTTCCATTAGAGAAGCCGTATTTGTGTCCCTAAGATTGCTTCCTTATTCATTTGTGTGTGTTTGTGTGTGTTTTATTGTTGTTATTCTGAAAAGAGTAACAGTAGATTTGTACATTTTTTTGCACGTAAGCAGGTGAGTGTAAGTGTGTATGAGCTATTGTGTGTGTGTGTTTTATTGTTATTCTGAAAACGGTAGATTTGTGCATTTGTGTGTAAGCAGGTGAGTGTGTATGTGCTATTGTGTGTGTGTGTGTGTGTGTGTGTGGGGGGGGGGGGGGGGGGGTTGAATGTCATTGTGTCTGTCTGGGTATATTTTGTATGTATGTGAACACGTGTGTCTGTGTGTGTGCCACTGAGGCTGTCATGCCACCTGCAGGAAACTGCACCAGCAGTTTGAGATGTACAAGGACCAGGTGAAGAAGCTCGGGGAGGAGGCCCAGCGCACACAGGAGCAGAAGGGAGACACTCCCACCTGCGGCATCTGCCACAAAACCAAGTTCGCCGATGGCTGCGGACACGCCTGTTCTTATTGCCAAACTAAGTTCTGCGCACGGTGCGGGGGACGCGTGGCTCTGCGCTCCAATAAGGTACTCACTGTACCCCCTCCCCGACTCCCATAGGGAACGTCACACAGACCTGGCTTAAGGCCTTAAGAGAAGCAAGAGCAGCAGCAAACCATATGCTTCAAATCTGAACACAGTTTAAACTTCAAAACTCAGTTTAGACATGAATTGTTGCATCGTGTGTTGTATGTATCTCCATAAATGAGGGAGGCACTGTGTCTGCATCACCACCTCGGGCAGCTTCAGCTCTGCCAACTGTGATTGCCCTTGAGAAGCTGTTTTCTCATGCGCTTCCTTCAGGTGACCATGTGAGGGAGCCACTCTCTAACGATGTTGCTCAATTGGAGCTGCTCTCTGACTGCTGCCCCCACAATGCCGTTCTGCTTGATCTCGCTCTTTTTTACTCCTTTGAGTGCTGCGCTGATTGCTCGAGTTCAGCCCAACATCAGCACTGTACACTGTGTATTGTGTGATAACCTGTTGTACGTATACGTCTGCGCTAATCTCATTCATGCCTTTTCGTCTCTGCCCCTTTTTTCCTGCTGCACATGCACTCCTTGGACTCTCAACAGGAGGACAAAGTGGTCAGCATCACTTCTCTTCACCTTCTCTGGGCTATGCTGCACATCCCAGCTAATGTTTGCATCCATGAGAACACCCCCACAGCATTTACATCCACGTTCCCCTACTCTAAATTTGTGTGGCTACCTGTGTGTTTGGTATGCATTGTACCGTATATTTAGACCACAGAGGAAAGCCGCTAACATGCACTTTGGGATCCTTAGAGTAAAATATTGTCTTGTTCATCTAAAATGCTCCATGTCATATTGAAGGTGATGTGGAGGAAGGCTGTGTGTTAGCTGGGATGTCCTTATGTATGATGTTGCTTTGCCTGTGTGTGTTTTCGTCTGCTTGTACTGTGCTCTGCAGCGCAAATATACCAAAAGTTACCGTAAAGCAGCTAGAAGAAGGAGAACATTGATCATCATACCTGAGACCTGAAGAAGCACATTAGTGGCATGATGGTGTCAGCAAATAAATTCTAGAAATAGTGTAAAGGGGCAGGTGAAAACAATATGTGGAACAGTGGGGACTGGAGTGCACCAGCAGGGACAGTGTCACAGCCCCGACACCAGGCTCTGCCAAACTCATGGGGGGCGGGATGATCAGTGGCAGGGGGCTGTCTTGAATGAGAAGAGCGCTGTATGTGTACTGCGGTGTCATACATGTAATACAGAGCGTTTGGCCATAGTACCCCCCACAGTCATATTGACAGTCCACAGCTGGTGCTATCACTGGTCCTGGACCAGTCAGAAAACACACAAGATTGGAAGGTCCCGTTAAAATTCATCTTCCAATTCATTTCAAGGCCATTCCAAGTTCATCTCAGAATCACACTAAATGATGCCTAATGTCATAAGGGAAAAAATAAAAAAAACTGTAGTGTCCCAGACCATAGATGAGAAAGTGGGTACATGGTTCCCACAATACAGTGTGATACACAGTTTCTCTTACGCTGCAGTTTGCTATTGTCAAATGTGCCTTTGTTTATCACAATGGACCAGATATTGTTGGCCTGGGCTGATTGTCACAAACTAGATGTGTGGAAATCTGGACTGCATAAGTAGAAGTGGTACTAATAATGATGGACCAGATACATGAAAAATGGCACACTGTGAAAGAGAATAACATCTGTGTGTTTGCAGTAGCTCATGGGTGTGTTTTTTAATTGAGTTTTAACTGTCTTCTTAGGATGTGCAGCAGCAGCCATGCTCTTGTTGAGATGATGCTTCTGAATATGTGTATTTTTAGCACCTGCAGTAATTCCCAGATATGTTGTTGATCGTACCTGAAACGGGTGAATGGTCACACTTACAGAGGGCATTGTGGGATAGTGAATGGCTGTCATTCGCTTTGGGGAAACATAAAAGAAAGTGCTATGCTCCTTGGTCACGCTGGACTGGACCATGTCGGGGACCAAGGTGCCAAGTGTGTCAGCTGGCCTTCCCGGACCACAGTCATTGGCATCCATCAGTCGAGAAAGACCATGGAATTGCACCTTGGTTTTGTCCACTTCACGGTGGTTTGCATCGCCGGCCATGACTGTGAAGGCCCAATCGAGAGTGACAGTCCTTGCCGCAGTTGCAACAGACTTCCCAGACCACAGTGGAGCTCGAGTTACTGTATGTGCTGGTGATAGAACAGTCTCGCCATTTCTGCAGCCCCACATGGTACTAACAGTGGCAGACTAGTGTGTCCGTTTCCTCGCAGCACAGCATTAAATACCACCAAATACACACCGTACACACCGTACAGACTGTATATCAGGAACTATGCTGTGGCCTTCGTTTGAGCTTATCCTCAGGCTTTCTGCATGAAGTGTGTGGGAATCAGGGTGTTCTTTCTGGTGCAGAGATATAGCGAGGAACCATGTGTCTCCAGGTGGGTACCGTGTGAGAGGGGCACCAAGCCTCTTGTGGTCCTGCTGGGCACAGATCGGGTTCCCCGCCAGCGGTGCAGGGTGACGAGATTCTCTTTCAGCCCCAGGTGGGTCATGTGTCTGCTGGTCTGATGACGTACACAGCAAGGTCAATGTCCAGGGCAGACGAACAGTCCAGAGAAGTCCATTCTTGGTGTTCCCAGTGCACAATACACACACCAGCATTTACTGAAGAACAGTGCAAATATTCCCCTTGTTCTACAACAGCATTTAAAATGTTCCTGTTTTGGCATCTCAATATTGTAATACAAACTAAAATGTTAGCTAGAAGAACTGGGGAGACCAAAAAATATTAGCGATAGTATTCATTGGAGATATTCAGTTATACCTCCACCCCCTGACTCGTTCCACTTGGGTAACAAACAGCATGGGGCAGCAGGGACAGAGTCTATGGGGCAGCAGGGGGCACAGTCAGGACCCCCTTGCTGCTGTAGTACCTAGATCGAGGTACTTACCCTCTATTGATACAGTTAAAAATGACCCTGTGTTTAGATGGATGAATCAGTGTTTTCAGGAGTTTAAGAGTGTAAGTCAGTTTGGGGAAAAGCATCAGATAAATAATTAGACATTAGTGTTTCTGTCCAGTGAAGGACATGATTTCTTTGCTCCACACTTATAGAGGAGATGCCCGTCTGACTTTAGTGCATTTGGCGGTGCCGCCATTCAGTGTGAACAGGGACAGAACGAGACGTGTTTCAGCAGCTTGTTCACGGGGTGTCAAAGTTTGGCAGGGATGCCACGTGTGAGGGACACACTGGAACGCACATCTACAGATGAAAGTGTGTGCGTGTAGGCACTGAGATCCTTCTCAGAGAGCACTGTGCACCAGGTTCTCACAGGGTTGTGTTAAATGTCACACTTTGCTCGCTGGCAAGTACCAGGAAAGTACATTTGCATTTTCTCTCCTCAGAAAGAGCATGCTGGTGAGACGCAGATCCTGTTCTGTGAAACAGCATCAATATTTCAGTTATTTGTCACAGTCGCTGGAGCTGTTATACATCACAACCTGCAAGGGACTAAGAGATTTAAAAAAAGGGCAGGCTACAACATTTCCTGAGCAAGTTCAACAGCATTCATTTCCCTTAATAGTTGCTAATTTACATGTGGCAAAAGCATGTAAAATGTCTTAGAGAGCTCTGTAGACATCCAGCTGTATGACAGGGAATGGCATATTTTCTGCTTTTATTGCATTATTATAGTGCCACAAGCGACCGCTGATCCCTGTAGCTCCTGCGCACACTTTGCTCCTCCTAGACAATCATGCCAATGTTGCCAATACCAAGTTCATCATACTGTATTTTGCAATAAACTGTCAGGCATTGTTACTGTTATTAATATGCTGCCTAAATTAACTTTTGTCCAAAACAACCAAACACATTTGATCCGTTTCTGCAGCTCAATGTTTTTACTAGAGCAGTTCAGGGTGAGTACCATGATCCAAGGTACTATCACAATAAAGCAGTTATATGTACAAATTCTAACCCCAACCCTAACAAGGGGAGAGGACATGACATGACAATACAGTGTTGAAGCAAGTCTAGTGTCTAGCATGCTCCTGAGGACTATTGCCAATTTTTCTGGTTCCCCAATACCAGGCAGTGTGTGACACCCCAGTATTGCAACGAATGAGTAAACCTGAATGGTTAGGAAACAAGTCAATAAAAAAAGTCAGCATCTCACTTTGGGACCAACTTGTAAAACTGCTTGATGTCCATAGTGGCAATTCTCACTGGACTGCAAAGTGAAAAGCTAAAGCTGTACGGTATAATGCAATGTGCCTCCGGACTGGACCAGAACCAGCCTGCAGCCAACCACACCATCTGATCATCTGAGCACTTCCAGCAATGATGGATTCATATGTCTTCTGAAAGATTTTATTCAGGAACCAGAAATGCTTGAAAAGAGTCCTTCGTTTTATGTCAAGGCACTGGAGAGCTTGCTTTCTTCATGACATTTCTTAGTCACCTTTGTCCGAGGTGACTTGTCATGTTAGATCAGTAGTTTTACCGTGGTTTATCCTTCTGTGTAGCAGGGTATTTTTATAGTAACTCAGGCTTAGTGCCTTGTTCAAGGGTACTACAGCAGGAGTGGGATTCGAACCTAAGACCTTCACAGAGTCCGGTAATTCCACCAAGCTGTACTCCAAGTCTCAGGAGCTCACGCACACACACACACACACACACACACACACACACACACACACACACACACACACAAAATGGTTTTTAAACCTAGTTAATTCACACACACATTTTCTGAACCGCTTGTCCCATAGGGGGTCACAGGGAGCCAGAGCCTAACCCGGCAACACAAGGCATAAGGCTGGAGGGGGAGGGGACACACCCAGGACGGGACACCAGTCCATTGCAAGTCACCCCAAGCGGGACTTGAACCCCAGACCCACTGGAGAGCAGGACCCGGTCCAACCCACTGCACCACCACGCCCCCCCCCCCCTTGATATAAACTCAGTAATTAGAAAAATATATCTCATGCAGGGTGTTTGATGTAAACGCGTTGTGTCCTCAGATCGGTGCTGGACAGCTGTTGTTTTCCAGCGTCTTCCATGAAAGTCACTACAGTGCGCATTCCCTTCTGGACCAAAGCGGGGACGCGCTGCATTGTTAATGAGTCGCGATCAGCTCCGGTGGCAGCGCGCGAGCCGCTCCATCCATTATTGATGAGTGCGTAAACTGTCGGTGGAGAGAGGAAGCGAGAAAGAGAGAGAGAGACTGGGGCGGGCGGGCAGGCGGGGTGCGGGGAGGCGGAGTAAACATGACTTATACGGCGCGGTTAGGAGCGCAGGATATCGGACAATTTCAATCTGTTCTTTGGAAGTCATATATTATTATTATTATTATTATTATTATTATTATTATTATTATTGTCGTTGTTGTTGCTACTGCTGTTGATGCTGAACCCCCTGGCAGTGGGGATCTGTCCGCGGTCCTGAACACTCTTCAGCTCGCGAGGCCCCTCGCGACTCCCAGCGACAGCATGGACTCGCCGCGTGCACGTAAGAGCGCGCGCCGCACCTTGATCCTCGCGAGTCTGCCGGCGAACATACTTGTGTGCTAATTTTTTTTTCTTAGCTGTTTCGTCCGCAGACCTTTACACTCGCGTGTCATCCGATGGGCTTTTTTTCCCGAGAAGATGGTCCGTGGGGCTCATATTGTTCGCTCGTATTTATTCGTATTACCTGCTTTTCTCTTCGAACAATTACTTATTGTTTACGTTGTGTGTGTATGTAAATCGACATCGACAGAAACATATATAAAATAAGAGTGCTTTTTTCAAGGCTTATATGTCATTATTCTGGAGCCACAGTTTCTCGTCTGGCCAAAGAGTGAACTGGATGGTTCGACAAACTGTACGTAGGCGTACAGCAGTATAGTTTTCAAAGTGACATACACAGTGTGTACAGTGTGTGTGAGAGAAGAAAAAATAACAGTGAAAATCACTGATGGAACTTATCATATATTGAACTTATCAAATATGCAGAGCTCTCGTGGAGTTACAGTGCATATGTATTGCCGGAACAGTAACTGGGTGCGAGACCCCCGCTGCGATGTTAACGATTCATGATGGAATTTATTTCCTTCGGAGCTACACGTTTGCTAAGAGTGGATGAGGGCTCTGGAGTACACGCTATGAACACATTTCCATATGAATACAATACATGAAGAAGAGATCACTGGTGGGCTCGAACGAGACGGATTCCGCCGAACCCTCTTTCATGTCCACATTGAATCGTTGACATGGAGCTGCGCTTCGCTACAGGTTCTGCCTTAGACCACGTGCTCACACTCGAGTGCCTTGCTGGACGTGGCAGTATGAAGAAAATATTGATATAAAAGGAAACAATTCACTTTCAAGGAAAAAGAGAGAGACGGGAGAGGACCCTGTTCACGAACTTTCCACTTACCAGGACCAGCCGTAGCTGAGGAGGACATTCCGCGTGTTTTTGCTTCACGTGGCACTTCAGTCATTTCCAGTTGAGGCTTGAGCAAGATTGCGCAAGAAAAGTGCAGTGTCGCGCTCTGCCGGGCGGTGTGTGTTTCGTACAGATGTGGACGGCGCTAAAATTAGCGTCTCATTAAAATTTGCCATGTGCCACGTCTGCGGGCGCGCAGCGGCACGCGAGGCTCATCACACCACGCTGGCTCGGTCCCGTGACGCGCGAGGCAGGTTGACTTCGTTCGTTGAAAGAGGGGTGAAAAGAGGCGCAGTAAAGTAAAGCGCCACTAGGTGGATACGAGAGACCTGAAAGGCGCGATTTTTTTCCACGGGTGGACATCTTGTTGCTTTTATGGTGTTCTTTATCATGAAAATAACCAGAGGAGTTCAGTCCAGCTGCAGCGCCAGGGGCAAGAGAGGGCCCACAGGAGTCTGCATGTTCTCATATCTGCCTTTATGATGAAGACCTGCTTGTTGAGGTGCCCTTGTGCTTCTCGCCGCAGCGCCTAAAGGGTTTTGCAGTGGCAGTTCTCAGCCCCCTGTAGATAGCGAAGTGTCCTGTACAGTGGAGCCCTGGGACGTGAGGGAGAGAGGAAACGCGGAGAGATGCTTCTGTGGCTCACTGTATTCCACACATGATGATTCACGTGATTTACATAATTCACCAAGATGCCCCTGGTGTACTCCACATGCCCTTGGATGTTACTATCCTGGATTTCATTTGAAATGAGACATGTGTAAACAGTATGTATGTACATATGCTGAACACTGACTTGTTCATCCTCTTGTGTCGTCTTCATTTACATTTACATTTCCGTTTATTATTTAGCAGATGCTTTTCTCCAAAGCAACTTCCAATGAACTCTATGTAGTGTTATCAGCCCACACACCTTACTCACCAAGGTGACATACACTGCTAGATATACTACTTCACCATGTGCTCTTTTCATAGGAACTCCATACATTTAGGTAACGACAGATATTTGACAAAAAACAAGAAAAATTTCAAATATATGGGTGTTTTAGTAAGGTTTGAAAGTACAGCTTATTTTTTAATTTCTCTTCTTTCAAAAACATTTTAAATATATTTTTTAGTCAGTCTTGAAATCTTTGTGATATCACACCTTTCAGAGTTCTTTATGGTAGCTCAGAGCCACCAGCATTAGGGTTTCACAACTCTCCTAGAACACACACACATTTTCAGAACCGCTCGTCCCATATGGGGTCACGGAGCCAACCCGGTAACACAGGGCATAAGGCCGGAGGGGGAGGGGACACACCCAGGACAGGACGCCAGTCTGTCGCAAGGCACCCCAAGCAGGACTTGAACCCCAGACCCACCGCAGAGCAGGACTGTGGGCCAACCCACTGCACCACCGCACCCTCCTCTCCTAGGACACTCATCACTGAATTGACCTTGAATTGACACTGAATGTTTCCCTCCCAGCATTAGGAGCACCTGAATAAATATGTACAGCTTCTTCTCATGTTCTCCTCTTGTTTAACATTTGCTGTTGGTCCGTTGTAAGAACTGTTGTTCAGATACTCAACTGCAGCCCATGCACTGTCGCTGCCGCAAATACATTTTGACTTTACGAATAAACAGCTGTAAAGACAAGTTCTGTCAACACAGGTGTGTTGTGGCACACTAGTGCTTCTTTGATCCTCTGGAACCATGACTCAGGATGCCAGACTGCTGCTGCACAGTTGGTATGACAAAACCTCTTTCCCAGGCCAGATATCACCGTGGCTTGGGTGTGGCATTGCACAGAGCTTGTTCTGAGATGGGGTGGATCCTGCTGTTATGCAGAATGTATCTGCAGGACAGAGTTGTGGCTTCGATATGTTGAGAGGAAAAACAGACTTGAGTTACTCCCAGTCTCTTATCTGATGAGGTTGGCAAAATGAGTGATATCTCCAGTTTGATAGATATTTCTCAGCAGGGGGACAGACCAACTGAGAGGTGAAAGATCTCTTTCAGAGAGGCTGAGCTGTAGGTGGTGATCAGACATCCTACAGACATGTCCGAGAGGCAGGCAGATATGTGTGAGGAAATGTCTATAGCTCTGGGGGGAAAGACAGGAAGTTTTGGGTAGGAGAATCCGTGGCTGGGCTGAGGGAAAAAGTGTAGATTGAGAAGAGTAGGGGACCCAGTGCTGAGCCCTGGTGAACACCAGTTAAGAGAGGCGGAGAGGATGATTGGAAGGATCTACCTTATAGAGAGGAATCAAGCCATTTCAGTGCAAGACAGGAAAGTACAATCCAGTGGTTGACAGTGCCAAATGCTGAAGGAGGATGCGGAACAAGGAGGAGGAGGGAGGGAAGGAAAGATACAAGACACCTGTTTATGGCACAGATCCCTTGAGCGTATTTCAATTGTATGGCAACTTTGTAAGGGCACTTAATAGGTCAGTGTCATTAACCGGAACCACCAACTCTAACTCGAACCACTAACCCTAAACACTAACAAAAATTCAGTTAACAAATGCAAACCTTTGGGTATCTTTCCTGCACTATTTTGTGTGTGTGTGTGTATTTGTGTATGTGTAGTGACCCCCTTTCTCTGTACACAGGTGATGTGGGTATGCAACTTGTGCCGAAAACAACAGGAAATCCTCACCAAGTCAGGAGCCTGGTTCTACAGCAGGGGCTCTGGAGCGCCCCGGGGCCCAGGCACCACTGAGGGGCCCTTGGGCTCTCGCAGCCAGGAGGTGCCGCAGGAGAAGAAGGCCAAGCTGCAGGGAACATCCTCCTTCGAGGGACCTGCAGGGGACCTGGCAGGACCTGACAAAGGTGGGCCCCACGGACCCCCCTGGCAAGACCCCCTCAGAAACGGAACAGGGCGGTGGCAGGCAGCTCCAAGTGACGCTCCTGTGGACAGGTGAGTACCCCTCCAAGTTCTATTGTGCCCACTGGATTGTGCCCCTCTGTAAATAGTATGAACATAATGTTCCAGTTTCTGGAAAAGGTGAAGTTCTTGTACTGATCTGAGAGGAGTCTACTGATCTCCCACTCTGGCTGGTTGCATTTCCAGCAGGAGACATTTAGATCTCTTCTGAGGAGGCCGAAGAACATCTGACACACAGAGGTAGCAAAAAACACAAATCCATGAGTATATGAACATAAAATAAACATCTCTGATAAATGGGTACTTCATGGTAATGTTTGGGGTCATTAAATACCTAATGAAGTCAAAAGTTATGTAAGTCCTTATGAAGATGTTACTGAAATCAAGATTTTGGTTTTATGAAGACAGCT
The DNA here is from genome assembly GCF_900964775.1 of Scleropages formosus. NCBI lineage: Eukaryota > Metazoa > Chordata > Actinopteri > Osteoglossiformes > Osteoglossidae > Scleropages > Scleropages formosus. Next base: position 21,858,091 of record NC_041828.1, on the reverse strand, counting down.
TTGGTTTTTTAAAAAGGCAAAACATTACTTTAGAGCAACATATCATCCATGTGCTGCCTGTTTGCAGAGGTGGGATTTTAGGGATGGGACGAGCGGTGTGTGTGTGTGTGTAGTCAGCAGCACATCGTAGGACACAAATTTCTTCATTTGGAAGACAAATGACACCTTTCCAAGAGTCTTACACACTAGGTAGAGTGCTGATGGACATCTAGTCCCACAGGAAGCAGACAGGGGACAGGTGGTGCTAGTTGCTGTAACATTTAGGTGCACAAGGGGGCAGCTTCCCCTTTTTTCCAAATAGAAACATGTGCAATAGCTGTGCTGAGATCAGTGGTGCTGCAGTGAGACCAACACCTCCCCAGGCAGTGTCTTGTTACCACATGATGCGGCTTCTGGGAGTTAAGTGCAACGTGTGTGTGCTTTGTTTCTTGAGGCAAGGGATGGCTGCTTTTGGCTCTACACTTTCCCCAGAGAGAAAATGCTGATTCTTCTTTGTGGGACATGTTGTAGAAGTACATGGTGCCGTGGTCAGGGCTGTCACCTTACAGTTGAGAGATCCAGTTTCAACTCCTGCTGTTCTTTCCTTGAACAAGGTTTAAATGGGTAAATAACTGTAAATACCATGGTATAAAAACTTCACACTGCAAGCTGTTTCAGCTAAATAAGTATGTGATATTCATTTCTCATAAATTTTCTGTTGTTTTCTTATTTCTTTATTATTGATCATGAGTTATTATGTATCACTAGGTGCTTTTCAAAAGCAGCAAGAGAGTGACAGTACAGGGAGGATGACATGTTTGTCCAATTATAAGCGGAGTGTGTACTGATTGTGCTAAAAGCTGTATCTGCGTGGTTTTGAGAACACATTTTTCAGCATTATCTGCTTTTTCTTGACATGAAGCATTTTGCTTCATTGTGAACGATGTCCCCGCTATGGGACACCCCGCGACACGGCGTTTCACAAATACCTCACTTTTTGTGATCATGGACACATAGGTAACACTTTGTTAGCCAAGAAGGTTTGCACAAGGGAGGAGTTCCAAGTGGCCAATGTTCACTAAGTGAGACACCTTTAACACACAACTGTAAAGAATGAACTATGAGACATTTTGAAGAAAACAGAGTACAAATATTGTACAAATGGTGCAATTTTCACATGAATCTGTACATATATAGGTGATACAAATACAAAGGATGGAAGAGCAGCAGTACTAAATATAAATACCTTGCTGAGCCACATTTACCCTGCAGATAGGTCACTTGCACCTACGAGGAAAAGCAGTCGAGGAATTTTAACTGAGAAGTGACACAAAGAATGACACTGTAACATTACATGTGATGTGTGCAAAAACATACTCTTAAAGGTGACAGAATGAACACTGTAGCACTCCATACATTCTGCAAATACAGTACAGTAGTGTGTTTTCCACAGAGATGAGGAGGTGAGTGTGTGTCCTTCTGCTGCGTTCAGTTCCGTGGCAGTGGCCGAAAAAGCCGCGCGCACGGGGACACACACACACACACACGCACACAAAATGCTTCACAGTACAAATCATGTGAAATGTTAAATGTCGCTCCGCAATAAGAAGCAACATCTGTATTAAATACCAATACAATATCGTTCTCTTCAATCCCTGCTCGCAACATGCTTTCCTCCAGTAGTATCTATTGACGTTTTAATTTATTTATTCCTTTTCATTCTCTGCCCTGGCTGGCTGTCCAATGTAACGTCTCGCTGGCCTGAGATGGAGAGGACCGGAGGTCCGTGTAAGTTGCGTTCATTCGTTATTTGAAAATTGAAAAACAAAACACGAATTAAAATGCCTTCATTCGGTGTTTGATTTAACATTGAAAGCAGAAAAATTAGAAAACTGGCTTTTTACTGTTTCTCAGCACACACACAAATAAGATAAGGTCTTGTTTACTAATTTTCTCTTTTTGTTTAATCATACAAAGGGTAGAAATCAAAATCTCACAATATCAAATATGATAATTGCCTAACGTGCACAATATTTCCAATCTAACAAGAAACCTAACCTAGAACGGGCGGCACGGTGGCACAGCAAGTAGCGCCTGGGTGGTGCAAGAGGACGTGGGTTCGACCCCCGTTCAGTCAGTGTGGAGTTTGCATGTTCTCCCTATGTCTGCGTGGGTTTCCTCTGGGTGCACCGATTTCCTCCCACCGTCCAAAGACATGCTGTTCAGATTCACGAATAGTGTGTGAGTGACACAGAGAGTGTGTTTCCCTGATGTATGGATGAGTGACCCAGTAAGTAGTGTATCTAGCAGTGTAAGTCACCTTGGTGATAAGGTGTGTGGGCTGATACATAAAGCTCATTGTAAGTCCCTTTGGAGAAAAGTGTCTGTTAAATAAATATGAACTTCATGGTGTTTTTTTACACCTGCGCTTAATTAGTAATAAGATCCTTAAGTAGCAGCTGAAAAATAAATCCTGCCTATTTTCTCGATGGACATGTCATCCTCCCTTATTGTCACTCTCTTGCTGTTTTTGAAAAGCACCTAGTGATACCTAATAACTCATGATCAATAATTCGGAGTGAAGCCAGCAAGTTTGACGAAGCCGCTGATGGATTGTGCGCGGTTTCAATTCGTTTACACCCAGGTTGTTCAAGAATATCACAAAACGAAATAACTCAAAGTAAAAAAAAAAAAGACTGCAAGATACTATAAAATGAGGCATATTTTTAAATATTTTACATTTTGAGCAAAAAAGGTTTGAAACATAGTTAATTCATAATTTGTTTTTCATTTTGAAACAAAAAACGGATCGGCATCGTAATTCGCAGTTTGTTTTTCAAAAACGAATGTACACGGTGACGGAGCCGACAGGGAGAGCAACCGAGTTTCGCACACTCGCATCTCGCGCGCTGTGCACGAGCTCGAAGGAGGTTCGTGAGTGAGAGCACGCAGAAACACACACACACACACACACACACACACACACACACACACACACACACACACACACACACACACACACACACGCGCGCGCCGTCATTAAATTAAAGCCGCGCGGGCGATGTTGCTGTGCTCTGCCGCAGCTGTGCAGCATGCATGGTAGTTGCTAACGTCAGTCCCCGGAGGCGCTAGCGTTTCGCGTTGCCCCGGAAACAGGCCGCTTACGGTGGAGAGAGGAGCACCTCCGAGATGCAGTTCGAAGCTCTACGACACATCTGCGGCTCCGATGGTACCAACCATGTGAGCGACGCTCTGTCTGCCGGTCACGGGTGTGTCACTGTGCTCGACACTTGGTCTGTGGTCTGTGGTGGGTGGAGGGGAGTCGGGCTTGGTTTTTGTTCGAGTTCCTTCGTTTTCATACGTTCAGTAATGTGGACGAAAATGTGTAGGACGGCGCGGGAACCTTCACCGGGACCCGCCCCGCACCCACACAGTAGACCCGGCAACCTGGTTCTTGTTTCTGTAAACTGTGCGCGGCGGCGACAGCCTCGACAGACACAAGTGTGTGAAGCATTAAATTCTCTCCTCATCGTGTTCCCTCTCCTCTCACTCTCGCGGGGGCTCTCGAGCGTTAGAACGCGCCGCCTGCGGCCAAAGCAGCAAATCCACGTGGCCGAGACGACGGTGCGGGTGCCGCGAGGATGAAATCGTTGATGCGTGACGTTCACTGCAGTGATTCTTTCACGCAGGATCTCGGGATGCGCGTGGGGGCCTATCTTGTCTGTCCGTGGAAATGGCTGCGTGTCCCTTTCGTCTCTCACGGGTTGTGAGCGGAGGGCAAAGGCGGGCCGAGTAACGGTCCTCGTCACGACTCGCTCTGTTGGCCAAGGCGTGTCGTTGGGCTAGTCCTGTGTTCCCTGGAGGGTAAAAATGTGCTGAAATGTGGGGGGAAAGTGCTCGGGGCAGAGAGCCGGTCCGGAACCCCTGAGATTTCACTCCATCCTTACATTGGTGTTAGAAGGTGTGTGCGCACAGCACAAATTATTCTATACAGATACATAGAGATCACGTAGGAGGGAAAATAAAATAGTAATTTATATGTAACATAAATGATTTTATTTCATTATTTACTCATGTGAGCACTATACATGCACGGAGCACATATTTATACTTTAAACAGACAATGGAAATATGTTGAAAAAGAAACTTATTTTCAAGACTCAAGTTGATTAAGGGAACAAGTAGAAATATACTGTAGTATTTACTGTGTAGAGGGGATGAGGTGGTGCAGTGAGTTTGGCCTGTTCCTGCTCTCTGGTGGGTCTGGGGTTCGAGTCCTGCTTGGGATGCCTTGCGATGGACTGACGTCCCATCCTGGCTGTGTCCCCTCCCCCTTCAGCCTTATGCCCTGTGTTGCCGGGTCAGGCTTTGGCTCCCTATGACCCTGTATGGGACAAGCAGTTTCAGACAATGTGTGTGTTTGTATTTACTGTGTAGAGCCGTGGTTTGCTTCCTAGAAAAGAATTCCTACATACAATAGATAAAACATTTCAACGAGACATACAAGGTGGGGATGTCTCATAGCTTGTTTAAATCATATATAAGACAGCAAATTTGTGGCTCAATGGTATTACTTTTTTCCCAACATGACAGCTTATTTTCCATTTTGCAAGCAAAATTTTGTGCCCTTTGGCGATTGTCTAGGTTCACCTAATTACAGAACCTGCCCTGACCCTGGTGTGTGTGTGTGTTTGGTGGTGGTTATGGGGAATACTGTACATAACATACAGTACATAACAATGGGAGCAAGTTTGATTCCAGGTACTTTCTCAGCTTCGTGTCCAAGTATTTGCAGCCACATGACTTTTCAGCATCAGCTCAGCACCATGTGTGGGTTCAGTGGCACTTTGGGGAGGGACCAAGGCAAAGCCTCCATCTCAGTGGGTCCATCCACCTTTCTCAGACAGGAGGATACAGAGCACTGTTTTTTTGTCTGAGCGATGTTGTATTCATAACATGCAATGAGAGATGGTGATCAGCCTCACAGGAGAACTTTGACTTGAACTCAGACAGAAGCACAGACACACACATCACCTATAAATGAAAATTGTGTGGCCACAAAAAGTTCATTTTCAGATTAATTCAGATTCATTTTCCATTTCAAAAGCCCATCAGGACCAGAACCTATGAACCCGTCAGATTAAGGCATTGGTAGTGGAACTGGGGCTTTGATTCACTCTGGCTGTTGTCACACACCCTGGGTAAATCACATTAATTGTGACAATAAAGTGATGGTCAGGGAAAGACCACCTTAGAAAGCCTTCTTAGCTCTGAACAGCACACACCTTTCCTGCAGATTATGTGTGTTTTAGACATCTGTGAGCACTCTGCTCACAATGCCTTAAATGATTTTTAAAATGTGTTGCAAAAGGTATTTTTTTACTGTCTGATCTACTTTGTTAATGCTTCACTGTCCAGTGTCCTGTTTTCAGTAGTGCACTTTGTAATAGCCGTTGACCAGACATCTCTGTCCAACATGGATTTCCTAGGTCACAACAGTAGTATTTGCTAGATATTTGTGTGGATGTGTCTCAGGTTAGGTATCTCCATCTGCAGGGGGCTTCTTTTCACAGAGCAGTACTGCCCACAACAAGTCAGTGAACCCTCGTACTCTTTGTCCAGGCTGGAGCAGAGTGCTTGGAGAATCCATTTACCTCATTGTACTGCTTTTCTGCACTTCCCATAGACCATCTTTAATTGGCCACATAAATAGTATTACACATAACCCTGTTTTGACAATTTATTTATTTATTCTGGATTCCTACAGGTTTTAGATTTATGCATTTTCTTCGTTTTGATTTTAACCATGCAGAATTTTGATAATTTTTACATAGTTTTGTATTCTTTGAGATGTATGTCACTTTGAAGAAAACATAAATGTAAGTATCCAGTTTTCTGTTGTGTGTGAAACTTACTGTTTCAGAGTTTTGCTGTAGTTTTATGTCATCGCCTTGCAAAGGTGAGCAACAGCAACAATCATTGGAACTATGTCAAGTGCTCATTTCTTGACAACACGATCAAGATCAATTCTGATACCTGTCTTTGACTATACTGTAGTGTCAATATGTGGAAGAGAGAAGTTCTGCGTGGTGCTAATGTTGGTCAGTATAATTAGGGCTCAGCTGTCACGTTCACGGTTCACGCCCACAGCTCAATTGACAGCACCTGACTCCAGTTCCTGACTAACTGCTCACCCTTTAAAAGACCCTCCTCAGCACCCATACCTTTCCGGAATCTCGTCAGGGACAACCGCCCTTCCTTGTGACGGCTCGTTCACATGCATCTCTAGTTTACAGTTTCACGTTCTCTGGTTTTCGACCCCTTGCTTTCTTTCCCGACCACGTCCACGGATCCTCGTTCCAATGCCAATCTTACCGCCCAACTGACCCTTCGCTTCGTCCCCTGACCATGCCCATGGATCTTCGTTCCAATGCCGATCACCGCCCGACCGACCCTTCGCCTGTCCCCAACACCGAGAACTTGCCTCATCCCCGACTCCAGACGAATGACTCTGCACTTGGGTCCAGTCGTCACGGCTCCCTCAGTTCTGTGTGACATCAGCGAGTGTCTACATGCTTGTTTTTATGCATTGGTATCTTAAGGAACAGCGACCATCTTTTCTCAGCTTTTCAGTTCTTTTTGTTAATGTGATAAGGAAAGGCAAGGGGGTGCGGTGGCGCAGTGGGTTGATCTGGGTCCTGCTCTCCAGTGGGTCTGGGGTTCAAGTCCTGCTTGGGGAGCCTTGTGATGGACTGGCGTCCCGTCCTGGGTGTGTCCCCTCCCCCTCTGGCCTTACACCTTGTGTTGCCAGGTAGGCTCTGGTTCCCCACAACCCCGTAGGGGACAAGCAGTTCAGAAAGTGTGTGTGATAAGGAAAGGTTTGCTGTGACCATTTTGCCTGCTCAGTCCACCCCAATGAGAGGCCCCAGGGGTCCACAATGCAGCGAGCAGTAGGGCAGTAGATGGTACTGTAGAAGTCTCTGCCTGTTAAGACATGACCGTCCATGATCCTTGACCACTGATGGGGATATCAGCTCTGCGACTGAGAATGAGATGCGTTCACTGCAGCTTTACCATAGCCTGCAAGATTACAATTCTTTTACTTCCCAGGGATTAAAATAACCTGTGTCTGCATACCGTTTGGCTCATACCGGGAACCCGGTAACAGCTGAACACTCATGATATGGAGTTATCAACCGGCATCAATTTCTTTGAATCAGCAAGCAGTGTTTTACCTGATATCACACACACACACACACTTTCAGAACCGCTTGTCCCTTACGGGGTCACGGGGAACCGGAGCCTACCCGGCAACACAGGGCGTAAGGCCGGAGGGGGAAGGGGACACACCCAGGACGGGACACCAGTCTGCCGCAAGGCACCCCAAGCGGGACTTGAACCCCAGACCCACCGGAGAGCAGGACTGCGGTCCAACCCACTGCGCCAAACGCACCCCCTACCCTGATATCATAGATACTTAATATTTGTATGAAACCACTTTGTTCATGAAGCCAACTTCTTCTTCTCTATGACTAAACAGAGATAATGGTCATTTATCCCAAGATCTTCTTTGAAATGAAGGTGTTTTTCACCATTAAATACAGTATTAAGTTCAATGCAAATGTCTACCATCATCAAGTAGACACTCAGCAAAGTACATACACACACACACTTTCAGAACCGCTTGTCCCATACGGGGTCATAGAGCCTAACCCAGCAACACAGGGCGCAAAGCTGGAGGGGGAAGAGGACATACCCAGGATGGGACGCCAGTCCGTCGCAAGGCACCCCAAGCAGGAATCGAACCCCAGACCCACCGGAGAATAGGACTGCGGTCCAACCCACTGCACCACCGCACCCCCATACTCAGCAAAGTACTTTGGAGGCATTTTAAGGACCATTAAAAAGTGATGCAATAGTTATCTTGGACTTCTTGAGGACACGGCACAACCTCAGCAGTGAGGCACATGCACCTTTCATGGTGTTTCCATGTGTAATTCAGCTTCAGGAATAAGGGTAAACCACTAAAAACAGCTCCTCTTGACTATTCATTGCTTTACACATCTGCAGTTTGCAATCTCAGTGAGTGTATGAGAATGTGCACTTTTGGCTGCTGTGAACATCTAGGGTGTCACATACTGCTTGCCCAAGTGCTTGTTCATGTTCCACACAGCCCATTTCCCTCAGTTAGATGCTGCAATTAGTTTTTAAGCATACAGCATGTATTCATTGTGCAATTACAAGTGCAATTGCCCCAGTGCTATTATTTTTTCTTAATGATGAAATTACTGCACTCTTTCTGTGTATATTGTTTTTTAAATGCTAAAAACAACACCCCAGTAATTGTAGACTACAGGGCACTGTTGTGTATTAATTATATTTACCCAAACCTCTAACAGCACTATGTACATTACAGCACTCTTAATGCTTCATTACAATGGGTTTCATTATTTATTTTTCTTAAAGCTCCCTACACAATGACTCCTACTAAAGATGTATGCTTTATTGGGTTCGGACTCCTTGGTCAGCCTTGTGGATGATGTCAATCTCTTCAGACTGAAGTGCAGTAATTTTTAAAAGTACTTTACGGACAGCAGTCACAACAATGAGTGCATGTTCAGCACAGAAAAGAGACAGTAGGCTGAGGCCCATGAGGCCACTGTTGGAAGAGTCATTTTGTATCTCACTTAAAATGCCATCAGCAGAAAGCCTCAAAGGAATATTGTTCTTGACAAATGTAAAACTTTGCTTTCTGCTGTAGCCCTTCAGTCTTTTGTTAAATTTTGGTCCTGATGTCAATATATTGAATACTTGCAGGATCTCATTGTTCATCTGTATAGCCATATAGCCTTTACTGTGTGTCTCTCACAACCCCAAGAGCAGAATCCCACATGTTCACCAACTGTATCATGTTAAATACATCAATCTAACTGCACACTTGGCCTAAGTTGACCAATTGACCAGCAAGTGACCACCTCCCAGTCCTATAAAAATGCTGAATTCATAGGCCATGTTTGTGGGTTATTGATTGACAGCATGGTGGCACAGTGCCTAGTGCTGCTGTTTCACAGTGCCTAAGTGGTGCAAGAGAATATGGGTTTGATCGCTGCTCAGTCTGTGTGGAGTTTGCATGTTCTACCTGTGTCTGCGTGGGTTTCCTCCCCCGTCCGAAGACATGCTGTTCAGGTTCCCCCATAGTATGTGAGTGTCACAGAGAGAGTGTGTTCTGCTGATGTATGGATGAGTGACCCAGTGTAAGTAGTGTATCTAGCAGTGTAAGTCACCTTGGTGAATAAGGTGTGTGGGCTAGTAACACTACATAGTATCCATTGTAAGTTGCTTTGGAGAAAAGCATCTGTTAAGTGAATAAATGTGGTTTATTATGATTTTCCTAAAACTATGAATTCATTGACCTGTTTGATCTGCACCTGTCTTGTGTGATTCTGTCCTAATCCCAAATTCCAACTCTGTCCACGCCCTGTCTCTGTGTATTTGCTCTGTGCACGTGAACTCATTTCACAACACTCTGTCTCTTTCTTCTGTGTTCAGTGTCACCACTGCACTTTATTTCCTAAATTTGCAATGTTCACTTGTATATAGGTCCGTATATATTGTGTTCATTCATTTTTTGATTCAAAATGAAAAACAAAATATGAATTACGATGCCTTTATTAGTTTTTTGTTTTAAAATTGAAAAACAAATAGTGAATTAACTATGTGGGGATGTGGGTACTGCTCTCCAGTGGGTCTGGGGTTCGAGTCCCACTTGGGGTGCCTTGTGACAGACTGGCATCCTGTTCTGAGTGTGTCCCCTCCCCCTCCGGCCTTACGCCCTGTGTTGCCGGGTAGGCTCCGGTTCCCCGCGACCCCGTATGGGACAAGCAGTTCAGAAAATGTGTGTGTGAATTAACTAGGTTTAAAAACCATTTTTCTCAAAATGTAAAATATTTAAAATATGCCTCATTTATAGTTTCTTCCCGTCTTATTTTTTGACTTTGAGTTATTTTGTTTTGCGGTATTCTTTAACAACCTGAGTGTAAACGAATTTAAACTGCGCACAATCCATCAGCGGCTTCGTCGAACATTCTGGCTTCGCTCCGAGTTATTGATCATAAGTTGTTATGTATCGCTAGGTGCTTTTCAAAAGCAGCAAGAGAGTGACAGTAAGGGAGGATGACATGTCCAGCGAGAAAATTGGCAGGATTTATTTTTTAGCTGCTACTTCTTAAGACTCTAATTACTAATTAAGCGCAGCTTTTAAAAGAACTGTGACGTTCTAGTTTACTATTTATCAAACACTTCTCTCCAAAGCAACTTCCACTGAACTCTACGTGGTGTTATCAGCCCACACACCTTATTCACCAAGGTGACTTACACTGCTAGATACACTACTTACAAAGGGTCACTCATCCATACATCAGTGGAACACACTCTCTCTGTGTCAGTCATACACTGTGGGTGAACCGGAACATGATGTCTTTAGACTGTTGGGAAGAAACCCATGCAGACACAGGGAGAACATGCAAAATCCACACAGACTGAATGGGGGGTTAACTCACATCCTCTTACACCACCCAGGTGCTGTGACGCAGCAGCACTACTCGCTGTGCCATCGTGTCGGCCGTTCTAGGTTAGACTTCTTGTTAGATTGGAAATATTATGCACTGTAGGGCATTCATCATATTTGCTGTTGTAAGATTTTGATTTATACACTTTGTATGATTAAACAAAAAGAGAAAATTAATAAACAAGTCCTTTTCTTATTTGTGTTTGTGCTGAGAAACAGTAAAAAGCTGTTTTTCTCATTTTGCTGATTAAATCAAAAAACAAATGAAGGCATCGTAATTCACATTTTGTTTTTCAATTTCTAATCAAAACCGAATGAACGCAGTGTACACAGACATATATAACCCTCAATTCCAAAAAAGTTAGGACAGTATGGAAAATGGTAATAAAACAAAAAAGGAGTGATTTATGAATTTACTTTGACTTGTATTCAAACAAAAACAATATGAAGACAAGGTATTTTATGTTTTATCTACATTTACATTTAAATTTATTCATTTAGCAGATGCTTTTCTCCAAAGTAACATACATCTCAGCAAAAAATACAATTTGTGCATTACATTAAGAAAAAGGGGCATAGCTGCAAACATGTGATTCTGAAGTAAACCTAGTTTGTTACTTTCCACTTGATGCACCGATGTTCATTGCTCGAGTAGGTGCATAAAACGCAGGATAGATGAATCCTGATAACCTTCCTACAATTTTTTTTTTTTTTTTTTTTTTATAAGGCACACAAACGTTCACATACAATCCAGGAGTAGTGGCTGTGTAACGGCTTATCTGGGGATGATCATACTGTCACGGTGCATGAACATTTACAGCATACACGAGCTGGAGAGATCTTGGGTGAAGTGAGTCCTCGACAGCTGCAATGGTTTTTGAAGATATACAGTTATTCTGAAATTGATGTCTGCAACATGTTCCAAAAAAGTTGCGACAGTTGATTGTTTACTACTGTGTAACATCACCATGTCTTTTAATAACACCAAGTAATCATTTGGGCACTGAAGACACCAGTTGGTTAAGTTTAGCAAGTGTAATTTTCTCCCATTCATCCATTATGCAGGTGTTCAGCTGTGCAATTGTACAGGGCCTTCGTTGCTGTGTTTTGTGCTTCATAATGCACCACACATTCTCAATTGGTCCTAGGTCAGGACTGCAGCAGACCAGTCTAATACCCACACTCTGTGCTTATGCAGCCATGGGCTTGGAATCTGGACAGAATGTGGTTTGGTGTCATCCTGCTGGAAAATGCAAGGATGTCCCTGGAAAAGATGACATCTGGATGGCAGCATATGTTGCTCCAAAATTTTTATATATCTTTCTATGCAGTGGTGCGGAGGATTCAGCTGGTGCCCACTGTGTGGTGAGTCTGGGGTTTGAGCCCTGCTTGGGGTGCCTTGCGATGGACTGGCGTCCCCTCCTGGCTGTGTCCCTTCCCCCTTCGGCCTTGTGCCCTGTGTTGCTGGGTACGGCTCCAGCTTGCTGTAACTCTGCTTGGACCGAGTGGTTGTCGACAATGGATGGTTGGCTGAATCTTTCTACATTAATGGTGCCCTCACAAATGTGCAAGTTACCCATGCTATGGGCACTGATACACTCCCATACCATTACAGACACTGACTTTTGGACCCGACACTGATTACAGCTTGGATGGTCCTTTTCTTCTTTGGCCTGGTCACTATGGCTGTTTTTTCCAAAAACAAATTTGAAATGTTGAATCGTCGGACCGCAAAACACGGTTCCACTGAGCTGCTGTCCATTTCAGATGAGACCAAGCCCAGAGAAGTCAGCAGCACTTCTGAACAATGTTCATATATGGATTCTGCTTTGCATAGTAAAGCCTTAATTTGCATCTGTGGATGCAGTGGCAAATGGTGGTGACTGACAAAGGTTTACCGCAGTATTCCTGAGCCCATGTCATGATATCTATTACAGACACATGACAGTTTTTAAAAGGATCAGAAATCATGTGCATTTGGATGTGGTTTTTGGCCTTGCCCTTTACGCACCATTGTTTGACCAGATTCGTTGAATCTTTTCATTATATTATGCATTGTAGAGGGTTAAATGCCCAAAATCCTACCAATTTGTATTTGGGGAAAGTTCTTCTCAAAGTGCTGGATTATTTGCTGAAACATCTGTTGACAGATTGGCAAGCATTGACCCATGCTTGCTCCTGAAAAACTAGAACTGTTTTGGAGGCTCCTTATATACTGTAACACAATTTCCTCACCTGTTTAATATCACCTGTTTCACATCACCTTGTTATTTCAACTTGTCACATTGTTATTAGCCCTAAACTACACCTGTCCCAACTTTTTTGGAACGTGTTAGAGATATCAGTTTCAGAATAAATGTTTATCTTCAATCAGTGGGGTGCGGTGGCGCAGTGGGTTGGACTGCAGTCCTGCTCTCTAGTGGGTCTGGGGTTCAAGTCCCGCTTGGGATGCCTTGCAACAGACTGGTGTCCCGTCCTGGGTGCATCCCCTCCCCCTCCGGCCTTACGCCCTGTGTTACCGGGTAGGCTCCGGTTCCCCGTGACCCCGTATGGGGCAAGCGGTTCTGAAAGTGTGTGTTTATCTTCAAAAATCAATGCAGCTGATGAGGTAAAACATAAAATACCTTGTCTTTTTATTGTTTTTGTTTGAATACAAGTCAAAGTAAATTTAAAAATTACTTCTTTTTGTTCTTATTACCATTTTCCATACTGTCATAACTTTTTGGAACTGGGGTTGTACACTCTGCTCTTGAGATTATTGCACCCTACGTCTGTGTCGGGAAGTTATAGTAAAATACGTCTGGATGTTACACCGTCATTGTCTTTATCATAGTTTTTTGCATTTGGTAAGGTTCTGACTTTCCATGCTCCACGCACCACCCTACCCCCTCCTGCTACCTGAAAGGCATTGCACCCATCCCTCATGCTGGACCTTGCAGGGGGTGGGCCCACATGGTCCCCCACGGTGCCTTTTCGGGCTGTTACGTGGGCTGCCTGACTACCAGGCGCTTGCCTAGGAACACTACTCCCAGGCCTCTCTGCTCTCCCTAGTGCCACTGCAATCCTAGAAGGACTAAGCGGCCTAAGAAAATGGATGGAAAATGCTGTTTTTTTTATTTGAGATGGACATGTCACTTTTCTGAGTTACAGAAATTCTCAAGTTATGATTTTTTTAACTTACTAACTTTCAAAGACACATATTTAAGTTATGATTTGGGATTTGTATCACTACTGCCGAAGTATTTGCTCAGACATTTGCTTAAGTCAATGTTAACCACTAGGAACCTAGCAGCCTAACAGTTTGATGAAAATACAGTATGTATCTACTTAATAAATTAAATCTGTTGTGCCAATAAATATTAACTGTTATCTAGATGACACTTATGTGTACAGCACCTTGCAAAGTCAGGTTTGTATGTTAAGCCACTCAGTTATACACCCCTTTATACAGCTTGGCAGTTTTATTTATTAGGGCCGTTCAGGGCAGATACAGAGCAGGGTTTTGCAAAAGGGTGTTTAGTTCAAGCTCCTTGGAGTACAAGGTTACAGCTTTTACGATTGCATCCTACACCCGCTGCCCCAAATAAAGGTGTACCATTCACTTCCCTTTAGCTTTTGCCTTTACCTGAAGCCATTTAGTTAACCAATTCAAAGAGTGGAGTATTTCTTTTAGAGCCATTCAGGATGAATGCCTTTCTCAAGAACTGTACAGCAGAGTCAGGAGCAGGATTTGAACAGATAGCCTTTCACTTACAAGTAACAATTGATAACTGCTACACTACAGACTGTCTCACATTAAGGAACTTCAGATTCAAAGTAATACCCTCCAAATAGCTGGCTATTGAGAAAGAGATCAGTCAATTGAGATTTTTCAAAATCCAAAGAAAGGTAAAGTTATAGCCCAGGATAATGTGCTGCAAAATGTGTGAGGTCATGTTTTTTGGGGGTTCCTTTCAACAAGCAAACTTTATTGCTGTGTTTTTCTTTGATTATTTCTTATTAACAGTACCTGTTGATTATCTACAACCATTATTCTGTCTTTACAAAGAGCACATTTCTCAAAAAAAG